>NC_091445.1:87285953-87599256 GCF_964237555.1 Oryctolagus cuniculus | reverse complement strand
GCAGCACAGAGGCACAAGTCCTTTAGAAAGGCAATTAAGGTTAAGGCATTGTGACACAGTGGGTTATGGTGCTGCCCTCAATGGTTACACCCCAAATCAAAGCACCAGCTGGATCTGTTTCTGATATAGCACCTTGCTAAAATGCCTGGGAAGGCAGCAGATGATGGCCCAAGCATTTAGGCTCCTGCTACACATATGCAAGAACAGCAGGGAATTCCTGCCCTCTATTTTCAACTTGGCTCTGACCTGGCTGTTGTGTCCATTTAGGGAGTCAACTAGCAGACAGATCTATCTGTATCTCTATCTCAAATAAATAATTTTTTTAAAAGGGGGGTTAAGGGGCCAGCACTGTAGTGTAGGGGTTAAAGCCCCTGTCTGCAGTGCCGGCATCCCAAATGGGCGCTGATTTGAGTCCCAGTTGCTCCACTTCTGATCCAGCTCTCTGCTTAGGCCAAGGAAATCAGTAGAAGATGGCCCAAGTCCTTGGGCCCCTGAACCCTCGTAGGAGACCCCAAAAAACTCCTGGTTCCTGGCTTCAGATCAGCACAGCTCCAGCTGTTGCAGCCAATTGGGGAGTAAACCAGCGGATGGCAGACCTCCCTCCCTCCCTCTCTCTCTCTCTCTGCCTCTCTAACTCTTTGAAGTAAAATTTTTTAAAAATAAATTTTTTTAAAAAAAGGGGGGGAGGTTAAATGAAGTCATTGAGGGTTGGCATTAATCCAATGACTGATGTCTTTATAAAAAGAGGAGATCAGAACAGAGGTACAGAAGGACTATGTAAGACCAAGGGAGTTGACAGCCAACTACAGATTAAGCAGAGAGGCACCAGAAGAAAAGCAATCCTGCTGGCACCCTGATCCTGGACTTCCAGTCTTCAAGCTGTGAGCATGTTCACCTGTGTTGTTCAAGGCTCCCCAGTCTTGGCACTTTGTTTTGGTAGCACAGGCAAGCCAGTATATCCCTGAAGTGATACCTTGTCCCCACTGGCAGCCCAATGTAGCCGTGAGCAACACACAGTTGTGCTCTGCTGTCACTGCACACAGTCCCAGAAAACTCGCTGCGGGGAGAGCGGATGTAAATGAGTGGCAGGCTGGAGTCTGCGTGTACCAGTCCACAAAAGGACCAGCGTTTCAGCATGGTCAACATTAGGGACTTAGTTCACAGGCCTCCACAAGGAGGAACCGGAATTCGGGTGCAACAGAGCCCCAGCCTCTTACTGGAACCCATTCAGACAGACCAAGGTCTGTCTTGGGGAGAAGACGAGGCCTTCCTATCTAAATACTAAACATCCATGAACACCAAATAGCTTTCAAAGTTACTGGGCGTTGGGGAGCACAGGCATTTAGTGAGGCAGTGAGGTCGGCACAGGCACTCCTGTACTGCATATCAGAGTGCCTGGGTTGCAGCTCTAGCTCTGTCCCCAATTCCAGCTTCTACACCTGCATTCTGTATCCTGGAGGCAGCAGGTGATGGCCCAAGTCCTTGGCTTCCAGCTTTGGTCTCAGCTAGGGGCTGCTGTGGGCGGGCATTGAAGAAGTCAACCAGCACATGAGAGCTCTATTTCTTTCAAAAACTTTTTTTTTTAATCAAAGTTACTCTAGGTAAAATCACAGGTAAAAATTACAGTAACTTTGAAAGTCTAGCACTGCAATTGTATTATGCTTACTATTATCGTTAAATCTCGAAATGAGGTCTAAGAACAAAGTTTCTTATGGCTAAAGCATCAGATTAACAGTGGCTAATTTGGCTGTGGCCGCTTCTAAATCCAAGTGAAACCCTGCTGGATCAAGAGCTGCAGCTCTTGTTTATACAATGGCAATCATTCAAACTGTCAGGCCTGCGGAATGACGTGGACTGACTGAACATGAAAAATGTTCATGAATCACCACCTTGAGGATTTTCTCTGATCATTCTAACAGACAAAAATAATTAGCATGCCTCTCTTCCATCACTAGTGAGATGGGACCCACATTTTCCTGGAAAATGTTGTATTTTTGCAGAATGTCATTCAGCAAAATAAAATTATGGCCAATATTCATTCTAAGAAGAAACAAATGTTCCTTAAAAGAACACATAGGATAATACATCTTACTAAGCTTAAACGCAGCCTCCTTTTCCCATGAATCACGTGTCAAACCATAGGTTGCAGCCCACCGCGCGTGGCATCCTAAGGGGTGGGTTGGAGCTCAGCCCTGGTCTCTACCTCCCCTTGTGAGACTGAGCCCCCCCGCCCCCATGTGGGTCTCATCCCCACGCATGGATTAGCTCATCTAAGACCCCCATGCTTCCCTCAAGTCCTGTGTCCTGCTGAGGATGAAACAACTCGAGACAGCATCACAATATTTCTTAAAGGCAAATCCCTAGATCAACGTAAACAGCATCAGCTAGGGAAGGGGGGGAAGGGTGGTTCCTTGGCTATGTCTGGATTTACTAACGTAAGCTAACAGCAAGGTCCAAGAATTCTCACATTAATCATACTCTCCAACTGACTCTTACTCCGAGTATAATTTAAGACCCTAAGCAGCCCAGATCTGCTAAGGCCATTTGGCCGTAGCGCCTGACCCTACTATTGTTAGCAAGTGTGAACTCTGGGAAAGTTACTCCATCTTACTGAACCTTGCTTATCTACATATTATGGTTAATCATTGCCCTGCCTCCAAGAGGTGTTGAAGGATGATATAAAATAATCTACGCACAGCCTGCAACACACTGCCCAAAATGGCAGCTACTATTATGAGACACAAAAGATTCTGAATTAATTTTGGCTGATTACTTCATGCTTCATTATATAGCAAAAGGAATATATTGCAAGAGAGTCAGAGAACTATGCCTTCTGACTGAAAGTCATACAGCTTTAAGTGCTCAGTTCTTAGGTAATATTTAACAGCAAATGCCTGGCATATGCCTATAAGAACGCCTTGGGAAAATACAGTGCCGTAGTCACCTAGGTTTTCATTTCACAGCATCTTAAATGGAGGTGTCAAAGCAGAGTCAGGGGACCCCGAAACTCTTCCTATGAAACATGATTTGCCCTGGCTGTCCAATATAACACCACAGCACTCGCCTGTATAATTATGCATTTGGCTTGGATTTTTTTTTTATATTTTATATCTTTTGTTTCTATCTTTGGAAAAAAAGAATCCCGCTGTACTAGTAAAGCAGAGATTAGAAACACACCTGGGACTTGGGCAGAAGTGAGGCAGCACATGGATTTAATTACGGTGAGGTTTCTGGTGTTATCATGCTGAACATGCTCTCGCTCTACCCATTAAAAACAGAAAAAAGGAAGCTACAGGGAAATGCAGACAGCACACAGTAAGTTTAATCTTTAGATGATCTCAAATGAATTTGTGCCAGCAGAATTCTAAATTACTGCGTATAAATAAAAAAAAAAAGGCAGGAAACCTGCCCCTCCACTCTCAGCTCTCCAGAGGCAGCTTCTGGAAGGAATCCCCATCTCAGAAGTAGGTCACCAGAGAACCCTGCCTAACGGTGGAGCACCTCGCTGAGGTTTGGGGGGCTCCAAGGATTCATGGCTGGCTCCCAGGCCAGCAAACTCCAAACCCCTTGTGCTGGGGTGAGTGACCCTCCTCCAGGGCCCCCAGCCCCCAGAAGTATGGGAAGCTTCTTTGTTTCCCTGGAAGATAATGAGCACTGAGATTCCCACACATGAGGAGACACAGGAGACAAGAAAGAAGCAAGGGGAGGAGCAGGAATGACAGTTTAAGATTTTATTTATTTGAATGGCAGATGGAGAGGGAGAGGGATGGGGAGGGAACAGATGTGGAGAGAGACAGAACCACCCACTAGTTCACTCCCCAAATGGCTGCAACAGCCAAGGATGCGCCAGGCCAAAGCCAGAAGCCAGGAACTCCATCTGAGTCCCCACGTAGATGCCAGGAGCCCAAGCACTTAAGCCATCAGCCACTGCCGTGTTCAGCCCATTAGCAAGGAGCTGGATGGCAAGCAGAGCAGCCGGCACTCACACTGTTACCCTGACAGCTCAATCCACTGTGCCGCAGCGCTGACCCCCAAATCACCATGTTCCAAGAGTGGCACAGCAGAGCCAACAACCAGGTAGGATAGAGGAGAGCACTTCAAAAAGTTTGTCGAAATGGAATTAAAACTGGGTGATGCTGTGGCCTGCAGTGCTGGCATCCCATATGGGTGACAGTCTGAGTCCCAGCTGCTCCACTTCAGATCTAGCTCCCTGCTAATGTGTCTGGGAAAGCAGCAGAGGATGGCCTAACTGCTTGAGCCTCTGCACCCACATAGGAGACCCGGAAGAAGCTCCTGGCTCCTGGCTTCAGACTGGCCCAGTTCTAGCCTTTGTGGCCACTTGAGAAGTGAACCAGCAGATGGAAGATCTCTGTGTCTCTCCCTCTCTAACTCTGCCTTTCAAATAAAGACAAACAAAAACTAAAAAAAATTTTAAAAAGGGGCCGGTGCTGTGTCATAGTAGGTTAAGCCGATATGGATCCTATATGGGTGCCAGTTTGTCTCCCAGCTTCTCGACTTCTGATCCAGCTCTCTGCTATGGCCTGGGAAAGCAGTAGAAGATGGCCCAAATCCTCAGGCCCATGCAACCCATGTGGGAGACCCGGAAGAAGCTCCTGGCTCCTGGCTTGAGATCGGCTCAGCTCCAACCATTGCAGTCATTTGGAGACTGAACCACTGGATGGAAGGCTTTTCTTTCTGTATTTCCCTCTCTCTGTGACACTGTCTCTCAAATAAATAAAGTCTTAAAAAATTAGAATTTTTTATAAAAGTACTTCAGATTCTAAAAAAAAAGAAATGGAATTAGAAGATAAATTTATTTGAAAAAACTTTTCAAATCTATCCACACAAAAAATCTTCAACAAGTTCATGGGAAATGCATATTACAAAAAAAAAAAAAAAACACACACACACACAATAAAATAAACTTATGCTTTAACTTCATTTTCATGAATTTTTTTTAAAAAGATTTATTTAAGAGGCAGAGCTAGAAAGAGAGAGAGAGAGACAGTATAAGAGAGAGAGAGAAATCTTCCATCCACTATTTCACTCCCCAAATGGCCAAAACGGCAACAGCTGGAGCTGGGCCATCTGAAGCCAGGAGCTTCGTCCAGGTTCCCATGTGGGTCCAGGGGCCCAAGCACTTGGACCATCATCTACTGATTTTCCAGGATACCAGTAGTGAGCTGGATCGGAAGTGGAGCAGCTGGGACTCAAAGCAGTGCCCATATGGGATGCCAGCACCACAGGCAGAGGCTTCACTTACTAAGCCACAGCGCTGACCCTTCACGGAGTTTTGAATTCCCCTCATAGAAGTAGCAAGGAGTTTTCAACAAAGATGAAGGTTGGGCCAGAAGCTCTGGGGTCAACAGAGGCTAGTCTGTAATTCAAAACTTGGGCACAATACTGAAGACAAGAGTAAAGGTTACCAATTATACTAAAGTCTGCCACTTTATATCCAACCCACGAGGCTGCCATTAGGGTCCACATTGCACCAGTGAGGAAAGGGAAGGCCAACACTTGGTACTCGATAAGGACTCAACACACCACCATTGTTTTTTTGAGGAACAAGTGCAGCAAACCGACTGAGCATCCTTTTAGAAAGGTTATTTGTGCGCTCCAAACAGAGATGGCATAATGAAATGAGACATAAATGGCTATGGGTCAGGGGCCTGTGCTGTGGTGTGGTAGGTAAAGCCACCACCTGCAGTGCCAGCATCCCATATGGGTGCAAGTTCAAGACCCAGCTGCTCTACCTCTGAACCAGCTCTCAGCTATCACCCCAAAGGTTTGTGCCCTTGCACCAGAGTGGGAGACCCAGAAGAAGCTCCTGGCTCCTGGCTTTGGATTGGCCCCAGCTCCAGCCATTGCAACTATTTGGGGAGTGAACCAGTGGATGGAAGACCTCTCTCTACCTCTGCCTCTCTGTAACTCTCTCTCAAATAAATAAATCAGTCTTAAAAAAACACTCTTCTGAAAAAATAGTTATGGGGAGAAAAAAATCAGATGCTTGAGAAGTCTGCCTTAATCATGAAGCCCTCTGGACCACACCATCCCAGGAGAGAATTGTATTGTGGATGAAAACTGCTCTCTCCAGCCTTCCACCATGCTCGCAACTGCCAACAACACACCAGCCACCCTCATCACCTGTGGCATTCTTCCACCTTATGTACAACATGGGCAAGCTGGTGGTGTCGGGATGTGTTAATGCTTCAGGATCCCATGAAAGTCTGTGACGTGAAATCTCAGGATCTTTGTGTTTTCAAGACAGTTCATACTTTCTCATCTCCTACAGAGTCCAGAAAGGAGCACAGATGAGCACAAGCTTTCTCCCCGATCAGATCCGTGTGCTAGCTTAGTGACCATGTCTAAACCTTGGGCATTCCTAAGAATCACAAAATCACTCCCCCAGGATGAAGTGGGGAGCAACTGCCAATGGGTATGTGAGCAACAGCTCTGTGCATTTACTAGAAATCACTGAGTTACACACCTAAGACGAGTATGTGTTATGGTATATAAATCATATCCCAATGAAGCTGTCTAAAAATGACAATATTCCATTGCTGCATAGCCATGGAATAATAACAGCTCTGATTTTATTTCTCTCATTCTCTACCTCTACGTTCCCCACCTCACCCCCAGTTCTGAGCCAACCAATATAGCAAGATGCTACTCAAAATGTGATGTGATTTTTATGAGAATGATCGACTTCTTTTAGAAAATATACAAAACATTCCATATTGTGATTTTTTTAAAAAAAATGACTTTTCAAAGGTATTTTTAAGGTTGCTTTTATGCCATAAATGCTGAGCTTAAAACTTTAAGACTCTTATTATATTTACATCTTCTCCTTTCTGGATCTCTTTACTGGGAATCAAAGCACCAAAGGCATTGTTGGAAGGCCGAGAGCTGCCTCACTCTGCTGCCTCTCCCTCCTTCACCCCTCCTCTTCCACCCATGAGGAACACACTCAGAAAAGAGGGGAGAGCAAGCTGGTAAGTGCTATGCCCACCACCTTGTCGGGGGAAGGAAGCTACCAACATGTGCATCCAATCTGTAATGGATCCTGATAGGTGGACCCTCCAAATATGTCCAGATTCTGGTCACACCCTACCGCTTCCTGGTCAGAGTCAAGGTCATCTCTTGTCTGAAACAGCCCCTTCACTGATCTCCCTGCTTCTACTCAACTTCCTTGTATTCCACTCTCAAGACTGCAGAAAGAATAATCCTTTCAAAGAACAAAAGTCAAATTACATCCCAGTACCAAAAAACTTCCCATCCACTGAGCACAAACCCCAGCACCTGGCAGCAGCCTCAAGCCCCGACCACTTTAGGCCCCCGATACCTTCGTCTGATTCCCTCTGGCAACCTTGCCCTCTGTTGACCCCAGCCCAGCCACACTAACCTTTTTTTCTTCAAACACATCAAGCACAGGCCCATCTGAGAGTGTTTGCACCTGCTGCTGCTGTACCTAGAAGCCTCCTGCTGCCAACAACCTCAGAGCTGGCCAACTCACACTTCGCTGCGGCCACCACCCAAGTGTCACCCTGAGAGTCCTTCTCTGAGCAATTTATCTAAAATGTCATCCCACCCCCACCCCAGCTCTGTATCAGCACAGCCCTGTAGGGCTGAAATAGGGAGTTACATGGCCTGTGAGCACCTCAGCACGCCCACATCTGAACATCGACTCTATGAGAGAAGGGCCCCTCTCCAGAGCCTGCATCTCAGTCTGGCCCACAGAAGGTTCTAAGGAAACCCCCGGTAGTGAGTGAAAACGAACAGGAGCAAACCCTGGGTCACACAGGGGAGAGGCGCAGGGATGAGGCTGCTCTGCTGTGCCTGGGGTAGTTACGCATTTCCAGCAGCCCCAGCAGGCAGTGTTCCCATTTCCCAAGAGGAGAGAGAAGAAAGGGCCAAGGAGAAAAGCAGCACTGGAGCTTTTATTTTATTCCTCCCATCACCCAGAGGCTGTTCCTGGGAATACGACTCATTCAGGACCCACACTGATGTGTACATCAGTCATACTGCAAAGCACCGCCAAGCTACTTTTCTTTTTATTTATTTATTTATTTCTTATTTTTTGACAGGCAGAGTGGACAGAGAAAGACAGAGAGAAAGGTCTTCCTTTACCGTTGGTTCACCCTCCAATGGCCGCCACGGCTGGCGCGCTGCGCTGATCGGATGGCAGGAGCCAGGTGCTTCTCCTGGTCTCCCATGCAGGTGCAGGGCCCAAGCACTTGGGCCATCCTCCACTGCCTTCCCAGGCCACAGCAGAGAGCTGGCCTGGAAGAGGGGCAACCAGGACAGAATCCGGCGCCCCGACTGGGACTAGAACCCGGTGTGCTGGCGTTGCAAGGCGGAGGATTAGCCTAGTGAGCCGCGGGGCCAGCCCAAACTACTTTTCTAGCAACAGAAGAATCAAAAGTCACTATAGAAGTCTGGGCTTGAGTGTTTCAGTGCAGCAGGGATACTCACATCCGTTAGCAGAGAGCAGGTTCAACTCCCAGCTACTCCACTTCCCAACCAGACCCTTGTTAATGCCTCCTGGGAGGCAGCAGGTGGTATCTCAAGTGCTTGGGCTCTGCCACCCACATGGGAGACTTAGAAGGAATTCTGGGCTCCTGGTTTCCACCTAGCCCAGCCCCGGCTGCTGCAGGCATTTGGGGAGTGATCCTGCCAATGGAAGGATCTCTTCTCCCTCCCTCTCTCTCTCTCCCTTCTTCCCCCTGCCCCGTGTGTGTGTGTGTGTGTGTGTGTGTGTGTATTGTTCTGCCTTTCAAGGAGATGAAAATAATTAAAAAGTAATAAAAAAAAAAGACTAGTATACTTGGAACTGTATGTGAATTCAGTTTTTAAAAAATTAGATTGGAAATTTTTGTTTTAGGTAAAGTAGAGTCCTCTAATAGGTGAAAATTAACACTTACAAGGCATTTTTCACTGCTTAAAACAATAACCTTGTAAGGTTAGCGTGCTCACCATATGCATGCATCTGGTAAAAGAACAAAGGGCTCAAAAAGGCTAATCAACTTGCTGAAGGACGTCAGAGCCCAGGATGCGAACTTGAACTCATTTCTTCAGTTTCAGTATACTACTTTCTTTCTTTCTATGTTGTGTTTGTAGAAACCCAAGTTCTAACAAAGAAAACAAATGGTCTTTGGAATGAGGACTTTACATTCAAATAGTGGTGGCCTTTAATCTTTGAGAAACTCAGTGATACTGGATCAGAAACCTAAGGCCTCCCCTACTACGGCAACTAGGAAGGTGACTACCCCTAGGCTTGTGTAGCACAAGACTCAAATCGGCAGGGAAGTGAAAGAGAAATCAGATAGGAGGGGCCCGCGTTGTGGCACAGCAGGTTAAGGCCACTGCTTGCGACTCCCGCATCCAGTATCAGATCACCAGTTCAAGTCCCAGCCGCTCTGCTTGAAATCCAGCTCCCTGCTAATGAGCCTGGGAAAGCAGTGGAGGATGGCCCAACTGCCTGGGCCCCTGCACCCACGTGGGAGACCTGGGTGGAGTTCCAGACCCCTGCCTCTGGCCATTGTGGTCATTTGTGGAGTGAACCACTGGATGGAAGATCGATATGTCACTCTGCTTTTTAAATAAATCTTTTATTTATTATTATTTTTTTTTTTGACAGGCAGAGTGGACAGTGAGAGAGAGAGACAGAGAGAAAGGTCTTCCTTTGCCGTTGGTTCACCCTCCAATGGCTGCTGCGGCCTGCGCGCTGCGGCCGGCGCACCACGCTGATCCGATGGCAGGAGCCAAGTGCTTTTCCTGATCTCCCATGGGGTGCAGGGCCCAAGCACTTGGGCCATCCTCCACTGCACTCCCTGGCCACAGCAGAGAGGTGGCCTGGAAGAGGGGCAACTGGGACAGAATCCAGCGCCCTGACCGGGACTAGAACCCGGTATGCCGGCGCCACAGGCAGAGGATTAGCCTAGTGAGCCGCGGCGCCGGCCTAAATCATTTTTAAAAGTTGGCTATGAGAGGTACAACCTCTGTACAGACAGGCACAGGGATGAACCTTACTCATGACAGCGGAAGAGACAGGCACCCTCCAAGGCAAGCCCCGCTAGGCACCACAGGACACCACTCACCAGCAACGCAGCCTCTCAGAATGAATGAGAGATGAACTTCAGGAAAGCAGCTTCCATGACCTACCTCCAAGGTCACAAGACTCACTGCAGGCCCCACCAGCTGTACAGAGGCAGGCAAGCTGTGCGCAGCTACTAAAACTCAGACTCAAGCCAACCACTGTCTCTGAAAATCTCTCCAACTTATGTACCAGTAGTAACTTCAATAGCTGTTACTCATAATGATAATCAATAATTATTTTAGTCATTATTACTTAATTACATTAATGATTTAGCAGTGATTAATTAAAGCATTTTATCATCAATAATTAATGAAAACAGCATTTATAATGTAAAACAAAAGATTAAAAACTTATTTGCTAATCATAGTCTTAAATCATTTCCCAACTTCTACTTCTCAGTATATTAATATTTAAAGACATAAAGGGCCATAAATTAGGCAATCCATTGGATAGCAACAGGACTTTTGAACTTGTTATACACACACTCTTTCTTTTAAATATGTATTTTAAAAATATTTATAAATACATAAAATCTAAACACATGCTGTTTTGCAGCCTTATTTCCCTACAGGCAAGCATTAGCTCACAGTCAGCTGTGCTTCGTGTCACCACAAATGAATATGCAGGCGCAAAAGGCTACGTGGCTAAGACGCATGTTCATGCAGGAGCCTCTGATCTGTGGAGAAACACCCGAGAGGCTCACTTCTGAATGGCTTCCACTACTAAATGGCCTACACAGGCATGACGAGTTTACGAAGAACAGCTGACAACTACGCTAGCGTTAATCAAGCCTTCCGATCAGCAATTTTTCTTATTCTGTGTGACTTTCCAGCTTTTATCTTTCTGATAGACTACCTACATTAAACAAGTTATAACAACATTAACATAAAAATAAAAAATGTGTATCCTATCAAAATCGAAGGCTTAAAGGATTTTACTAAGATTAAAGACAACCTGAACACTATGAAAAGGGAAAGACAAAGAATTTGAGTTACAATGGACAGATAAACTATCAGAATTTTCCATCATGAGATAACAAATTTCTAGACAACATTTTTGTGCTGAGAAATACCTAAGTGTGACAATCAAGCTTTTCAACTACCGTTCATTATCCTCTTTGCTGCCAGCAGAGCAAACACAATTATCAGTCCCCACTGGAGCTCCACCATCCTTACAGGACAAGGGAGCAGGGGAACAACCACAATGCAGGGCTACAGGTGACAGTGACCGCACAGCATCTGTCCTGTTCCTAGGATCCCAATCACAACCGCACGGCCTGTCGCACCAAAAAGCACGGAGCACATGTACTATAGGACACCGTTGATGGAGTGGTGACCAAGACAGGGTCCTCTTAGAACACTGGCTCAAACCAGAGATGGAGAAAAGGGGGTTAAAGAAGGCCGGGCTTGGTGGGGAGGGGTGCTGCCTCAGTGAGGACAGTCAGGACACCTGTCGAGGACTAACTGGTAAGGAGGTGCATTACAGGATCAAAGCAGAGGGCACTGAAGGAGGAAACAACTGAATCACAGTCTCAAAGGCGAGACCTGAGTATCAAGGAGGGAAGAAGCAGGACCAATGTGGCTGAGGGGGGTTCAGAGTAGAAGGGAGCTGGATCACCCAGGGCTGGGAGGTGGCAAAAAGAAGTTAGGTTTCAACCTAACTGCACAGAGATGTCACCAATGGATTTCCAAGCCGAGGAGTGACATGACCGAGGTGAGGCATCAAGATCAAACTGATGGTTGGAGATGTCTTATATGAGGCAAAAGTGGGAGCCAGGAGACCAGTGAAGTGCAAGAAGTGAAAAGGGAAGAGTGGTGCCACAGTGCCACCCCCCCACCCCATACTCTTAAAAGTTATGTCATATCTGTTGTAAATCATTGTGGTTATACCTGTTGACATTTACTGTATTAGAAATTAAAGCAGACACTTTAAAATAGCAGTTTAAAAAATAACAAATCCATTACATGTCAACAAAAAAAAATTCTTATATTCAAAAAAAATCATGAAAGTAGCATTTACCTTTTTGCAAATTTCTTTGACAGCCAGCTTTAAAGACAACAGCTGCCTTCTCACAACTGCTTCTACATTCTGTCTACTGCAATATGGTGCTGTGGTTGAAGTACATGGAAAACACTCGCCCTCACAAAGACATATGTAGTTGCAAAGGGAAATGTAATTGCCTTTCAGATAATTAGGGATATCCTTCTTCACTACTAAACTGAAACTCAGCAATTGCTAATTTCTTAAAGGGTAGTTCAAACTGAAATTTAAAATCCTATCTATGACCTTTACTTTTAAACTTTTTTTAAATATTTATTAATTTGAAAGACAGGGTTACACAGAGAGGTAAAGCCAGAGGGAAAGAGAGGTCCTTCATCCCTCTAGTTCACTCCCCAAATGACTGCAACAGCCAGAGCTGAGCTGATCTGAAGCCAGGATCCAGGAGTTTCCGCTGGGTCTCCCACACAGGTGCAGGGGCCCAAGGAGTCGAGCCATCCTCTATTGCTTTCCCAGGACATAGCAGAGAGCTGGATTGGAAGAGGAGCAGCCGGAACTCGAACCGGTGCCCACATGGGATGCTGGTGCTACAGGCTGTGGCTTTAACCCTCTATGCCACAGCATCAGCCCCTAAACTTATTCTTTGAAAGAGCAACTGAGAGAGAAGGAGACAGAGATGTCCCACCTGCTGGTTCACTCCCCAAATGGCCAGGAACTCCACTGGGGGTCTCCCACATGGGTGGTCAAGGGACTGAACATTTGGGTCACCTTCAGCTGCTGTCCCGGGAGCATTATTAGGGACTGGACTGGAAGCAGAACAGCCAGCATTGGAACTGGCCCTCCCACACAGGATGCCTGCATCACAAGGAACAGCTTTACATGCTGTGCCACGACACCACCCCTATCAGTAAACTTTTAGTACTCTGTACATTGAATTAATCTACCTTGCATTTTAAATGGGTCTTTTATCCACCCATGATCTTGTAACATCATATACTGACCATTTGGAAAATACTGATCCCTAACTCAAGCAGTTCATCCTAAAGTGACACATCAGTAAAGTCTGCATGTGCGGGGAGCTTTCAAGCTCAGGGCAGTAGATATAAGTTTTGCAAAATTACCATGTTCCCTGGAAGGCTCAAGTTTGTCACTGGCAAAAAAATTACAATCCGTTCTTTTTCCTTGAAGTCAGAAGCTGACTTCTTTCAAGAAAATATCTGTCAAGTGTCCAAGCGCCATAATCATAGTGCGGCTGCCAGTCACGCCTGCAAGGAAAAACGACGTCCCAAGGAGGAAAAAACAGCCAGCTCCTGTTCACAATGCAAATAATCACACACATGCTTTTCCTGAGACAACCGTCGTATTTCACCACGCGGAAGTGCTGCATGCACATTCCCCATCCCACCACATGGAATATTAAACAGACGTGCTCTCAAGGGTTGAGATCTAATAAAATTAATCCTTTTTTCTTTGTACCACTTCATCAAGGCCATTTTTAACTGAGACTGGCACTGTTAACTACAGGTGAGTGACAGTGATGAATACAATGACTGCCCATACTGTGGCTCTAAGATGTTAGCAAACGTACTCATTTCCTCTGCCCACGTCTAACTAGTGCAGATGTCAACGTAGCAAAAACAACACATGATGTCCTAGTATTATCAGGAGAACAATTCTGACCTTGCAGACTCTTGAAAGTACCTAGTAGTTCCCAAGGAGTCCATGGACCACCCTTTGAGAACCTATTGCTAGCCTAAGGCATGGCTATGAACAGGTGTGTGTGTGTGTGTGTGTGTGTGTGTGCGCTTCAAGTCACAGGGAGAAAACTTGGACTGAGGAAGCCAAGGACCTAAAAGGCCAAAGTGATGACGTAGTCATTACGTATATGCTCAAATAGCTTAAAATGCTAAGAGTCTTGGGAAATTACTTGAGTGTGACAACCATGTTCAAACCTGTAGGGGGCGCTCAATCCTGATAACATGTTCTTCAAAGCCCTACAGATTTTTTTTCTTAAAGATTTATTTATTTATTTGAAAGGCAGAGTGATGGAGAGAGAGAGAAAGGTAACAAGGGGGAAGGATGGTGAGAGATCAATCTTCCATCCACTGCTTCACTCCCCACATGGCCAAACAGCCAGAAGCCAGGAACTCCATCCAGGTCTTCCATGTGGGTGCAAGGGCCCCAGTACTGCCTTCCCAGGTGCATGAGCAGGGAATTGGGTCAGAAGCAGAGCAGCCAGGACTTGAACCAGCCTCCCAGTATGGGATGCTGGTATAGCAGGCAGCAGCCTCACCTGCTGTGCCAGTGACGACCCCGTCCTGTAGATTTTTGGAGAAGGAACAATAGCTTGGAAAGGCAAAGAGCAGCCAGAAGATACCTTCCCTGCCTCTGAGCTCTGAGAAGCATGAGGTAACAGAGAGGGACTGCTGGAGCCAGGACGGGTGAAGGGGCGGGCCTTTCACCCACCTGCCCTGCTTCTCATCACTAAGAAATGCTTCCTGGACAGACCCATGCCTTAGAATCGCCGGAGCTTTCAAGAAACACCCAAGTGAAAGATTTCATCCCAAGAAATTCAAGTTCAAGATGTCCAGGGTGGGTCGTGGGCATCAAATTCCTTCAGAGCATTCTGAAGCTACTAATATTTAGATCACATTGCAGCCCACTGGCAGGTGGCCGAAAAACCAACCTCCCAAGCCAGTCAAGTTGAATTGCACCTCATCTCTCTAAGGCTTCCATCCAACCAACCTAAATATAGTTTGAGTTTTTCCCTCAAGTATCTGCATGCACCATTGCCTTCACCTGAAATGATCCATCCCGACTGATCTAAGTTTTATCCCTACTCCAAAATTGAAGCAAATTCTTCCCCTTGTTTCAAGCTTTTTGTGTGTGATGATCACAACCCTGGACGAGACTCTCCTACCCCTCAAAGTACTTGCTAGCTCGCTTCTCTTCCTGTAGCTGTACACCTAGATACTCTCCAATTGTCCGTGGCCCCACTGGAATTGAAAGCTCCAGGAGACCTGGGACCATATCTTAAGAGATCTGATAGCCTCTAACAGTGCGATTTCCAATAAAGGCATGTAATTAATCTTCCTTTCTTTCATGTTCTTGTGGTAGGGTGAAAATAAAACACATTTACTAGTTCAACAATTTCCAAATCAGAGTTTCCCTGAAAGAGCTTAACTTATTCCAAGAGAAAGAAAATGAATAATACAGCATCTTAGGGCTTTTGTTACATATCAAGCTTTCACACACTTAAAAGTATTTGTTTGGTTTCTTAGATGGCATATAATTAGAAAATGATATTACATGCAGTCAACATTGTTACAACTTGTAAAAGATTACCACATTGATCGTTAATGACTTGTTGAAAGTAAGGCAAAGCTTAGGACAAGGAACAGTAATAAAGAGGCGGGAACAGTGCTAGATGCCAGTTTCACAACAGAGATCTTCAGTTTCGCTGTGTTTTCAGTTCCGTGAAGCCAGAGCCTGCTCGTCCCTAGGAGAAACAATCTTGTGAAGTCCTGGAACCTCACACCACTGGGAGTCATTGGTTATGACAGTTCATCTGGGAGCTGCGTAGTAAACCAAAAGTCATACCACCTTTGGAATCAGGGAATTACATTTTTTTGCATTCATGTAGGTGACATATTTCATTTTTTCATATATAGACAAGACTGGTTAGCCACACTTTCTCATTGCTTCCTCATTGGCTGACAGCTGCCACCCACCTACTTCAAAGTCCACTGGAATACTTACCACAGAATGGGGGGGGGCATGAAATCAAAAGGCAATGAATGAAATACAAACACAGTGACTATTGTAGATAAGAGAACCCCCAGCAAAACTGTTCTGTGAGTCTGATGTCTGGAAGAAGTCAGTAAAAGATCGAGTTAATATTCTGATGGTGCAATATCTGTTGCCATGGGTTTTTTTGTTTTGTGTTTGTTTTTTGTTTTTGTTTTTAGTGTTAGAGAGAGCAAGTGCTCCCATTGGCTGGCTCATTTTCCAAATGCCCAGACCAAGACTGGGTTGGGGCCAAAGCTGGGAACCTGGAGTTCCATCCAGGTTACCACGTGGGTGACAGGGAACCAACTATTTGAGCTTTTACCACTTCCCCACTGCCTCTCAGACTGTGTATTTGCTAGAAGCTGCAATGAGGAGTACAGCTGGGACTCAAATCCACGCATTCCAATATGAGATGCAGGCAGCCCAACTCCTGGCCACATGCCTGCCCTTCTGTTGCCTCTAATATACGAAGGAACACTGACCAGGGCCTGTGAGCCAGAAGTGGACCCTAACTGGACACTGAATCTGCTAGCACCCTGTTCTTGGCCCTCTCAGCCTCCAGAACCATTAGAAAGGAACGTGCCTTGTGTATAAGCCACCCAGTCTATGGTGTTCTATTAGAGGAGCCCAAACATACCAAGTTCACTGCCTGTCTAGACTTTATTTATTGTAACCCATCTACTGAGAAATTTCTCTTACTCGATTTTGTCTTTGCACATTAAAAATGGCCCTACTATCACGGGACATATTTCTTTAGAGTTAGCAATAACCCTAGAGGAGTAAAGACACTTGAAAACCCAACAGTTTAAAATTAAACCATCATAACTGGTAGAACAAAAAGGTACTAAGTTCCTAACAACGATCTCCAAATGGATCTCAGAAGTTTTCTTTTATTCAAAAATGTTGGGGTATTAAATGTGTGAAAAGGAGAAGCCTATTGGGTGTTAATGATCAACACCAACAATGCCAGTGCTCCTATTTACCTGGTTTTGCAACCAAGGCAAGTCGCTCCCCTAAGTGACTTCCTAAATGACTGTCACTCTGAGCAAGCTATTGAGACGATAAAGTCAAGCTCTGGGAGACAGTGTTACCTAAGCCACCAGATGAAGTACGCTCAGTAACAGTCGCACAATGAGCAACAGAAGCTCTCGCTTCCTACTGAAAGCAGTTATAGATACTCTACTCTGCTTGCCAGAGAGGCCTCTTAACACGGGAGCCAGAGGAGCTGTCCCACACAATGCTATCATCGACTCACCCACAGTCGGCCCCTGCATGCTTCCAGAACCACAGGAATAAGGTCATCCAAGCAGGC
The DNA here is from genome assembly GCF_964237555.1 of Oryctolagus cuniculus. Classification (NCBI taxonomy): domain Eukaryota; kingdom Metazoa; phylum Chordata; class Mammalia; order Lagomorpha; family Leporidae; genus Oryctolagus; species Oryctolagus cuniculus. Next base: position 87,582,061 of record NC_091445.1, on the reverse strand, counting down.
GCAACACCTTTGTCAAAGACTGTACTGCTTTGGCTCTCCAAAAGTCATCTCCCCAAACTCCAAACCCAACTCAAAATAAATACACAATGAAGGCCCTTGAAGGGTCAACTACTTAGAAAAAGTGATCATATCCAAGCGAAGAGAAGGTATCATTCAGAATATTCTAGTATTTGACAGAGAAGTAGACAGTCTTCTGAACATAGATACTTGTCAGTACACAAAATTTTAGCTAAGCTAGGAAGTAAAAACTAGAAGAGAAATAGAGCAAGTATTTTCTAATTATGAACAACAAAAATAAACTGGTACAAAGTCGTAGGAATTATGTGGTTGGGGAAAGCACTGTAGCATAGCAGGTAAAGCCACTGCCTGCTGTGCCGGCATCCCATGCGGGCGCCAGTTCTAGTCCCAGCTGCTCCTCTTCTGATCCAGCTCTCTGCTATGGCCTAGGAAAGCAGCAGGATGCGCCAAGTCCTTGGGCCGCTAAACCCACATGGGAGACACAGAAGAAGCTCCTGGTTCCTGGCTTCAGATTGGCACAGCTCCAGCTGTTGTGGCCATTTGAGGAATGAACCAGTAGATGGAGGATTCTCCCTCTCTCCCTCCCTCCCTCCCCTCCTGCCCCCGACTCTGCCTTTCGGTAACTCTACCTTTCAATTAAATAAATCTTTTTTTTTTTTAATTATGTGATTGGGACCAGCCCTGTGTCATAGTGGGTAATAAAATAAATATATCTGAAAATAATAAATAATATCTGAAATAAACATTTCCATCCCAGATTTCAGACTCCTGTAATATTAGCTAAATGGCAACACCGTCTTATACTGCCAGACTTTTCCAAAGTTCTTCAAATGTTTCACAGTCATTATTGACCCTCAAGTTAGTGATTCTGTGAGGTAGATGGAGGTAAGTACTGTGGTTCTTTTTACAAATGAAGAAACTGAGACGGGGCCAGCTCTGTGGCGTAGCGGGTAAAGCCACCACTTGCAGTGCTGCCATCCCATATGGGCCCGGTTCGAGTCCCGGCTGCTCCACTTCCTATCCAGCTCTCTGCTATGGCCTGGGAAAGCAGTAGAAGATGGTCCAAGTCCTTGGGCCCCTGCACCCACCTGGGAGACTTGGAAAAAGCTCCTGGCTCCTGATCAGTGCAGCTCCGGCCATTGTGGCTAACTGGGGAGTGAACCAGCGGATGGAAGGTCTCTCGCTGCCTCTCCTTCTCTCTTTGTGTAACTCCAACTTTTAAATTAAATAAATAAATCTTTAAAAAAAAAGAAGAAGAAGAAGAAACCGAGACAGGGCTGGCTCTGTGGCATAGCGACTTCCCATTCAGCTCTCTGCTATGGCCTGGGAAGTAGTAGAAGATGGCCCAAGTCCTTGGGCCCCTGCACCCATATGGGAGACCCAGAAGAAGCTCCTGTCTCCTGGCTTCAGATTGGCACAGCTCCAGCCATTGCGGCCAACTGGGGAGTAAACCAGCAGATGGAAGGCCTCTCTCTCTGCCTCTCCCTCTCTCTGTGTGTAACTCCGACTTTCAAATTAAATAAATAAATCTTAAAAAAGAAAAAAAGGAAGAAATTGAGACATAAAGAGCAAAATAACTTGTCCAAGATCATAGGCCCATTATGTGGGTGCCAGGGGAGCAGAGAGTCCCTCAGGCAGGGGTTTTCCATCACCTCCCACGGATTAATTATTACTTATGGTGATTAATGCAACGGAAAGGATCCTAACTGCTCCAACATTTCCACATCACGCGCCTATAACACACTCAAAGCTTCCAACAGAGGCGGCCAATTCTAGGTGTACCCAAGTCATGTGCAAAGACAAACGTCCAAGTTATTACTTGGGAAGTTGCAGAAAATACAGCTTGAGATCTCGTTACCCTCCTGCAGCACCTGCCCCTCCCACACAGCCAGCACTGAGACATACACTGTGCATTGTAACGACTGCTGAGATAAAAAGTGAACTGCCCATGAACAGAGCTAAGGTTACAGTCACTGCGGATGCTGGTCATCAACCTCAGGAACTAACACCTGAAGGGAACCAGTATGCACCGGACAAGGGCAGACTTGGAATTCCAAGTGACCTTGAACCCCTAGATTTTTAAGAACAAGGCAGGTCATAGCAACAGCAAGGGAAGATAGAGCAGGGGCAGGCCGAGGAAGGACAGCACCCAGGGAGGGGAAAGCTCAATTAACGAGGGCAGGAAGAGTTGGCACGCGGGGTGACCAGAGCAGAGCAAACCACAGTAACATCCGTGGTGACTCAGCCCAGGTGAGAACTCCAAGGAGCCAGCATCTCTCTCTCTCTCTCTCTCTCTCTCTCAGCCCTGATACGGTGAAGGTCAAACTGGACCCTGTCTCTTCCAAGGGCCCAGAGATATTTCACAGGAGCTGTAAGGTAACATGAGAAGCAACTAGAAAGCTTGATAAACAGAATTCTAAAGCGGCCGCTAATGGTCTTCCCCTAAATGAAGAATTCATATAAAGATCAAAGTAACCGACTTAAATTGCAAAAAGAGGAACTGCTTAAGGAAAGCAGTTGCTGGCTCTTAAAAGACCTGTTACTAAGAGACCCTTGGATCCTCCTTGTAAAGCTTTTTCCCTAAGGACAGGCTACGCAGGGAAATGTTTGGGAAAAGCCCTTTTATGGTTCTATTCTGCTGAAGAGAAGTTAGGAATATATATTTAAATGTAGGGCTTTTCTGGCCAGTGCCTGCACCACCGGCACCCCGGGGTCTAGTCCTGGTTGGGGTGCCGGATTCTGTCCCGGTTGCTCCTCTTCCAGGCCAGCTCTCTGCTGTGGCCCGGGAGTGCAGTGGAGGATGGCCCAAGTGCTTGGGCCCTGCACCCCATGGGAGACCAGGAAAAGCACCTGGCTCCTGCCATCGGATCAGTGCAGCGCCGGCCGTAGCAGCCATTTGGGGGGTGAACCAACGGACAAAGGAAGACTTCTCTCTCTCTCTAACTCTGCCTGTCAAAAAAATAAATAAAATAAAATAAAATGTAGGGTTTTTCAGCTAAAATTGACAAAGTGTACCTTTTCGGTTAACTGTACCCAGCGCTGGTGCCAGCACGCTGCGAGGGCTGCCACCCCAGGTCCTCACCAGATCCTCTGGGTCCCCACAGCGGGCTCGCGTGATCAGTCAGCCCCAGCAAGACCCACGGCCTAGGTAGGAGTCTGGCAAGTCGCCCTGGTTCTCAGCCCTGAAATCACTAAACCTAGAATGAGAAGAGTCTTTCCCTGTGTTGATCCACTATGACACAGCAACCATGCTTTCTTCTGTTGTATCCTAGAAAAGACAGCACCCTCCCAACCTCCCATCTGAGAGACGCTGGAAAGATGGACACTTTTGTTGTGCAGGGAAATGGACCCCTTTTCATCCTGAACCCCTGACCACCCAGCTCAGGGTCCCAGCCATCCCTGTTGGCTCAACCTCTGTACAAGGCAGCCATCCCAAATGGCAACTATGGCTTCAGTGTGGTCAGGGAGGCTCAGCCCATGCAAGCTTGGTCTGAAGCCATGAGCAGAAACAGAGGACACACTTCAGGAGGTGTGGCTGCCATACAGTCTAAGGTCACTCCCCATCCACTCGAGGGGTGCGTCCAGTCCCCACAAGCACCTGATGCGCTCAGTGTCCCCCAGGGTGCACAGCAGTCTTAGAAAGCAGGTCATGCCGTTGGGTAAGCCTGGCACAGCCGTGCTCCGGGACAGGGATACCTGGACCTAGTGGGAATGTGCTGAAAGCTGGATCTCAAAGCTGGCATGATCCTACACTGATGGTGAGTCCTCCCCCGTTATGTCCAAACCAAGTCAAAGGTTTACTCGACAGAGGACTTGACAGGTCTCACAAACAGTGGGCATAAAAACAGTCCAACTACTTTACAGCTGCTTAATCACAAGGTGAGATTCTGGGCCACACCTCTCACCTAGGAAACTGCCACATTGCCTCCATAAACATCAGCTCACGATGAACTTAGGATCAATGGCCTTTTCTTTTCAGGTCCATTTTGTCCTTAAAAAATTTAGCAGGGGGCTGGCATGGTGGGGTAGTGGGTAAAGCCTATGATGCCAGCATCTTATATGGGCACCGGTTCTTGTCCTGGCTGCTCCACTTCTGATCCAGCTCCCTGCTAATGGCCTGGGAAAGCAGTGGAAGATGGCCCTACTGCTTGGGTCCCTGCTACCCACAAGAGACCTGGAAGAAGCTTCTGATCCTGGCTTCTGCCTGGCCCAGCCCTAGCCCTTGCAGCCATCTGGGGAGTGAACCACAGGATAGAAGATCTTCCTATGTCTCTCCCTCTCTCTCTAACTCTTACAAGTAAATTAATAAATCTTTAAATAATAATAATAGCTTCCAGAAACAAGTTACAAAATCAAATAACTAGTTGAAATTAAGATTTTCACCAATATACTCAAAAAAATAAAAATTCTTGTAACAACTTCCAGTGTTACAACTTCCAGCATTAAAAGCAATTCAAAAACTCCTAGAAATAAAGTGGGAAAATCAGCTAAACAAGGCTAAAACATAATGACTACACTTGTAAATCGTGAGTTTTGCATATATGACTTTTAGGATTTATTTATTCATTTGAAAGGCAGTGTTAGAGACAGACAGACAGAGACAGAGAGAGGTCTTCCATCCACTGGTTCACTCCCCAAATGGCTGCAATAGCCAGGGTTGGGCCAGGCCAAAGCCAAGAGCTTCATCCTGATCTCCTGTGTGGGTGCAGGGGTCCAAGTACTTTGGCCATGTTCTACTGCTCTTTTCCAGGCACATGAACAGGGAGCTTGATTAAAAGTAGAGCAGAGGCCAGTGCTGTGGCATAGTGGGTAAAGCCACCACCTGCAGTGTTGGCCTCCCATATGGGCGCCGGTTCAAGACCCAGCTGCTCCATTTCTGATCCAGCTCTCTGCTATGGCCTGGGAAAGCAGTAGAAGATGGCCCAAATCCTTGGGCCCCTGTACCTATGTGGGAGACCCAGAAGAAGCTCCTAGCTCCTGGCTTCAGATGGGTGCAGATCCAGCAATTGAGGCCAACTGGAGAGTGAACCAGTGGATGGAAGACACCTCTCTCTCTGCCTCTCCTTCTCTCCGTGTGTGTAACTCTGACTCTCAAATAAATAAATAAAATCTTAAAAACAAAAAGTAGTAGTAGTGGTGGTGGAGCAGCCAGGACTCAAGCCGCCAAGTGACGGCTTAACCTGCTGTGCCACATGCAGCCCTTGACTGACTGATTTGAAAGGCAGAGCAACACAAGGAGAGGGAGAGACAGAGCGAAGACCTTCCATCCACTGGTTCGCTCCTCAAATACCTGCAGTAACTGAGGTTGGGCCAGACCAAAGCCAGGAGCCAGGATCTCCATCTAGGTCTCCCAGGTGGGTGGCAGGGACCCAGGTACCACAGCCATCATCGGCTGCCCCTCAAGGTGCTCATTCGCAGGAAGCTGGATCGGAAGCAGAGGCAGGAGTCACTCCAGGCACTCTGATATGGGTTGCAGAAGCCCCGCTCAGCAGCTTAACCCACTGTGCCGCAACCCCAGTCCCTCCTACTTCTTAAAGATCAAGTGTGCTTTTAAATGCCACTCTGGCAGCAGAGCTAATGGAGAAACTCTTATCTTGTAGGGTTAGCTGAGGAGTATAAGAGCAGCTTTCCTTTAAATCTGATTAATAGCTCTAGATTCATGACAATTTTGTAATTTAATTTTTACATCTCCAAATGAGGCAATTAGTTATGACTCTGGTGTGCTGACTTAGAGATTTCTCTATACACATTTCATATACTTCCAAAAGTATACGTAGCTATAACAGTAATAATAACAGTAGCTATTAATGGCTAACTTCTTTTGAGTGCAGATTAAGTTCTGAGAACAGTACCCAGCATAATAAACACACAACTGAGCTAATCCTGTACCTGCCCTAGGAGGTAAGTACTGTTATTATCCCCATTTCACTGACAAGGCTTAGAGAGGACACAAAGTTAGCACCAGGACCCAGATTTTAATCTAGATGACCTGACCACAGAGTTCACGCTTTTTAACCTCTATGCTTGGTGATGGAATCAGACATTTCAGTAGAAAGTGCTTCCCCCAAGACCAATCAAAGGACATGGTCACAGAACGTCAGGCTGTTTCCATGAAAGGACTACTGCATTCAACCACTAGCAGCCAGAGAGGGGCCAGGGTACTCCTCCCCACCTCCTCTCTTATGCTATCGATGGTTCCCAGCAGAAAAAAATTCTCTAGAAAGCATAGCAGGCAACTAAATTTGTCTCCATTAAAAATCACTCTACAAATGTTTTATTTCTTATAAGCTATGACCTTCCTCCAACTCTTTTACATCTCTTATCCTTTAGAATTTCCCACATTATCTTTGTAGAATTCTTGTGACCGCATGTACAGCTATTCTTTTGATAAAGAAGCATGTCTCACCCCACATCCATTTGTTTTTTGCTGTTCTTCCAGAAGAACCTCTAAAATCCTAGAGGCCAGCATCGTGCCCTATGATCATCATTCATTCATCTTATTTGAAAGGCAGAGAGGCAGAGACAGAAAAACAGATCTTCCATCCACTGGTTCACTCCCAAAATGCCTGCAACAGCTGGGGCTGGACCAGACCAGAGTCCAAAGTCCAGAATTCCCTCCAGGTCTCCCTTGTGGGTGCCAGGGACCCAAGTCCTTGAGTCAACACCTGCTGCCTCCCAGGGGGCACATTACCAGGAAGCTGGAACTGGTAGCAAAGGCAGGACTTGAACTCAGGTCCTCAGGTACAGGATGTGGGCATTCCAAGCACGGTCTTCATCATTACACCAAACACCCGCCCCTGGTGCCCTTTTAACCTCCCCCAGGAGCTCAGGATGGTCAGCGAGCACCAGGTGCTATCTAAAGCCCATCAAGTGCTTGCTCTCTGCAGCACTTTTAAACAGGGAAAGGGATCCTTCTAAGTCTTCTCCCCACCTCTTCTACTCCAGTCCCTCAAAAAATCATTAGCCTTACTCCTTCCAGGAACAGTGAGGTTAAAACAGAAATCTCTCCACTTAGATCACTGACAAAGCAATGGTTACATTTTATATGCGCAACTAATTAGACATGTGACTGGCAACTAGCTCTCAGGGCAACTTTTCAACCCTGACTTTTAGCCAAATGTGCATGTTTAAAACATATACACGCTGCTACACCCACAGTCACGATGCATATATACAATATATAAATATTCACGTTCCTTCAGAGCAATCCATGCACCTGATTTCCAAACACATTTAATTGAGCCTACTGTTGCTTCAAATGAAATTTCTACTTAATTGGTAACTGTGTGTGAGTTATTAACTAGTGCTCTTTGAGACTAGCACAGAAGGAAAGAGGCTCCTGGTATAGCTGGAAGAGCTGACTACCTCCCCCCCCCCCCCCGCGGGTTGTGCAACAGGCTCCTCCCCTTCGCTTCAATTCCACCGGCGGCCTGTGCATGTCACGGGCAGGTGGGCTTGGACAGCCATGCAGGCACGGGACCCTTAGATCTGTGTGGCCCATCTGGACATGAAGATGTCGAGACAGGCTCCACAGAGCATCCACGGCTTCAGTTCTCAGTAGATGGGTGGAACAGAAACCACTGACTTCCTTCAACTTCTCCTCACCCTTTCAGGCCACCTGCACATACCTGCAGGTGTTCAGGTATGCACAGCAGCTCAGGGAAATATGCCCCAGGGGTCCCAGCGTCTCCTCTGGAACACGGAGCCATTGGCCCTGATGCCAGCTAACAGCCCTGAAGGCTGGTCGACAGAGAGTACAAGACAGCGCACACAGGCACAGCGGGCAGAGACAGATGCTGACTGTACCAGGTCAGGCACCAGCTGCCAGGTTAATCTGGGGACCATCACAACATGTACCTCTTAACTACAGGTGGTCATCAGCCAGCCCAAAGCATCTTACAGTCCAAAGAACCAGAATAATGGTCAAAGAAAAGGAACTGCAAAGGGGCATCCAAAGACCAGTCCTTCATGGTTTTCTTGCTTCAACCTAAGGGAGGCCCGAGGGCTAACTTCCCTATTCTAAGACTGGAGGTAGGTTAAGGAGTTTAATATTTGCATGGCCGTAAAAATGATCCTGATATGGCCATGGACAAAGAAGCTGGTGTCTAGGGACAGTGAGCAGCTACCCATGGATCAGAAGAAAGCTCCAGCACTAACACCTGGCATCTTGTTTTTGGGTTGAGGGAAGCCTTGGCGGGAGAGCTCTCCTCTAGTGGGCCCTCAGTTACTCCAAGGCATCTGCATCCCTTCCTCTGCCCTCTGCTCCGCCCAGGGCTCCCTTTTAGCACCAGCCAAGAGGAGAGACCAAGGATAACCTCAAGTACAACAAGCAACCCTGTCAGAGGAATCCAAAACCACAAGGTGTCCTTGGCTTAGGCGGTTATTCGTCCCTTGCTTCTTTCACCTCTTCAGAGAAGAAGGTCATTGCCAATGGCACTCTCTCTAGGCAGCAACACTCAGTCCCTCCTTGGTCTTAGCCAGGCACCATCCTAAGTGGTTTTAGTTTAGGCATTATCTAATTCAACAACTCCAAGAGACAGGCACTCCCCATGTCCCATTTTCCCAGTTACAGCACTCACAGAACCAGACGTCTGGAATTCAGAGGTCTGATGCTAGAGCCCCGGTTAAACCCACCTCTATTTTCAGCTTATCTCCTGATGCAAGTCACTGTCATCAGCAATGGACACAGCATCCCCCACGTGTGAAAACGTTGCATGTCTAGGGGAGGCCTCACATTGTCCTTGCGGAAGCCACAAACATTAAGAAAGCAGCTAAACCATCCCTGGGATTCATGAAACTATGGATGACAATAACCTCAGCACCAACCACAATGTAGGCACCAAGTGCTCAAGGCCAGGCAGGTCGCAGCACATGCTGATCCATTTCTGGGATGTTTGCTCCCAGCTCTGACCTGAGGGGCAGCTTTGCAGCTTTGATCCGTGAGAAGATTCACTGTTGCGAGTGGGGCAGCAGGTGTGTCCAACCTGGATGCCTTCACATGGCTCGAGGAACAGGTGTGTTGATCATCCAGAGGCAAGCCTGGACACCTGTCTACACATTTAAACCACACACACACACACACACACACACACACACACCAGGCTGTCCAGTCCCCCAGCCTATTCCCGGGGAAACAGTCCCCTAAACGGATGCCCCAGTCATCATCAACCAGCCCCGCAAATGATACCCAACTCAATGTAGGATGAGAAAGCAGCTCACAGACCTCCAGTAGCATCTAGCACACATCAGCGTGACAGGCACCTGGGCAAGCTAGTTTGTTTCACCCGCTCCTTCCAGACCCAAGATGCTGATCCAGTCATTCTGCAGTGGACCCCAGGTGAGTTCCTGCAGAGGAGGTTCCCACACCCTCAGTCCACACTGACCCAAGTCATCCCTGGCCAGCAACAGAGGGAGCAATTCTAGAAGAGGCGCCGGGAGACCTGGATTCCAGCCGTGACTTGAACTTGTATGCTACAGGTCCTGGGGCAAATTATTTCATCACCTTGGGTCTCTTCCGTTTGTGCTAAGTGAGGAGAGTGCACGTGATTTTTTTTTTTTTAAGATTTTACTTATTTGAGAGGTAGAGTGAGAGCGAGAGCGAGAGGTCTTCCATCTGCTGGTTCACTCCCCCAGATGGCTGCAATGACCAGAGCTGAACTGATCTGAATCCAGGAGCTTCTTCCGGGTCTCCCATGTGGGTTCAAGGGCCCAAGCACCTGAACCATTCCCTACTGCTTTCCCAGGCCAGAGCAGAGAGCTGGGTTGGAAGAGGAGCAGCCAGGACTTGAACCAGCACCCATATGGGGTTCTGGCGCTGCAAGTGGAGACTTCGCCCACTACGCCACAGCGCCGGCCCCAGTGCACATGCTCCTGAAGGGCCTCCCCTAGCTCTGAAATACTGTGAAAAGTGCTCTTGATAACCACCACACAGCCCCATGTATTTGTGCTTCACAAAAACTCCCAAGGTGGGCACCTCGTTAGAAGTCACACTGGGCTGGATTCGGGAGCATAACCTGCCGTTGGTCCCCTTGTGGGCCAAGCACACACCATCGCGTCTGCGAGGTCAGAGGCGCCGGCTGCTGCCCAGAGGTTGTCGGCCGCCGTCCCAGGTGGCAGGCAGCCCGTGCCTTGAGCTCCTCCTCACACTGAGCGGCGTGCCTTCACGTGCTCTTGCTGTTCATCAAGGTGACTCTGTAGAGAAAGCGCCAGAAAGATCTTGCCAGCAACAAGAACTTCGATCAAAGACACCAGGACACTGCTGCTGCCTTGCACTTTCTTCGGCTTCAGGTTTGCTTTTGGTAAGGAGCTGGGGGTGGGGGGGTTGCCACAGAGGATGCAAGAAAACCTCCCTCACCCCTCAGCGTGGGCGGAACAGCACAAAGAACCGTCTTCCCCCTTCCCCAGAAGGCGAGCACTTGTTCACTGTTCTCTGTGAAATCACGGCTTGTTTGTTCAGTAAATAAAGCGTCTGATTTAATAGGGGATTTAAAGAAGCTAGAGGGGAAAGGCCCTGCCCTAAACTAAGATCTGTGGTTAGCACCGACTCTGAGTGAGAAGTTGAATTGACATTCTCATTCCCTCTTTAATTACGCAGGGAGGGGAGCACCGCGGCCAGCGCCGAGGGGACTGTCAATGAGGTTAGCAGGGGCCCTGGAGGACAAAGGAAGTCAGAGAGAGACAATGAATGACGGCACAAATACACGGTTGGCAACTGCTACCTGGCTCTTCCCTTATTTTCTTCTAAGACAACCAAATAAATTAGATTACAAACCAGTGAATCCTATCCACAAGAAAGTCAACAGTTCTGCCTCAATTTAGTGGCTCCTTCCAGGATGAAAGGGGCAGGCAGTAGGGCACTGAGAGGGACCCTGGTGCAAACAAAGAGCACCCCCGCCTGCCTCCAGCTCCCCCTCCGTGTCAGGTGCACTACCTCAGACTGATGCCCGAAGTCCATGCCAGCAACTGAAATGGAGTTCTTTCTTAAAGATACAGACTTCTTGGGGCCGGTGCTGTGGTGTAGCAGGTAAAACCACTACCTGCCGTGCTGGAATCCCATATGGGCACCGGTTCAACTCCCAGCTGCTCCATTTCTGGTCCAGCTCTCTGCTAAACCCTGGAAAAGCAGCATGGCCCAAGTCTTTGGGTCCCTGCACCCACGTGGGAGACCTGGAAGAAGCTCCAGGATCCTGGCTTCATTGCAGCTCCTCTCTGGCCGTTGCGGCCATCTGGGGAGTGAACCAGAGGATGGAAGACCTCTGTTCCTCTCTCTGCCTCTCTGTAATTCTGCCTTTCAAATTAATAAATCATCTTTTTTATTTGACAGAGTTAGACAGTGAGAGAGAGAGAGAGAGAGAGAGAAAGGTCTTCCATCCATTGGTTCACTCCCCAAATGGCCGCTATGGCCGGAGCTGCGCCAATCCAAAGCCAGGAGCCAGGTGCTTCCTCCTGGTCTCCCACGCAGGTGCAGGGACCCAAGCACTTGGGCCATCCTCCACTGCACTCCCGGGCCACAGCAGAGAGCTGGACTGGAAGAGGAGCAACCGGGACTAGAACCTAGAACCCAGAACCCATATGGGATGCCAGCACTGCAGGTGGAGGATAAACCAAGTGAGCCACGACTCCAATAAATAAATATTTTTAAAAATATAAACTTTCCTCAAGGTGCCCATGGCCTGTCTGTACCCAACGAGGACCTGAGGAGCAACTCCCAGAGTTGGTAAATTTATGTGTACGCAGTAGGAAAATAATATGTAGTAATATTAAGTGCAGCAGCAAGAAAAACGTCTACCCAAGCTTAGTGACTCAGAATATGGGTTTGGAGCACCGTGGGTTCCACCATCAGCCTCATGACAATGGTCAAGGTTAGCCACAAATGATAGCCCTGCACACACCAGGCCCAGCACTAGCTGCAGAGTATACACAGCAAGACAGATCAAGATGTTGGTGGAAAACATGTATTATGAATAAGCTATGCAGGGATTTCAAATTTCATTTGTACCCAAATTATTTTTTAAAAAAGATTTATTTATTTGAAAGTCAGAGTTACACAGAGGGAGAGGGAGAGAGGGAGAGAGGGAGAGAGAGGGAAAGGAGGAGAGGGGGAGAGGTCTTCCACCCGCTGGTTCACTCCCCAGATGGCTTCAAGGGCCAGAGCTGTGCCAATCCAAAGCCAGGAGCCAGGAGCTTCTTCTGGGTCTCCCACGCAGGTGCAGGTACCCAAGGACTTAGGCCATCTTCTACTGCTTTCCCAGGCCACAGCAGAGAGCTGGATTGGAAGTGGAGCAGCCAGGACTCAAACCAGCGCCCATATGGGATGCCGGCACTGCAGGCAGCCGCTTTACCCACTACGCCCCAGTGCCAGCCCCTTCCTCCTAAATTACTTTTAACTCCACTTTCCCACCAAGTCCCCCATATGCCCAGAGGCAGAGTTAACTGCAGCCCCAACACTGGAAAGCCTGCAACCCCACCGGGAAGCCTTGCAACCTTGCATCTCCTGGGGATCACTGAAACTGTGTCACTGTGGAGGTGCGCCACACAGCAGGGCCACCCCAGAATGTCCACGTGTAGCAGACGCAATGCCAGTGAAGCAAGAGGGATAAGAGGGTGGGGCCCTTAGAAAGGGAAATCCTCACAGCTCTCCTCCCCAGCGCGTCTACACGTGCCATCCTCTCTTCCCAGCCAGGAAATCAGACGACAACGCAAACAGAGGCTGCTCCACACCCAGCTCTGCCGCCAGCACAGGGGTCCCCCTGAATCCTCTGTCTGAACACAAGGTGCCCTTGATCCCCCCCAGCAGCCCAGGAGGTGTCCCCACCCGACCAATCACGACGCCAGGTCAAGTCCACCTTCCAAGTACGCTTTAGATCTGGCCCCTCCTCCCCAGCTCCCACTACAGCTTTACCTCCTGCCTTCATCCCTGGAGTGAGCCATCACAATACCCCTCCCCCCATTTCCTTCTGACTTCATGGTCAGAGGAGTCTTTCTCCCCGCACCCACAGCTTTATTGAGGTGTAACTGAAAAAATGAAAAGGTATGCATAGCGTAGAAGGTGATGTTTTGATCTATACGGATGTGTTGCACAATGATTAAATCAAGCTAATGACCCTATCCATCATCTCACACGCTTGTCATTTTTTGTGGTGAGGACATTTCAGATCTACTTAGCAGTTTCAAGTACACGTTATAATGAACTATAGTGAACACCTGCCCAACAGAGCCTTAGGACCTACTAATCCTAACCAACTTGATATCCTCCGACCCACGCCTCCCGCCCAGCCCAGCTCAGCCCAGCCCAGCTCTGGTAACCACCATTCCGCTTCTGCCGATTGCCCACCTAAGTGAGATCACGCAGTCTTTGTCTTTCTGTGCTGGCTCATTTGCTCAGCACACAGTCCTCCAGCTTCACCCATGTGGTCACAAATGAGGGTCAGAATCGTCCTCTAAAGCTCCCAGCTGCTCCCTGGCACTCCCCAGTTCTCCAGTTTGCTCACTCTCGGTGGGCCTTCACACTCAGGCACACCTGGCCCCACCTCCAGAGACTTGCATCTTTGTGGGGAGGGGGAGCGATTGGTTCCAGGAATCTGCATTTCCAGCAAGTTCAGGCAGTTCTGACAAGAGCCCACAGCAAGGACGACACCCTGAAGAACAAACTGCGGGCTTTCCCCTCCAGCTCCACACCACACCTGCTCCCTAACCCTCAGCAGCTGCCATTCGCGTCTCTCTATGGAGTCCCCCTGCCCTAAGCACACCTGGTTAATTGCTACCTAGCTGCCCAAACATCAATCCCTTGGGAATACCGCCCTAGACACACACCTTGCTCTGGGCATCTGCAGCTCCCTTGGCTTGAGATTTTCTCTCTCTCTCCTATTATTCTCACAGTTGCAGGTGAGAGCCTTCTGGTTTAATCACCACTGTTATCCTGACCCACAGTAGGCATACAACACATGGCATCCACCTGCTTTGGAATAGACAAACGCATACACTTTGAGCTGGAGAGCGGGCAGTGTCGGCCTTGGGACAGTCTTCGACTGTTCCGGAACAAAGAGAGTAGAGAATGAGGAAGAGAAACGGAAAGGCAGGGGAACCAGTCCAGAGCCCAGCCCTACCTTCTCCAACACAGCTCCCACAGACAGTTCCAGCAGCGGGGACCTGGGGATCCTTTCCTAGGCTATCATTTTCCAATCACACTGCAGGCTGACTGCTTCTCTGCTGATCTCTCCCACTAAATACCGTTGCTGGGGATGACCCACGCACTTGTTTGCACCATAAAGGCCAAAAATCTTGAAAACACCACTTACATAACTTTGCATTTCCTAGCTGGGTCCTTTATGCTATGATCCTCCTCGGCTGCAATCATGCAGGAGGCACTCAATAAATGTTCATGAAGGAAGACTGCGGTCAACTCAGGCTACAGAGCTGCATGTGTGAGTACCAAACCCCGAAACCCACCCCTCTACTAAATAACCTTCAGAAAGGAGATGTTTCGTGAGCAAACCCCTCAGCCCGACTCCCAGTACCGAATGATGAATCAATGTGTAATTTTCTTGACAGAGCCATTATTTTGCAACTTGTTTGTGTTTTTTAAGTGTGAGAGACTTCCCTAGGTCTCTGGCAAGTTAAACTCCCATAACAATTACCTTTATAATTTACTTGATCAGCAAGGCATGTCTAACATACTACCATCTTAAGGCTGAAAATAAGGTGAAAGTAAAAAAAATTTTTTTTTTTGACAGGCAGAGTGGACAGTGAGAGTGAGAGAGAGACAGAGAGACAGAGAGACAGAGAGACAGAGAGACAGAGAGAAAGGTCTTCCTTTTTGCCATTGGTTCACCCTCCAATGGCTGCCGCGGCCGGTGCGCTGCGGCTGGTGCACCGCGCTGATCCGATGGCAGGAGCCAGGTGCTTCTCCTGGTCTCCCATGGGGTGCAGGGCCCAAGGACTTGGGCCATCCTCCACTGCACTCCCTGGCCATAGCAGAGAGCTGGCCTGGAAGAGGGGCAACCGGGACAGAATCCAGCGCCCCGACCGGGACTAGAACCCAGTGTGCCAGCGCTGCAAGGCGGAGGATTAGCCTAGTGAGCCGCGGTGCTGGCCCGAAAGTAAAATCTAACATGTAAACTATGCAGCTGTTCAAGAGTGGCCAATGAGTGTTCCGAAAGCCTGGCGCCAGTGAGAGCAAGACTTCTTCTCCCCAAGTGCTCTGCTGGCTGGTTTATGATCCCATCTTTTCAAATCAAATATTTATCGTCTCATGTTGCTCTTTATTAAGCCCTTCCTTCCAGCTTAATGATGAATTAATATTCCCAGCTCCGAACGCTGTTCTGAGCTTTTCACTAAAACTCGGGCAGATATTAAAACTTTCAACAGCCTCCTGAGCTAAAGGGCTTCGGGAAACTTCAACGTTCAGGGAGACCCAACAATCCCTTGTGAGAAATGTTGAATCTCCCCAGCAGCCCAGCTGGTCCCAGCTAGTGGTCACAGGCCAGTCCAACACCATTTCCCTGCAAGGCACAGCTCGCTCTTGGGGTCGGAAGCCTTGTTCCCTCTATGGCGACACCACGCGGCCGCGGCTCCCCCAGACACCTGCTGGGTTCCTGGGCAGCAAGCACATCCGCTAGTCCTCAAGGACTGCAACTCATTCCGTTCCCTGCGCTTCCCTAGCCAAGCTTTCCCGCTTACTTGCTTCTTGGTCACTGCAAGAATTGGGAAATGTGTTCAAAACTGACGAGTGTTTTACATGCTGCCTGGGTCACACAGAGTGGAGTGGGGCAAATCTCTTCTTCCTGGAGATACTTCATTTCCACAAATCCCCACAGCGTCATCCCAGCAGTTTGGGCATTTGGGTTTTGTTTTTAAAGATATCAAATTATTGACACACACACACAGTGCTTCCTCCATTCAACTAAAAGGCAAAAGGCATTTTCGCATGATGGTGGAACGTGGTTACTCCTTATTCATCACACAGAAGCAGCTGTTGTTTCTGAACACCAGAACAAGACGGAATGTTCATTCCCTATTACATTTCATCCTGCTAGAGTCAGCCCCGCGCGGCAGCTCGCGGGGATCTTGAGGGATCCTAATTCTCTTCCTCAGCTCCACTTCAAAAGCCGATTTGATGAGCCTCCCCACTGATGTGCTCAGCCAATTCATTACGGAGCCCAGGCTCCCTCCCCGGGGACGCCTCAAGGCATCCCTCACATTGCCCAACACTCTTTGGGCTGAGATGTTCAATTGGTTATGACTTGTACATGAGACTTGCGGGCAAGTTTAGCAAAGGCCTTTCAGAAATTCTGAATTATCATTTTTGCACCATTTTCTAACTGAGGATTCCCATAAAAAGGATGAGTTTCAGCTGACAGAACAGACCATAGTTAACCACAAGGGTTCCCAGAGGCAACCTCTTTGCTTTCCTGTGATCACAGCGGTCAACATTTGCCCTTCCTATCGGCTAACACAATGAAGGACATCTTCACCAGATCTTACTATGAAAGGTAAACAGGAAGCTAGAAGTATGCTTGGTCTCCCAGAATACAAGTAGCCAGGATACGGCCAACTTACCTAAGCTCAGCAAAGGGTGCCTACCGAGGACTCGGAGTGGCGGGAATGGCAGGGAAGTCAGAGAAGCTCAGACTGTGTACTGGGGGCTGTCGCGAGTCCAGCAGGTAGCAGCGAGATGGCCACTAGCAGGGTCCCCAGCATCAGCTCCCATACAGTTCCATTCCGTCCACGCAAACTGGCTGTGTTCTTGACTGTCTGGCTTCTGCTGCCTGCCATTTTCTGAAACTGGTTCTATCTTCCTGTCAAGATATCCTGTAGCCGGCTCAAAATACTCATTTGTATTTGTGATTCAGAGTGGGCTTCTGTTATGTGTAACCAAGGACGCTGCCTGATAGCAGCCTCACCAGCCCATTGGCTCATCAGTTTAGAATGCAGCCTAGAGTCCATAGCAACACAGCGGAATCTGAAAGCTAGCCCTGGCTGTCTCCACTGTGGACACTGTTAGCACCGCCCAAGAGTTCTAAAAGATGGGGTCAGCCCAAACTCAGCAATTCTACATCCAGGTCTTCCCAGGACACTGGGAAACAGTGCATCCAAAGCAGAGAATCTGAACTCATTTAGACCAAAAGGTGTCTTTGTTGAGTCTTGTCACTCGTCTTAGGTGTCTAATTCCTCTTTACCAAGTCTATTCTCACCCTTTTCACTGTTTAGCTTATCTCTCTCTTTAACTAGAAAGAAAGAGCAAATCACAGTTTGGTAATTTTCCTTCTCTGTAGCCCATGTAGACACTCTAAGAAGTAGTCTTGTAGCTCCATGGTTGGTTTCCTTCTTTTTTTTCTTTCTTTGATTAGCTAAGTGGTCCTTGCCAGAAACTAACAACAAACCAAGCAGACGGCCAGGATCTGGATATATTTAAAAGGAATACGGTCCCTCTCTCAAGATCTATTGCCTCCTCCAACCCCCAAAAAACTTAGTCATTGCACTTCATTCCAACCCAGGTCACTAAAACACTGAACTCCCAAGTCATCCCTTCCAAGTTCAGACACTCACAATCCCCAAGCAGTGTATTTATTCTTATTTTTAAGGGAACACCAGATTCTATGACTCAATCATTAGCCACATTCTTGTCAGATTTTAACTTTCATGTTATACAAGTTCTTTTTCAGAGAAACAAACCAAATAAGTAGGCTGTTTTGGGCTTTGTATAACCTCAAGAGCCTTACACTATGTAATGTTGCCTTTAAATTTCAACTAATCATAACACAAGGTACAATTTCATGGCAATGACTCTTTTGATAAGCTCATGGAAGATAAGGCCTCAAAAGTCATGAAATAATGTAAATGCAGGCAATGCAAAATGAAACAAATACTTTCAAATAAAGTAACAGATTATACAATAACCCATTCAAGTAAAGAGATGCACATGAAAATGACTGCCTGTGGGTGGTAGGAAAGAATTAAAAATTGACTCTGCAATAGGAAGGAAGAGGACAGAGGAAGGATAAGCATTAAATAGTTTTTAGCTTGCATAAGGAAGATGGTATTTCCCAGGTGTCAATACTTCGGGACAATTTTTTTTTTTTCTGAGAATAAGAGGAAGCTATGCACATATGCATATATGATCTGGGGAAACACTTTGTACACGCACAAATCAATTACGTTGCATTACTTGTACCCAACATTGATGGAACATGTTTTAGATTCACAGCAGATAGCATGTACAATACATTGCGTGTTGAAATTAAGCAAAATTAAGTCATTGAGAAGGATTTAAAGAGTTAAAATATTCACACACATCTTTGGGATATTTCTAACTCAGCTAAAAATGGGGGAAATTGCAATTGCTTTGCCAGTGTTAGATATCTGACATTACATGATGCTTTTAAAAATTAAATGGTATTCTCCCCCAATTTTTAATGACATTAAGTATCATGTAGAGTTGGTCATGCATAGCACAATCTTGGCTAATGAAACACTCTCTTGAAACACTTGGTGAATCTGTAAGCTTTATTTTCAGAATTAAATTAAGGAAAAAATTGACTTGGACATTGTATAAGATCACAGCCCCTCGCCTGAAGGAGCTCTGGTGAACCTCTCCTAATTCTTGTTCAGTCATGAATGTCACAGGGCTTTTTAGCGCTGCGGCAGTGGTTAACTCTTCAAAGAAAACTGTCGCTCCCAAAACCTTATTTCTACATCCCAGAAAGCAGCGCTTTATAGCTCTGGCAGACTGTGTGGAAACAAAAAGCCATTCACACACTTGTGGCATCTTCTAACACAAAATCGGAGAAGTTCCCAGATACTCTGGTAGCAAGGATGCACGGGGGACCCAATTTTGAGCAATGAGACACTCACAGATGTTGCTAGGGTGGTTTAGGGGACAAGGTCTACAACTGAGTGGACTTAGCTGCCAGGGCCCCTGGGCTGTTCTCCTCCTCTACCTGCTGGACCACAGATGAGAGCCTGCCAGTGCAGCAGCAGAATAAAAAATAGCGCAAGGATGGTGGGATGCGAAGACCAGGTTTCCATCGTGGACAGCAGCCCTGAGGGGCCACACCAATCCTTGGTTCCTTGTTAAGTGGACAGAGCCCTTCACTGCTGAAACCACTGCTCAGCTGAGTTTCAGCCAAACACATTCCTAACAGATATAGCAGCAATCATAAATATCTGATCTGGGCAGCGGAACCTGGACGCGCAAGATGTATTAAGTAAAAAAGATGATCAACTGGCACGCACTCCATCATAGCCACTACGTAAGGAAAAATAAAAGCGTCTGGTCACAAATGAAGCAGCAGTAAGCCAGGGGAAAACAGTTACACCAGGGAGGTAGGCCTATGTATGGATGAAGTGACAAAATAATGTGGCTTTCTAAATCAGGCCACTTTAGAGAGAAAGGGGCAACATTAATAATTATGATCAGAGAAGCATAAATGAAGACAGTCCCGGCAAGTGGTGATCCGTGAGTCATGATTTTAATATGCTCAAAAGTCTCAAGTAACATTTTTATCTCACCTTTTCCATGCCAAAAGACCAAAAAATTCGTGCTTTCTCCAGCTGGCCATGTAAAAAGAGCCCTTCAACCTTGCGGTGCATACCCTGCACTTGACCTTAAAAGGAAGTCAGTGCAAACTAGTTCCAGCAGGGTCATGTGTCTGAGACCTCAGTGAAAAAGAAAATCTTTTTTTGAAAAAAGAAAAAAAAAAGATTTAGTTATTTATTTAAGAAGCATAGTTACAGGGAGGAAGGGGGGGAGGGGTGGAAGAGAGAGGAGAATATTCTACCTGCTGGTTCACTCCCCAGATGGCTGCAACAGCTGGGGATGGATGGGCCAGGCAGAAGCCAAGAGTTTCTTTTGGGTCTCCTACGTGGGTGCAGCAGCCCAAGCAGTTGTGCCGTCTTCCACTGCCTCTCCAGGCACAATAGCAGGGAGCTGGATCACAAGTGGAGTAGCTGGGACTCAAACCGGTGCCCACATGGGATGCTGCCATCACAGGTGGCAGCCTTACCTGCTACACCACAGCACCAGCCCCCAAAAGAGAATCTCTTACTTAGTATTTTTGTATACGCCTTTGATTAAAAATAGCTTTTCTGGGGCTGGCGCTGTGGTACAGCAGGTTAAAGCCCCGGCCTGCAGTGCCAGCATCCCATACGGGCACTGGTTCAAGTCCCAGCTGCACCTCTTCTGATCCAGCTCTCTGCCATGGCCTGGGAAAGCGGTGGAAGATGGTCCAAGTCCTTGGGCCCCTGCACCCGTGTGGGAGACTGTGAGGAAGCTCCTGGCTTCAGATTGGCGCAGCTCCAGCAGTTGCAGCCATTTGGGGAGTAAACCAGAGGATGGAAGACCTCCCCGCCGTGTGTGTGTGTATGTGTGTGTGTGTGAACTCTGATTTTCAAATAAATAAATAAACCTTGTTTTAAAAAAAGAATAGCTTTTCTGAGAAATTCTCCAGGCAAAACTTGTCAATGAGTGTATTTTATGAAAAATATGGTGATCTAGGACATATGCACCAGGTAACAACATTAAACCACTTCCCAAATTGTGATTTATAACAAGCTCCAGAAGGAAAAACTCCAGCCAAAACAAAGGTAAGTTGAAGGCTAGGAGCAGATAAATCATTAGTATGATCATGTGGATAATTAAAATATTTTAATTATGTGTTCCTTAAAACAGGCCCACTCCACCAAGGACAGCTGTTTGGACTGCTGGAGAGGAGCCTACAAGTGCATTATTTATCCCAAATCACAGCAACTCCAACAGCTGTCCCCACGTGCCACGTTCCGTCTGAGTAACACGCACACAGAGCTGTCACTGTCCATAACAGCCTCACAGAAACTGCAGCTGCGCAGGGCAGCAGGGTCATGGCCACACCTTCCCAGGTCGCAGCCTCAGGGTGCCCTCCCTGCCTGTCCCCACAGCACCCGGCTCCTTGGACTTGTCCCCCACTGCTGTCCCAACACCCCGAGTGCTGGACAGACACTCCAGCTCACACCAGGGAGTCTAGCTTCGCCCTCAGGTACGGCCAGTGTCCCTTTTCTCAAGGCTAACTCCTCCTCGCCATTCAAGGCCCAACTCAAACATCACCTTTCCCGCACTGGCCCAGGCCCACTGCCAAAGCCCTTCCTCCTCTGTACCCCACACTGTGCCTGCAGCTCTCCCATTCCAGAACAGTCTCCCTGGGCCCTGCGGAGTGCTCCAGACCCTCACCCACCTCCCTCTCCCCAGAGCAGCACTTCAACGCCCTCTCCAGCCAGGGGCTCAAAGTCACATTCTCCTCGCCTGTCCCCTGTTCTCCAAGCAGTGCCAGCAGCCCTGGCTCTCTCCTACTTCCCTGGGCATGGCTTCCCCAAACCCATGGCTGCTGGTTCCAGGGAAGACGCTCTTCCCTGTCCGCCAACCTTTGTGTGCCATCCTCCCCAGCTCCCTCCCACACACCCACCCCCAAATCTGAGCCCCACCCAAATGGCCCAGACAGTGCTAGCTAGCCAAGTGGCCTTATAAAGACTGACCTTTGGCTGGACCAACTGCTCTCCTTTTGTTCTTTTTAGTTAATTTATCTGCCTCAGAGGCAAAGGGAGACACATAAACAGAGAGCTCCCGTCTCCTGGTTCACTCCTCAAATACCTGTAACTGCTGAGGCAGGGGACCAATGCTGGAAGCCCGGAATGCAATCCAGGTCCCCCCTGCAGGTAGCAGGAGCCCAGTGACTTGAGCCATCACGGCTGCCTCCCAGAGTCTGCGCTGGTGGGAAGCTGGATTCAGGAGCCACCGCTGGGTATCAAGCCAGGCTCTCCGCTGTGGGATGCAGGCGTCGTGACAACTTCACCACGCGGGCAAACGCCTGCACCTCACGGTAAATGAGGTCAGAATGCAGGCACGCCACCCCCTCCCCGAGGGGCATGCACTCAGCTGCAGCTGAGCACCACAGCCCCACAGCCCAGCCCAGCAGTTTGAGAAGATGACCCTGGTCTGTCTTTCAGAGCAGCTTCCCTGACAATTAAGCCCGAGAGGCGGTCGATGCAGAATGCGAGGCAGAGTCCCTTATGCGGTTCCAACAGTCTGCTTGCAGCTGCATCTCGCACAGGCGTTAGACAGAGGTTCAGAAAGAGGAGCGTGCAGTATGGATGCAGTTCTCACAGAGCCCCTAAGCACCTTATTCTTGGAGCTCTGCACACCTTCTGAATCTTTGTCTTCCTTGGCGAGACTAGAGGAGCGTCCTGGTTTCTCTCACACTGCACAGCTGGAGCAGAACTGCGCCGCTAAGTTGCGCTCTTTCCACTTTCCAAGCAGCCAGCAGCGGTCCATCAAGCCGGCCAAAGCCGGGTTCCTCCCACCTCTGGCTTCTTTCCTCCACTACCTCCGCTTGGGAAGCCCATCTTCTTTTACTGACACAGACACTCTTTCCGAGATAAGACGTCTGATGGCCTGAGCATTCTCCTTAACAAAATCATTCCAACCCAACAGCAGCACCGCAGCACAGGCAAGCACCCGGCACTGCCGCCGGCACTGTGCGTGAATCAGCTTGTGCGCCCTCACAACCCTTTTGAGGGGCTGTCCCCATCACCGGCCCCATGTAACCGGGAAGGAGACTTTCCCTTTGGGAGAATCTAACGGGTCAGGGGCAAAGCTGCCTTGGGCCCTCACGCTCATCTCCCGACGCCAAACACAGCCCTTTCTGGAATGGGAACAAACCATCCACCTAAGCAGAAAAGCCATCTTTCAGATCCTGGTGGGAGAGGGAATGGAAGTGTGGAGATCAGGTTTCAAATACCTTGCACGCTTGCTACCATCAAGGAGACCAAATGTCCGAGCAAGTAAACAGGAGAGATACCACCCTCAAAGGGGCTGCAAGCAAGACTTTCTTGGGATAGAAAATCCTGTATAAAATCCAAGTATTCAGGTTCACTATATTAAGTAGCCTGATCATGAGTAGCTACTGTCTAATTACAGAAAATAAAGCCAAACACAGATATTCTAACACTAATTATTTCAAATTATCTCAAATTATTATTAGAAAATAACATTGTTCCGAGTCGAACATAACTTTGCTTGCACTGCCCGTGGCCTGGCTTTTGGTACAAAACATGAGCCAATCATCAATCCCATGGAATCACTTCCTCCTCATTGGAATTCGAGTGGAAAATTGTCCTTAATACACAATGAATAGGAACTCATTTGATAAATTGAGCAATCTAGAGTTCCATGCATGGAGAAAAAATTAAGTCATCAATTGTTTTTAGCAAACTCCGAAACGCAGTTCTTCTCACAGCTAGTCTCCCTGTGCATACATAGTGGAGATGGCCTTAACAGTTCTAATTTATGATGACTAGGCTAAAGTGAGCTGCATTCCGACAGTGGATAGCAAATCCAATCACCGCTTGCTGGAGAAACAAAAACATCGATTATCACTTGTTATAGCTGCTCCTGTAGCAGTAGTCCCATTCCAGACTGAAGTTCTAGGCAAACAGGTAGTGGTCTCAAGGGTTCAGTGTGTCTGCAGTAAAGAGAAACACAGAATGAAATCCACGGGCAGTGACAGATGGTCGAGTAGGAATTCTGCACTCACAAGGACGGAGAACAACGAGGTGAGAATTGGAGGAGGAGAACCACGACTGCGGGCTGCCACCCCAGCGTCACTGCGTTAGATGATGCTGCCGGCAGCAGTCAGGGTCTAGGCCAGCCCATAGAAGAAGATGGGACCAAAGGAGAGGACGGGGTCCTGGAGAGAGGGGGGGGAGAGAAGCAAACATCATCACATGTACCAAAATGGAACTGGATTTCATGGAAAAGCACAAAAGAAAAATGAAACAGGAATATTTCCCGCAGAGGAAGATGACCGTGGCAATTAGATTTCAGGAGTGGATTTAATAAAAGCCCCTGCAGTCATCCCTCGGGACTCATGAGGAATTGGCTCCAGAACCCCAGGATACCAAACCTACAGCCCAGTCCCTTCTGTAAGTGGCCAGGTGTTTGTGTAGAACCTCCACACGTCTTCCTGTATCCTTGAAATCTTCTCTAAGCTACTCTCACTGCCCAAGACAATAGTAATAGTTACTATGCTGCAGTGTTTAGGGAACGATGACAAGAATGAAGCCTGTCTATGCTCAGCACACGTGCAGTGCTTCTTCAGGTGTCTTCTAGGGGTGGCTGGCCGGTTCTGCAGATGCGGAAGCTGCTGGCACGGGGCAACTCTGTTTCTAGACAGTAATTAGCTAGGTGCAAAGGACAAGCCATCTGAGAGGGCAGCCACGAACGAATCACACGCCTGAACATTTTCTCGCATCATTCCTTAGTACGCGTCCTAACCATGGGTAGGGGTACTGTACAAGGGGGCTTCAAAAAGCTGATGGAAAACAGATTTAAGAAATAAGTTTAGAGCTGGTGCTGTGGTGTAGCGGATGAATCCACTGCCTCTGATGCGGGCATCCCACATGGGCGCCTATTTGTGTCCCAGCTGCTCCACTTCTGATCCAGCTCCCTGGCTCAGGTACTAAAGCTCCTGCCACCCTTGTGAGAGACCCCAGATAAAGCTCCTGACTTCAGCAGGGCCCAGTGCTGGGCATTACGGCCATCTGAGAAGCATACCAATGAATACAAGATCCCCACCCCCCACCCACCCCCCGTGTGTGTGTGTGTGTGTGTGTGTGTTAACTCTCAAATTTTTTTAAAAAAATATTTTGGCACAAAAATTTTGACATCAATGACTAATTTTTCATAATAGGCTTTTCCAAGAACTTTTTGAAGCTCTCTTACATTACGTAACTTATCCAAATCACTTGACCAATGTTTTGAGTACAAAAGAATGCTATTGACAATTACATAAGATAGGCATAAACAAATATTAACCAATTTCCCTTGGACCACACTATTTCCTGCCATGCTCCCCGTTGCTCCAACCCCACTTTCACATCCACTCGTACAGGCCCCACTGCCCGCACCTGAGGGGCTGCCTCTTTCCCACCGGCTGCCCAGTAGGCCGCCCTGCTGCAGGCTCGCAGGCATCTCAATAGCTTCCCCTTCCCCAGTGTTTGCCACACTTCAGTGCCAGTGTCTGCTGCCTCATCCGGTGCCTTCACTCACTACGCTGCAAGGCGATTGCAGGATTTCAAGTGCACGCTGTGACTTTAAAATGGCCTCACACTTCTCAGGACTATCCATTTATGTGGGAATACTGTGTAAAATTATAAAGTCAGTCACATGAGTTATTGGGGCTTCTGGATCAATCTGTGGCCTTGCAAATTTTATGGTAAAATAGCAGTCCTGGAAACGAAGGGACAGTAAAGTGGTTTCATGTTTGTTTCTATTCGACAAGACACTCCAGCCAATTTCTCTACTAAATTACCTTTTCTTGCCATAGTGGAGTCAATGTGATAACAATTGTCCCAAGGCTATACATTTTAAGTCACATAAAAAAGAAAATGTGCAGGAATGAATATTCCATTTTATTTCTGGCCAACCGCACAATTCATTTGGTGTGATTTGTGCAATTTCTCCTCGACTAGAGGCTCCATAAGAAAGAGTCACAGGGCAGAACATAGATGATCAGACAGGACATGAGAAACGGGAATGCTACTCCTTGGCTAGCTGGGCGGAGGCTACAGAGGTAAACATTACCAGCACATCCAATTCAAAGTTACCCAAAAGAAAAGTCAGAGCCAAGTTTTAAAGGCTCAATCAAAGTACATTTGTAAACATAGTCTTGGCAAACTTAGAGCCAGTACAAAGATTACTGTGGGCAGGGATATGTTGAATGACTGAATTAATCACTTTCTTGGGCTAGTGCAACCCTATCTGCAAAGCAGAATACCTGCAGTGTTTTTTTTGTTTGTTTGTTTGTTTGTTTGTTTGTTTTATAAAAGCATTAATTGTCTAGTGACCCAAGCCTAGATGGATTAACTTAGAATTTCAGAGCAGGTAGACCCACACATTGGTATTTTTCAAAAGCCGTGATGGGGCTCTAATACACAGCAAATGTGATAACTATTATTCATCAGTTTCCAGTAGATTTTCACAGAACAAGAGACAGTAGCTAGAAACAGTATTTCCTACGTGCCTGGCACTGTCCTACAATATTCATAGTAGTCCCATAAAGTAAGCACTAACACAGGAGTACCAACCACCACATTTTACCAAGGAGGAAATGGAAACTCAGAGAGGTTAAATAGTCCCAGATTCCACATCTCCTAAGAACATGTGACTCAAAGCTCAGCAGTCTGTCTCCCAAGCCGGCTCTCTTACCGATGACTGTACAGTCCAAACACTGCCACTAAAGACACCCCCCCAGGGGCCTAAGTCGGCCTCTGCACAGTGCAGGCTAGAGGATCACCAGGGGGCACAGGAGGTGTTGCCTAAACAGGCTGCTAAGAATAGATCAAATCAACGCTAGTGAAAATTACATGATTTAAACTACCCTCTGATTTCTAAGAAATAATATTTGTATACAGGTCTACCTTCCTCATTAACTAGGCAATTTAGAACAATCAGGCTTTGGGGACAGTTGGGCAGAAATGCTGGTATTCTTGCAGCAAACACTACCTGCTGGAGGACATCACACAAGCAGTCGCCCCCTGCTGCCTGGATCACTCCCATCAACATGTGAATACACTAATACCCAACAAGAAACATACACAAGTTTGCTTGTCCTGTGTCTCTCATTTCTGTTTCCCTTTACACAACATTGCTCAGAAGAATTCTACATACCAGATCAGATTCCCCTGCCATTCCTCTTTGAGGAATTCCCAGCCACTATCTCTTCTAGTTCTTTGCTCTACTTCCCCCTTTCACTTTGGCACTCCAGGTACTATCCTGAACCTTTCCACCTTATCCATTAGGGTAGAAAGCTCTCTTCAGCCCTTTTCTGTGCTTGTTGAAGATGTCCTTCTGACCTACCTTCCTGTTAAATTCTTTTCTCACATGAGTCTAAACCTGCACTAAACCCATTAAATACTTCATTAAGTACTTTATTTGGGGGGCTGGCATTGGGGTGTAGCAGGTAGAGCTACCTCCTGCAACACCGGCATCTCACATGGGCACCAGTTTGAGTCCTGGCTATTCCACTTCCAATCCAGCTCCCTACAAATGTCCTGAAAAAACAGTGGAAGATGGCACAAGTGCTTGGGCCCCTGCTAGCCAACTGAGAGACCAGGAGGAAGCTCCTGGTTCCTGGCTTCAGCCTTGCCCAGCCATAGCTGTTGTGGCCATGTGGGGAGTGAATCAGTGGATCAGCTATCTATCTATCTATCTATCTACCTACCTACCTACCTACCTATCACTCCCTCTCTCTGTAACTCTGCCTTTCAAATAAACAAATTTTTAAAAAAGCCTTTATTTCATTGTTTGGTTGGTAACTTTACCATTTGTGTTTATAATTTCCAGTTTTCTGAAAAAATGCTCAATCTCATGTCTTAGTTCCTTGAATATACGAGTTGAATGTGCAAGTCTGGTTTTATTGTTTTTCCCTTTCCTCTTGGTTTTTGAACAGATCTTACCTTCCCATTCTTCTCTCCTCATCTATGCTCCCTACATAACCTCACTGATCTCATGGCTTCAAACACCTCCTGTAATCTAAGAACTCCAAAATTAACATTTCCAGCCCTTTCCTTTCCACTTCAGACTCATACATCCCACCACCTACTACGTTTGGCTGTCTCCTAAGCATAGGCAAAGTTAATGCATGCGGGGCCAGCACTGTAGCATAGTGGGTTAATCCTCCACCTGCGGTGCCGGCATCCCATGTGGGCACCGGTTCAAGTCCCAGCTGCTCCTCTTCCGATTCAGCTCTCTGCTATGGCCTGGGAAAGCAGTGCTTCGAAGATGGTCCAAGTGCTTGGGCCCCTGCACCCATGTGGGAGCTCCAGAGGAAGCTCCTGGCTCCTGATCAGCCCAGCTCTGGCCATTTGGGGAGTGAGCCAATGGATGGAAGACTTTTCTGTTTCTCCTTCTCACTGTCTATAACTCTACATCTCAAATAATAAAATCTTAAAAAAAAAAAAAAAGTGAATGCATGCAAAACAAAACTCCCAGTTCTCATCACTTTCTCCTCTAGCAATCTTCCACAGCTCAGTATTGGCAATTTTATTCTCATTCCTCAACATTATCTCCTTCATTTCTGATACCTTACATTAATCAGTCAATCACTGAATTCACCATCAAACTGCACCCAGAATGTACCCACCTCTGCCACCAACCCTGCCCAGTAGTGTGGCCGTGTATGTACATCCTGATGGTCCTCTCCTGCTTCCACGCTGGCCCACAACCACCTGTTCTCGACACAGTAGCCAGGATGATGTTGGCTTTTAGACCTCAGAAGTAGCATTCACTAATGTAATCAAAGTCTCCCGCTGATTGCTTTTTATACTGGTTGAGAAGCATGGCCACTGTCCCCGTTCTCTCTCTGAGCTCGACTCTTACTCCGTGTCCCTTGCTCACTCCACTCCTGCTACGGTGGCCTCCTTCCTGTTCTGGGAACAAGCCAGGAGTCAGATATGCTGTCACCTCCGGGCTCCGCATTTTCTGTTCCCTCATCAGCCACATGACTCATGCTCAACTCTTTCAGGTCTTTATTCAAATGTCATCTTCTCTGGGTTACTTCCCCTGCACTGCGCAATGAAAAACGGCTGCTTCTCTCATCACTTCCTGCCTCCCTTAGCCTACTTTGTTTTTCTCTATTAGTTACATCTAAGTCTGTCCCCTTCTAGATTGCAAGTTCCATGAAGGCAGGAATTTTGTCTGTCTTGGTCATGGCTGAGAAGTCCGAGTCTGGTATGTGGTGGCTATTGAAATAATCGTCATCGGAAAACTGGAAGAAATAACAGAGAACTAAGCTAACGGATTATTCCGCAGGTGCATTAAGATAAAAGACCACTCCTAAAGAGGAAAAAGTGGATCTCAAAAGCAGTTCATCTCAAAAGGCAGAAGCGTATCCCAAAAGGAGGCAACCCCCTCCTAAAAAGGAGAATTTATTTTTAATATACTAAAAAATACCCACACACAAACCCACACCCCCCAGACACACACACCAAGTGTCATACAGCACAAATGCACAGCACTGAGGATTCGGCAATGAAAGTCCAACTTATTCAAGACTCTGGAACTAAATAAATATCTTTAAGGGATCACCCAGGTGAGTGTGTGTGTGTGTGTGTGTGTGTGTGTAAAGCACATTCCATAGCTAATAATCTACAGTCTCCGAGAAGGTTTTTTTTTTTTTTTCTGATTTCTTCCTTTCATTATCTTTAAACAGATGGAGGCAATAAACAGCACCCCGCATGTTCAGCATCCTAATTACTAGACTGTAGCTCTTCCAAAATACCACTGTCCCTTTAAGTATAAAATAAACTGCTCACATGCCCAAAGTTCAGCATAGCAAGTGCCCTGTGCATATTAAGAAGTGCCTAAAGAACTAAAATCCTTGACTGTATTACAATATGTAATTAGGAAAAGCAAAGAATTCTGTAATTAAGGTACTTTACATGATGGAAATGGGAAATGAAGAGTTTAAACGAAATGATTGGACAGACTCCAAAGAGAAGTTTTTCTGCTCACAACTTTTTATTGCCTGTGTTCTGCCTTTCTGAAATTGAAGATCACTGCTTAATTAATTAACCATTATGCCCTACAAATGGCCAGCAAAATTCTCAAAGGAAAGAAAGCAAAATAGAAGGGCAATAAGATAAAGACTGGTTTTTTTTCCAAATAATAATCCTAATTATTATGTTACTAAGAATTCAACATTCTCCTAGAACTCAACAAGTTCTAGGAACCCAGAGACTTCCATTTGTTTGATTCACCACTGTGGCTCCAGAGCAGAAAATAAGTGCTCATGAAAATCACGAAGAGTTAACAAATACACTCCACACTGTGCCTAGCACAGATCAGACCTCCTTGTTTTGACCACCTTCACGGCTGAAAAAGTATCACCTATAATGCGCGGCTCCTTTTTGGCTTGGTTAGCATCTGCAAAGTGTATTTCAGACCAAAAAAAAAAAAAAAAACAAAACAAAAAAACACCACGTTTCACAAAGATTATTCTTATACCCTGCTGTTTCTTCTTCTTTTTTGTTTATTTAAAAGGCAAGTTAGAGGCCGGCGCCGCGGCTCAATAGGCTAATCCTCCGCCTAGCGGCGCCGGCACACCGGGTTCTAGTCCCGGTCGGGGCACCGGATTCTGTCCCGGTTGCCCCTCTTCCAGGCCAGCCCTCTGCTGTGGCCAGGGAGTGCAGTGGAGGATGGCCCAGGTGCTTGGGCCCTGCACCCCATGGGAGACCAGGAAAAGCACCTGGCTCCTGGCTCCTGCCATCGGATCAGCGCGCTGCGCCGGCTGCAGCGCGCCGGCCGCGGCGGCCATTGGAGGGTGAACCAACGGCAAAGGAAGACCTTTCTCTCTGTCTCTCTCTCTCACTGTCCACTCTGCCTGTCAAAAAAAAAAATAAAAAAAAAAAATAAAAGGCAAGTTAGAGACAGAAGGAGAGGGAGAGAGAGGAAGACAAGGAATTTCCATCTGGTGGTTCATTCCCCCAAATGGCCACAACGGCCAGGGCTGGGCCAGGAGTTCCTTCTGGGTCTCCCACGTGGGTGCAGGGTCCAAGCACTTGGGCCATCTTCCACTGCTTTCCAAGGCACATTAGCAGAGAGTTGGATGGGAAGTGGAGCAGCCAGGACACATCCCATATGGTGCCCATATGGGATGCCAGTGCCGCAGGCATTGACTTTATCCACTATGCCATAGCACCAGCCCCATGCTTTTTCTTTCAAAAATAAAAACCTAAAAGGGGCCAGAGCCATAGCTCACTTGGTTAATCCTCCACCTGTGGCGCCAGCATCCCATATGGGATGGGCGCTGGGTTCTAGTGGCAGTTGCTCCTCTTCTAGTCCAGCTCTCTACTGTGGCCCGGGAGGGCAGTGGAGGATGGTCCAAGTATGTTGGCCCTGCACCTGCATGGGAGACCAGTAGGAAGCACCTGGCTCCTGGCTTCAGATTGGCACAGTTCCAGCCGTAGCAGCCATTTAGGGGGTGAAGCAACGGAAGGAAGACCTTTCTCTCTATATATATATGTAACTCTACCTGTCAAATAAATTAAAAAAAAAAAATAACCTAAAATTGACCATGGAGTTCAATCTCTGTTAAACATTTGGGAATATACTCTTAAGTTAAAAGTCTTAAGAAAGTTATAATAACTTATTTCCTAACTTTTTTCAAAATGCAAGTGTCTATCTTGACCTTAACTTTCCTTATTCAATCATCCTTTTGCTGGATGGAATATTAACTCCAGTCTTCCAAGGTGGTGAGGCCAACACGTGTGAAAATCCAGGCTGTAAACAGATTTGAAAATCCCGAGATTAGGGTCAGCACTGTGGCACAGCAGGTTAAACTACTGCTTGCAGCACTGGCATCCCACGTCAGAGTGCCAGTTCTAGTCCAGGCTGCTTTGCTTCCAATACGGCTCCCTGCTAATGTGCCTGGGAAGGCAACAGACAATGGTCCAAGTACTTGGACCCCTGCCACCCCCATGAGAGATCTGAATGAAGCTCCTGGCTTTGGCCTGGCACAGCCCCAGCTCTTGTGACCATTTGGAGGGTGAACCACCAGAAGGAAGATCTCTCTGTATCTCTGTCACTCTGCCTTTCAAACAAATAAAATGAATCTTTAAAACAAGAAAGTCCTGAGATTGTGTATTCCGATACACATTGTAGTTGACAACCACATCCTCTGTTCTTGCTCACAAGCCAAGTTCAGATTCATTTCAGAACAGCAGTGTGCCCAGGCAGTAAGGACAATAAAGAACAACAACAGCAAAAATCAGTATCTCTGGATTCCTCTGCAGCTGTAAGGAGCAAAAAAATGGTACTGGCCAATGGCATGAGAAAAATGTAGGCTTCTGGTCAAGTGAGCGGTAGGAACGCATCCTTTACCTGCCCCCTTTATCCTGTCTGGAATGTAGACACACTGCCAGAAGTAGCGCATGCATCCTAAGACCAAGAGCAGACACACACAAGCCAAGGATGGCTCAGACTTAGGAGGGAGGGGCCCAGGTTTCCTGAGAAAACATGAGAGCTGCCAGACCAGCTGTGGATAACCCATCTCATTTTCCTTCCATGACAAAAAGCAGAACCTCCATCAGGTTAAAGCCATTGTGTTCCGGCCACATTTCTCACCACTGAGTTTAATGCTTATTGATGATACAGACGCTAGTGAAGACTAGAGGATGAAAGGCAACAATACCTTTTAGAAGTGCTCTCCCTAAACTCATTCATTTGGTGTCTTTATTAAAAAAAAAAAAAAAAGAAAAAGAAAAAGAAAAAAAACACCACGTACCACATGTTAATCTAGGATTTTTCACATTTTAGTAAAGCAACAGTATTGAGATCCTGATTGCAGTTGTCTAGTGCTAAGAAAAATTAAGCTTTTAAGAAGACACATTCTTTCATTAAATAAAATTAACTAAAAAAAAATTCATGCAGGGGTTGGGAAATCCAATCACCGTTAATGAAAAGTCTGAATTATAGAATTTAATTGTATTACTTTTATTTGGGGAATTAGCCAGATAATTATTTGCAAACAAATAATGTTTCTAAAGTACTTGCTACCATCAAAAAATTATTCAACTGCAAAAACTAAAATCCTTCCCAGGGGCTGTCCCCATATGGATGCTGGTTCAAGTTCCAGCTGCTCCACTTCCAATACAGCTTCCTGCTAATGCACCTGGGAAAAACAATGGAAGATGGCCCAAGTGTTTGGGTCCCTGCATCCATGTAAGAGACTCAGATGAAGCTCATGGCTCCTAGGTTTGGTCTGGTCCAGCCTTGGCTTTTGAGGCCATTTGAAGAAATAACCAACCAGCAGATAGAAGACTTCTCTCTCTGCCTCTCTCTCTCTGTAACTCCATCTTTCAAATAAATAAATAAAATTTTAAAAAATCCTTCCCAAAGCTTGCAAAAAATCACTAACTTGGGGCTGGCATTGTGGTGCAGTAGGTTAAGCTACCACCTGCAGCTCTGGCATCCTATAAGAGTACCCGTTCAAGTCCCACCTTCCCCACTTCCAATCCACCTCCATTGCTAATGCACCTGGGAGAGAAGCAGAAGATGGCTCAAGTGCATGAGCCCCTGCCTACCACATGGGACACCCAGATGGAGTTTCTGGTTCCTGGCTTCAGCCTGATCTAGCACCAGTCATTGAGGCTATTTTAGGAGTGAACCGGAAGATGGAAGATCTCTCCTCTCTTTGTCTTTCCCTCTCTAACTCTGCCTTTTAAATAAAACTTTTTTTAAAAACCACTAACTTGCATCATAAAGACAATATTTCTTAGACTGTGGTCAAATAAGTGATGCCAACCATATTGTGTCTATCACAAACTTCAAGGTACTACAGACAACAGAGTCAACTTGTAGTATGCATTTATAGATGTTCATTAAGTAACTCCTGGTCATGGTCATGGTCAGGCTGGAGATGGTGTGAGGGTTGAGTTTTCTAGTTCTACGTCCTCTGGTTTTGGAGAACAGAGCTACTGCTCATGGCCTACACGTCTCTCAATGCTTCCCAATCACATTTCTATGCCTTATGAAGAAGCATTCTTCCCCATGCTAAGGAAGCCCCCACCCATGAGCCCACCTAACCAGCTGATCCTATACAGACAGGAACATCCAGACGTGGTTCCTAGTTCTGTAGGAGAACTTTAGCCCCTTCAAGCTTCATTCTCACGTTTACTAAAATATGCACTGTTCAGCATTACCATTATCTGCTTATACATACATGAGAAATATTGCAAAATGTTCATGGAAAATAGAATCAAAAGATAATTTAGTGAGACCAGACTGCAGCAGCCCAAGCCACTGGCAGTAAAGTTATGGGATGAGCCTGGCATGAGTCCTGCTTGGAGCCCTGTGGGGGACAGTGTGCCTGCCAACCTAGAGGGAAAAAAGTGGGGGGCATGTTTCTCTCTCAACCAACCAGCACTGGTGTCCTGTAACTAGCCGAGAGAGGGCAGGCACCATTTTGGACAAACATAACAGCTGTACCACTTCATGTCTGAGTGCCCAGCAACCAGCCAAGAGGAGAGACCAGAATCTGGCTGGGAGAATTGACAGGGGGCTGGGAGTCTGTAACTATGGGAGCCTTGTGTGTTTGGACTGTGAAAAACTGTGGCTGGGTCTTTGGGCAGTCACTGTGAGTGACGCCACATGCTCAGGGCTCCCCGATTCCCTGGTGAGGGTCACTGGTACAGGATCTGTGTTCACACCCAGGACTGCACAGATCCTTTGTGTGGTTCTGGAGACAGTGAGGATGAGAATTGTACCCATTGGAGCTAGCATCCAGGCATTGTTCCTTTGAGGGGAAGAAGTGGACATGAGACTACACCAACAGAGCTGAACAAACTTCCCCTTGAAAAAAAAAGGGGGGCATATTTACCACACCCACCTTGGGTGTCACCTTAGACACACCCCTCTCCCTGGATCACTGAACAGAACTCCTGGACCACACCCAGCACATGCCTCAGGGCATTCACTGAACGAGTGGACACTCCACAAAGCCACAGAGGCATAGTCCAAAGAAAAGCCATCACAAGGGGGGAGGGGGACCAAGTATCACAATAAATGCCTAGTAATAAACACAGCAATTCAAGAAACAAGAATAAGGAAGACAACATTATGCCCCCAAAAGAACGTAACACTTCAATACTAGAATGTGAAGATGAAAAAAAAACAAAACAAAACAAAACAAAAAACAAAAACAAAAACAATGCAAAGATGAAGAGACTGATGAAATGCCAAAAACAGAATTCATAAAATTGATTGTAGGATTACTTAGAAGTAATCAGAAGCAATTCATGAACTAAAGAAGTCAGTACATGAACATGAATGAAAATTTTTCCTATGAAATTGAGATTTTAAAGAGAAATAAAAATATTGGAAATGAAGAATTCAATAGGATAAAAAATGTGATGTAAAGCTTTAACAACAGACTCAGTGAGGCAGAAGAAAAGAATTTCCAAGTTAGAAGACAAATCTCTGGAAATTTTACAGTCAGACTGAAATAAAAGAAGAAAAAATAAAATAGTGTTGGAGATTTATGGGATACTATCAAATATCCTCAATTCCCCAATTAAAAGATACAGACTGGCTGAATGAATTAAAAAGCAAGACCCATCTATTTGTTGCCTACAAGAAACAAATCTCATCAACAAAAATACACGCAGACTGAAAGTGAAAGGATAGAAAGAGATATTTTATGCTAACAGAAACTAAAAAAGAGCTAATGTAGCCATCCTAATATCAGACAAAATAGACTTAACAGGAAAACTGTGAGAAGAATCAAAGAATGGCACTATGTAATGATTAAGGGATAAATTCAACAGGAAGATGTGACTACTACAAATGTATATGCACCTAATTATAGGGCATCTGGCTATTTAAAAGAAACTCTAGTGAATCTAAAGGGAGACATAAATTCCAATACACTAGTAATGGGGACTTCAATACTCCACTTTCAGCAATGGACAGAACAATCAGAAAAATCAGCAAGGAAACAAGAGTTAATTGACACTATGGACCAAATGGAAATGGACCTAATGGATATCTACAGAACTTTTCATCCTACAGATGCAGAATACACATTCTTCTCACCAGTGCATGGAACTTTCTCTAGGACAGACCACATGCTAGGCCATAGACAAGTCTCAGCAAATTCAAAGCAATCAAAATCATACCATGCATCTTCTCTGACCACAATGGAATGAAGCTGGAAATCAACAACTCAAGAATCTCTAAAGCATTTGTAAACACATGGAGACTGAACAACATTCTCCTGAATTAACATTGGGTATTGAAGAAATCAAAAGAGAAATTAAAACATTTCTGGAAATGAATGAAGATGATAATACAACATATCAAAACTTATGGGATATACCAAAATAAGTGTTAAGAGGAAAGTTTATAACAATTGGTGTCTATATCAAGAAACTGGAGGCCAGTGCCACGGCTCAATAGGCTAATCCTCCGCCTTGTGGTGCCGGCACACCAGGTTCTAGTCCCGGTCAGGGTGCCGGATTCTGTCCCGGTTGCCTCTCTTCCAGGCCAGCTCTCTGCTGTGGCCTGGGAGTGCAGTGGAGGATGGCCCAAGTGCTTGGGCCCTGCACCCCATGGGAGACCAAGATAAGCACCTGGCTCCTGGCTTCAGATCAGCGCGGTGTGCCTGCCACAGCATGCTGGCTGCGGCGGCCATTGGAGGGTGAACCAATGGCAAAAGGAAGACCTTTCTCCCTGTCTCTCTCACTGTCCACTCTGCCTGTCAAAAAAAAAAAAAAAAAAAAAAGAAACTGAAAAGTTTCAAATAAATCAGCTATCAAAGCATCTCAAGGACCTAGAAAAACAACAGTGAACCAAACCCAAAACTAATAGGAGAAAAGAAATAATTAGGGGGGGCCAGCACCATGGCTCACTTGGTTAATCCTCCGCCTGTGGCACCAGCATCCCATATGAGTGCCAGGTTCTAGTCCCAGTTGCTCCTCTTCCTGTCCACCTCTCTGCTGTGGCCCAGGAGGGCAGTGGAGGATGGCCCAGGTGCTTGGGCCCTGCATCCACATGGGAGACCAGTAGGAAGCACCTGGCTCCTGGCTTCAGATTGGCACAGCATGCCGGCCGTAATGGCCATTTGGGGGGTGAACCAACGGAAGGAAGACCTTTCTCTCTGTCTCTCTAACTCTGCCTGTCAAAAAAAAAAAAAAAAAAAGAATTAGAGAAGAAATAAAATTGAAACAAAAACTAAAACACTACAAAAGATCAGCAAAATAAAGACCTGGTTTTCTGAAGAAAAAAAAATTGACACACCATTGGCCCAACAAACAAACAAACAAACAAACAAAAAAAATAGAGGGAGAAGACCCAAATCGTTAAAATCAGAGATGTAAAAGGAAATATATTAACAGACATGACAGAAGAGAAAGAATCATTAGAAATTAATACAAAGAGCTGTATGCCAACAAATTGGAAAGCCTAGAAAAATAGATTCCTGGACACATACAACCTACCTAAATTGAGCTGTGAAGACATAGAAAACCTAAACAGAACAATAACCAATATGGAAATTGAATCAGTAATAAAGAACTTCCCAGCAAAGAAAAGCCCAGGACCAGAAATGGGCAAAGGACTTAAACAGGCATTTTTCAAAAGAAATCCAAATGGCCAACAGACACATCAAAAAATGCTCAGCATCACTAGCTGTCAAGGAAATGCAAATCAAAACCACAATGAAGTTTCACCTCACCCCCGTGAGAATGACTTACATACAGAAATCAATGAACAACAAATGCTGGCGAGAATGTGGGGGAAGATACTCTAACCCATTGTTGGCAGGAATGTAAACTGGTACAGGCACTGTGGGAGACAGTATGGAGATACCTCAGAAAGCTGAACATAGACCTACCACATGATGCAGTCGTCCTACTCCTCAGAATTTATCCAAGGGAAACGAAAGCAGCACATGAGAGAGTGATAAGTACCCATGTTTATTGCAGCTCAATTCACAATCACTAAAATATGGAATCAACTCAAATGCCCATCAACTGAAGACTGGGTAAAGAAATTACGGGACACATATACTATGGAATGCTACACAGCAGTAAAAACAAAAATGAAATCTTGTCGTTTGTAACAAAATGGATAAAACTGGAAAACATCATACTTAGTGAAATAAGCCAGTCCCAGAAGGACAAATGCCATATGTTCTCCCTGATCTGTGATAACTAATAGAGCACCTAAAAGGTAATCTATAGAAGCGAAATTGGGGCCAGTGTTGTGGTGTAGTGGGTAAGACTGCCACCTGTGGTGTCAGCATCCCATATATGCACCGGTTCGAGTTCTGGCTGCTCCATTTCCTATCCAGCTCTCTGCTATGGCCTGGGAAAGCAGCAGAAGGTGGCTCAAGTCCTTGGGCCCCTGCATCTGCATCGGAAGACCCAGAGGAGGCTCCTGGGTCCAGGCTTAGGATCAGCACAGCTCCAGCCGTTGTGGCCAGCTGGGGAGTGAACCAGCAGATGAAGATCTCTCTCTCTCTCTACCTCCCTCTCCATCTCCTTCCCTCTGTGTAAATCGGACTTTCAAGTGAATTTAAAAAAATATTTTTTAAAAAAGTGAAATTAACACTGTGAGATGCAATGGCTTTGAATAGCCCTGTCAACTGTTGATGAAGAGTTCTTTTTTTGACATACAATTTTTTGACCTCTTTACTTAGTATAGAGTTAATCATATGTGTATAAAGTTAATTCAAAATAGATCTTAGTAAAAAATAAGAATGGGAATAGAAGAGGGAGGAGGAAGAAGGGTGGGAGTATGAGCAGGTGAGTGGGTACAGTGGGAAGAATCACTATATTCCTAAAGCTGTATTTATGAAAAGTGTGGAAATTGTGTTCCTTAAATAAAAGGTTTCTGCGGGGGGGGTGGGGGTGGGGGGGAGAGACACCACTTAGGATGCCTGTCCCATATGACAGTCCTGGTTCCATGTCCCAGCTCATCTACCAATTCTAGCTTCCTGCTAATGCACATACAAGGAGCAATCAGATGATGGCTTCAGTATAGGGATGGCTACCACCCTTGTAGGAGACCCAGATCAAATTCCCAGCTCCTGGATTTGACCTGGCCCAACCCTGGCTACTGAGGGTATCTGAGGAATAAGCCAGTAGATGGGGGGGGGGGATAATTTAGGCATAAAAGATTTGAAATTCACTTAACTGCTTTTTCAAAATATGCATTTTCCATAGTTTGAAGAATTTTTTGAAGATTTCCTCTAACTTATTCTTTCGGTTATAACTTCTTCATAAAGACTATGCTTTTCTCATCTTTACATCTGCAGGATCTATAAAGAGGGAAAGGGCAACATTTGCCAAAGACAAAATGAACAATTCATCGAATTCATGATGGCATTCCTTACGGTATCATAGAAACATGTGTCATAGAAACGTGACTTACAGGGTATACATAAAGCTAACCTGATTTTAAACACAGTATTTTCAGGAAAACAAAGAGTTACTTAGATCACTGTTTAGCTTAGACATCTTTTAATCCTGGATTTCAAGGCCATCTTACATAGGAAAAACACTTTAGCATTTATTGATCTATGTGCTGTCTTGTCAGGCTACAGCACCAATCTGAGGTACAGATTGCCTGACACGGTAACTGGTTAGAAATGAGATGACCCAAGTTCAAGTCCCAGCCCTGCTATTTCCTGGCTATCAAATAGTTATTGCAAGATCTTGTGAGGATTAAATTTATATTTGTTGTTGAAACTCTGAGCAACAGAGCACAGTGTCTGGCACCCCATGGCCATGCAAA
Organism: Oryctolagus cuniculus; assembly: GCF_964237555.1. NCBI lineage: Eukaryota > Metazoa > Chordata > Mammalia > Lagomorpha > Leporidae > Oryctolagus > Oryctolagus cuniculus. The sequence goes on along the minus strand of NC_091445.1, from coordinate 87,542,724 downwards.
TGCCACTGAACAAATGAACCTCTGAAGAGATGATGTTTGGACTCAAAGTTGAGCGTTTCCCCAGCATACCCTGCAAGCTCATCATATTTATTTGACAAAATACTACTTTTCTGCAAGTTCACTTGAACCACACTAGCCCCTTCTTCTCCTCTCAGTACAGTGTTGGCCTTGAAAGACTTCATGCCAGCTGTTGCCTTGACAAGTCTACTTGCTTAGTTTTAATTTGGTATTGATTTAAAAGGAAAGAGGAAAAAATGCCTGTAACTGTTCCACAATTAACAGTTAAGCTTACACAAGACTTGGCTGGCAACAGGCTGGTCTTTGTGACATTTCATTTTCTTGAGACTGGAACTGTATTCCCTTTCTGTCCAGACAGGCCGACCGAAAATGGGGAACTGGGGAATTGAGGGTATGTCACAATTATGCCTAACAACCAACTATAGAACACAGACATTCTCATGATGACTTTTTGTTTAAACTTCTTATTCCTCAGCTCTTTTCCTATACCGTACATATTCCAACTAACACCACTCTTCAGAGCTCTGGGTGAAGTGGCAGCACCATGTAGCCGTGCACTGCACCACACAACCACATCTTGGTCAACGCCAGATGGTGTATGCAATGGTGGTTCCCAAAGCTTATAACGGGAGCTGTAAAGCTCCCACCCCCTAGTGACATCACAGCACAGTGCACGGCTCAGGTGTTCAGAGACAGCTACCAGCAAACCTTCTGCACTGCCAGTCCTACAACATTGCAGCACATACAATTCTTATACACAGTGCGTCATACTTGAATACAATAATGAAGCACTGTTCCTGCTTTATGTATTTCCTATAGTTTTTATGAGTATGTTGGCAGGGCCCCTCCTTACAAAAACAGCTCACTGTCAGACAGTTTGCTACCATCACCAGCAGCAGCTTCACCCATCTCTTGATGGCATCCTTTTCTCTTGTACCCGAGTTAATCTCATGCTGTTTTTTGCTCCTCACGGCCCAGAAGCAACAGACCCTACTATCTGCACCTACAGACACGTACATGTACTCTCATACAGCTTAGGTGTGTAGTAGGCCAGACCAACAAGGCTTCTGTAAGTACAGTCTAAGATTTTTGGGGAAATCACCGAATGACTCATTTTTCCAATCAGAGCGTACCCCTGTACGTAAGTGGCATGACCATAAATGCAAGCTGCTCATCTCAAGCTCTTGAGAATCCATGGAGTAAGCACACATGTGGACCCTGTATGTATACATACACATTCTTCCTGCGACTCAACCCAAGCACAGTCCCACATATGGAAGCGCTGTGGAAGATAATCATTTCATTCTAACTTTTTTACCTTTCTGCCGCATTTTCTGTTTTCCCATCTCCTGTGTGGGCAGTTTCCACCTTCCTAACTATTTCTGTATTTTATCACACATTGGATGAAAACTAAGGAACCTATACTGCCATCAATAACCAAGGCATATTTTCCAAGCATCTCTATAGTTAAGGAAAATGACAGGCAGTACTTTGGGAAAAAAGAGCATACAGAAATAACAGAACCCAAGCTGGATGGAAAGTAGACATCCCTTGTAGATAGTATTCACACATGTGTCTTCATTCAAGACCACACATTCATAAAAGCAAAACTCAATTAACTGCAAATGTGTACAGGGAATTATACTACAAATTCTGATCTTGCTTTCATTTGCAAAAGGCAAAAGAAAAATATTTCTTCTCAATCAGGGTGGGAAATCAAATATTGGTGCATTAATACAGGATATGCAATTTCTTCTCCCAGTAATATTAGGGCTGCACAGTATTTATTCTGTGAGGATACGAAGAGAATGTTAAAGGGGTCTCTGGGTATTGTCCAATTGTGATCAGTTCACAGATTGCTAAACTATTAGAAAACCCTGAAGATATTCTCCTTGGTGATAAGACAATGTCCTCTGTAAAAACAATGATAACTTTTATCTTTGCTTGTCACCCAGCAAACTAGATAGGATATTGATTTAGGCTGGACATCCAAATACCTAAACAACAGTGAATGGTGAATAGATTCAGTCATTTATAGAAGGCACAGATCCTTCATTCAGCTCATCAGCAAATCAGTCTATTAAGTAGAAATAATTTATAAAACCTCTGGAGCAAACATTTGTGAGTTTCTTCCCTCGGTTGAGATCCCTCAGAAATATGGTTATTGACTCTGCAATGGCAAAAATAAATAAATAAATAAATATACGGAGGAGCAAGAGCTTTGACACCACTGGGCAAAGTAAGACAAACAGGCTTTCACAATGGAGTTTTGCTTAGGAAAAATGAAACTAATATATCCAGGGCTTGAGCTTCCATGCATTATGTCTCACCCAAGGCTTTTGTCTTCTGTCCAAGGCACTGGGGAAGGAAAGGACTTCATTTAGTAATTTATCAAGTATGCATAGGCTCTGCAGTTTACTCTAAAATGAGAAAGAGTTCTCATTTCATCAAGTCAAGTCAAATCAGTAAGAAGGCACACCTGCAATGCAAAAAGTTGTTTCCCAGTCAATAAAGCAAGCTACCCTAGCACTGTGACTCCACTGCATGGAAAAACCAGCGAACCTTAGCAAATGAGGTCATCAGAGTTTCTTTAATCCAGCCTCGAGTCCCACCCGCACTGTCTTCTCATCAAGACTCCTGAATACTTCTTCGTACCCAGTTGCAAAAGACCAGGTTAACCCTGTGACTGATGGGCCACACACACAGGCTTGATTTTCCACTGTCAAACAGTGCTAATACATCCAGGCAAGCTATTTCAATAACTAAGTAAGTGGCAAAGGGTTAAATGTAGAATTTAATGGAACTGGATCTCATAATAGTCTCAACCTCATCAGCAAGCAAAACAGGCAATTTCTGAGAAAAATTACTTTAGAAAGGACAAGTATTAACATAGGAACAGCCTCTATATTATTTCAAGGTTATTAATAATAAAAGTTACCTTTGGTCCTAATCAAGATATGATACGCGTTTGGCCCATTTGTAGCTGCCCCCACCAAGCCGCTTTTTTTACCTCCGGGAAGTGACATGTCCGCTTTCTTCCCCCCAGATTCTTGGTTCATTTCTTTAAAGAAACCATTTCCAGCTCTGAAACACTACTACTGAACTTTCAGAGCCATTACACTTCTAAGGGCTTGAATTTTCAATAAATAGCTTCAGGTTTTACAAAAATGGCAGAGGAAAGTTAGTATTGATGCATTTGTGGGTTTTATTTTCATCTGTAGCACATTAAAGTTCTGAGTCATGCCATTCTTTGCACACAGATCTGGGACACCTCCTAGACTTCAACTGGGTTACTGTTTATTAATTGGTTTCCACAGTATAGCTGTTAACACGCAAGCACTTCTCACTGCATTGTGATGCATGACTAAGTGTAGAATAATTACAGTGACTCATGTGGCTTCCCAAATTGCAGTACGAACTCCTTGAGAGAGAAAACTCGCTCTAAGAGCTCTTTGGAGCAGTGCTATCCGTGTGTTTTCCCCTCACAGCAGCCTGGGTTTCAGTATTTGCTGGGGACAAACTGGTCCCTCTTGGAGACTGGTTTCCTACAAAAGAAATCTGGGACAACAAGTAGTCTTGCATCAACATCACTGGTCTTTGACAGATTCATTCCTAGATGTGAAATCTCTTAGCATCCAGATTACTGTTCTTTCTAGTAACTTCCCGTTTCTAAACTTGGCTCTTCGCCTTCTTTTATTGATTGCAAATCTAACACCAGGGATCTCGCTCCAGCTCTGCCCACACCGGGCTCACAAGTGCAGGAAATTCACCTTCACTTCTCCGCCCTTCAGTCCCCTTTGCTGCAAAATGCTGAAGTCTACTCTTCTGTGAAAGTTTCCGGAATCTAATTTTGTTAAAATTTTCCATGTGTAGCAATCAACCTGCGAACATGAAAACATCAGCCCTACAGATGCCAAGAAGCATTTAACACCAAAGTTCTAAGACTGCAGTAGCAATGCGACCTGTCTGAGCTGGCGAAATGGACTCCAGGCAGGGCCAACATCACGACGTTCCTGCTTGTGATAAAAGGTTAAATCCGCAATGAGCCCCACGTCTGACTTTCAGTAAAGTACTCAATAAGTAGTCATTATTAGTATAATATTAAAACAAACCTAACTGGAGCCAAGTTCTATAGATTGTCATCAGAATTTCAATATAAGGTAAGCTGAAAGACAAATTCTGTTCAGAAATTCTCTTAAAACACCATGAGGCATTCACTTTCTGGCTACTAGCCAGACACATGACAGAAAGCACATCCCGACCACCCAGAATTTTCACATTTAACATTATGTGTGTCTCTTGCATTTCAGCTACATCTTGTTTCCTGTTTTAAAATAATCTGAACATAACTCTGAGTAAAGCCATCTACCAACAAAGCGCAAAATTATTTTTTTCTACTAAGATGGTTTTATTACAGAAATGATTTAATTTTTTTCTGAAAGGTTAAGTTTTACTTTGCTCTGTGATTTGCACTAAACAAAAAATAAGTTGTATCTTTCCTCATTCTTCCCCCGTCTGCTGCATCTACCGAAACCTTCCCCTTATCTCATTTCTTCTCCAAATCAACAGATGTCAACTTTTGCAGGACCCTCCCAGGCTCTCCCTGGACTCCCCTGGCCCCCCTCACCATCTTGGGGTCCCCTGTCCTTTCAGGAAGCTGCTGGGGAAATTCATGTACTCCATAGCAACTGTAGTCCTTCAGAACCAAACCAGCTCTGGTTGACTGCCAAGGGAAGACCAAGGATATTGGATATTCGAGGCTTTCTGGATGCCTACTGGAGAATCACCCTGTACTCCATCTATTTTTCACACGCAGACTTTATTAAACATTACCTGTCAGAGGAGGCAATCTGGTCATCCCATCTAAAGCCCCTATTCTTTTTTTTTTCAATCTCAGCATACTGTCTCCTTTATAGCACTGGCTATGGTGTAAATATGATCTGGTCCTTGACCTCATGCAAGATTGTAAACCCCAGAGTCGTAAGTTAACTGCACTAAGAGGGCATAAATGTAATCCAAGTATGGTGTTGAGAGATGAGGTCTTTGGGAAGTGATGAGATTAAGTCATTAAAATGGAACCCCCACGACTGCATGCTGGTGGTTTTAGGATACAGATATACACGAATGCTCCCAGTCTCTCCCCATGTAATGCTCTGGACCACCTCAGGACCGTGCCAGCAAGAAGGTCAACACCGTAAGAAGGCCATGGACCTTGCACCTCTAGCACTGTAAGCCAAAGTAAACCTCCTGCCTTCATAAACCTATCCTGCCTCAGATATTGCATTACAGTAACAAAAAACAAACACAGCAACTATCTCACCATGTATTCATTTAATGTCTGCTCCCCTCTCTGGTCTGTAAGACCCCTGAAGGCAAGGATTTTATTGGTTCACTCAACAGTGGATGCTAACTGTCTAGTACAGTGTCTCTTAAAACACAAAGTATTGTGTGTGTGTGTGTGTGTGTGTGTTGAATACATTACTGACCACTGGATGCTTATGCAGTTCAGCACTGTACCAGACTCTACATCAGGGCTGAAAACTTTTTTCTATCCAGGGTCATTTGTATACTTAACATTTGTGGGCCACACAAGATTGCAAACTTGAAAAGTAGCCTGCTAAGCCGGCGCCGTGGCTCAATAGGCTAATCCTCCACCTTGCGGCGCCGGCACACCGGGTTCTAGTCCCGGTTGGGGCGCCGGATTCTGTCCCGGTTGCCCCTCTTCCAGGCCAGCTCTCTGCTATGGCCAGGGAGTGCAGTGGAGGATGGCCCAGGTGCTTGGGCCCTGCACCCCATGGGAGACCAGGAAAAGCACCTGGCTCCTGGCTCCTGCCAGGATCAGCGCGGTGCGCCGGCTGCAGCAGGCGGCCATTGGAGGGTGAACCAACGGCAAAGGAAGACCTTTCTCTCTCTGTCTCTCTCTCTCACTGTCCACTCTGCCTGTCAAAAAAAAAAAGAAAAGTAGCCTGCTGTAGATTTACTGAGTTTTGAGTGCCACCTGTGGTTGCCTTGGCAGGGCTTTCTATGGCCTGGGCATCCCTACTCCTGCTCTATGGGGAAGTCGTAGATACTGTCCTCCCTTATACAAACTGTAACTTAATGGGGAAACAAGACACACTAACAAGAGAAGGGGCACAAGTGTCTAAAGCTACAATACAGATTACAAGCACCCAGGAAGAAAGCAGTCAGTGAATAACCACAGCCTTCCAAGAGGGCTACATGGAGAGCAGGACTTACAGGGGTCCTTGGTGTGTGAATTAAATTAGGGCTGAAAAAGAATCCAGATGGCCTTGCACAATGAGAGAGGGCTGGCAGGGCATATGCCAAGGAAGGAGGGACAAAGAACCCTGGCCTGCACAGAACTGACACAAGCGAGATGCCAGCTGCTCATCAGAGAGTCAGCGGGGTGGCCAGGAGACAGATCCTGAAGGCTGGGATTCCAGAGTACAAGGCTGAAGAATTCACATGTGACACCACGCACAGAAGGAAACCTCCACAGCTCAGCAGAGCCCATCCAGCTGGCCCTGGGAGAGGCCTGGCCCAGCGGTCCCAGGATCACCCAGAGACCAGGAGACTGGGTGCAAGGGGATGAGCACAGGTGTGGCGGCCACTGGGAGAGCAGTAGTGGAAGCAGGAAGACGCATATGAAGATAGTGTGAGTTACATCACTACCACATCTCAGTTAAGGAAAGAGAATCGAAGCAGTAAGGGGGAAATGATAGGATCTCAGTGTGTGTAAGAACTGACACACGCGCTTTGCCTCAGATGAATGCAAACTACTACACTCAAGGAGATGGGAACAATGGAGATAGAACTATGAAGGACACATGCTAAAGTCTTATATCAACTGGCAACACTGGAGGTTAGCTAAATGAGGTTGATCACCAAAATGAACTACTGAAAATCTATTACAGACCACAGCTCTGCCCCCTTTGAACAGCCATGACATCACAGACTGCTAGGTGAACCACTCCCTAAGGGAACAGGGCTTGCCAGGCATCAAGACCCACAGGAACCAGGCAAAGCTCAAAATCACACTACCGCAAATGCTCAAGGCTGGTCCTTAATGGAAAGACGCAATGAGTAGCACTTCCCACAAACAGAACAATTTTTCCCGTAAGTCGAAAAAAGAGCCTAAAGAAAGTTAAAGGTAATATTAACGTATGCCCAAATTTCAAAGATAATCCCCAAAGCCAAGCATACAAGGAAAAACATTTAGGCAAATAGATTCTCAAAATCTGTTATAACCAAAATCTGTCCAAAAAAATAAGAAGGGACCAGCATTGTGACTCAGCAGATTAAGCATCCCATATGGGTACAGGTTCAAATCCTGGCTGCTATACTTCCAGTCCAGCTTTCTGGGAAAGCAGGGGAAGATGGCAGAAGTACATGGGCCCTGACATCCATGGTGGGCAAGCCCCAGATGGAGTTAGAGCTCCAGGCTTCAGCCTGGCCCAACCTCAGCCACTGTGGCCATTTGGGGAGTGAACCAGCAGATGAAGATCTCTGTCTGTCTGTCTCTCTCTCTCTAACTCTGCCTTTCAAATAAATAGTTTTAAAAATAGAAAAACATTATTATCTACCAGCTTGCACTAAAAGTTGAATTCTATTTCTTAGGCAATGTGAAATTCAGGTAAACAAATGGGTATTGTTCTTTACACCTTTCTCTAAAATAAAGACAAAATTCTAAATGTAACTTCTTTGTTGACAAGTTGTATTACACTAGCCTTGAGACTCAGGCAATGTAGAGTAACCATTTTTAAGTGAGTCGGAATAATACAAATGATCCAACTGATGGATTTTTTTCAAGCTTCAAAGTATTTAAATGTGTTTGTTATAGATCACACAATTTTTTTGTTGTTAAGGAAGAAAATACAATGAAAAGCAGAGAAAGACAAATATCTAAGGCAGGCCAAGTATTGTGGATATTTAGTCATGCATTCAGTACAAGTATTTATGTAATACAGTCATTCCTCTGTATTCTGGGAGTATTCCGGTTCCACGACACCCCCCAAGCCCTACACATACTAAAAATTCACAATGCTCAATTCTCCTAGATAAAAATAGCATAGTATTTACATATAGCCTATGCACATTCTCCCCTGCACTCTAAACCACCTCTAGATTGTTCATAATGCTTCCAGAATACAGGCATATGAAAGACTTGAGGTACCCAGCTCAGCCACACCCGAATTCCTGATCACCAGAAACTGGCAGATATTGTTATTATGAGCTGCCAAAGTTTGAAGAAATTTGTTGCACAACAGATAACTAATGCAATAATACAAATGTATTTTATAAAACATAATCCATTATATAAGGTTTAAAGTTACAGGTGTAACAATGGGAAACAGGGTCAAAGCAATCCTTTTAAGTCTTCCCTTGTCTTGAATAAAGTAATATATTTCTGTCCATCAAGTACATCTAAAATGTATTCAATTAATTCATCAATAGTAACAATCACTGTTGGTGCTATTCCAAATTAGAAGTGAATCACCACCCATCAAAAAAGGACTTTTGACAAATATTATAAAGCAATCAATGTCCTATATAGGACACACAGGACTAAAACATAATGGGAGAGAAAGACTGAATATTAATATCAGACAAACCCTCTGGAGGGAAAAAAAATTCAACCTAAGCATAAAGAGATCCTGAAGGAACAGTCCACTGGGAAGTAACGGTCTTGCATCTTAAGTGCCTGACAACGCCTCTCAACATACACTCAGAGCCAAAATTCAGATTTCATCCTGCCCTTAAATCATCCCTGATTAACATCTATTACATTGTATGAGACGTACTTAAAAAGATTACCTCCTATCTACATGCTAACAGAACTTCACCCACAGATACTGCCGATAGGAGGGATAAATTCAGTCTCACGGAGAGGGCTCAATGAAGTGAGCATAAATCACAGAGCTCCAGCACGTACCAGGGCGAGGACCTGACAGGTGTCACAGGCTGAGTCCTGCCCCAGGTCCTCCCCCTTCCCGGTAGCCACACCCTGGGGCCAGGTGACTGCAATTACTGCCTGTGCAGGCAGGATGAACTCTGCTACAAGACACGCTTTGATCCATGGGGTAGGAAGCGCAGGGACAATGTGCCCGTGCTGGGGCCCTCAGCCTCGGCTTTGCCGAATGCCATCCATTAGGGTTAGCAGAGAGACACTGAAGATAGTTGGTATCAGCTCATGAAACATTGCTTAAATGTTCAGAAACTCACGGGGCAGCTGTTAAGCACGCTGATCAATAGGACATACACTATGCAAACTAGAAAATCACAGTAAAAATAAAAGGTACTCAACCCTCAAATTCCTCATCTGTTTGCTTTGTGTTACCAGGACTTTTGCTGTGGAGGTTGTTTAAAATAAGGGTATGGTGGGGACCACCGCATGTCGGTGAGCCATGTGCAGCGCTTCCCACTGATGTTATGACAGCCTGAAACTGGCCCAGCTGGGAATATTTACACCACAAAATCAGGCAACTAACACGAATGAGGGGTTGCCCTCTCCACAGAGCAAGTTCAGGCTCTACGAGCATGAGAAATGCTTCAAGGATTCAGCTGGGACCCCAAAAAGAAGATACAAGAAGCAGAAGGGCTCCCAGCCCACCGGCAGGAGACAAGCATGGTGAGAACACATCTTGAAGGGGGGCCAGTGGCCAAGGCCAGCGAGATCGGCCAAGTCACACTCAACCGGCATCCAGTCTGAGAATAAAGGCTTACTGGATAAGCAGACTTAGGAGAGCGTTCATCATTCAACATTATTGAGGCAATGATTGATTGAAACACATGGTAAGTCGGAGCCTGATCAATTAGTGTACCTGAAGGAAAAAGACTGCATTTAAGGAAAGATGATGCACTGGTCTAAGCACTCCAAGCAAGCTTATAGGCAACTACTGAGCAATTGCATTCGGGGCTCATTGAGACGTTAAAGGAAGGTAGCCCAGAAAGGGAAATCAGTGAGAACTCACTTGGCCTCTCCTGAACTGGTTACAACCCCAAGACCGAAAGAGAAAGCACAATGGGTGCTTACAGACCAGGAAGAAAAGGGTAAACACAGAGGCAGTTAGGCTCCTCAGAGGCAGCGGAGGGAAGCACACGGGAAAGGACCTGACCCAGGATCAGGGAAGGCTTCCCGGGGGAAGTGGTCGCTGAGCCGAGAACATTCCAACAGTGCAATCCAAATGACCAAAGACCAAAAAACAAAGCAAGCTGCTGCAGTGAAGAGAGCTCTTACAGGGGGAAATGGGCAGCACTCCAGCGAGTGAGTCAAGTTCACCACAGATGGCCTTGGACCACAACAGGTCAAGAGGATGGCCCATGTGTGCTCAGGTAGAGGCTGCAACCTCAGACACGCTCGGGCATGGAGTCCTGCCATTGCTCTCACCTCCCGCTCAGTGCTCCCTTACCCTCCTACCTCCAGGACATCTCTGAACGTGTCCCAGCCACAAACTCAGCAGCTCGGAACCATTCAGCACTTCCTAGGAGCATTGATAGACAAGTGCTGTGCTAAGTGGTAAGACAGCCAGGTTGATAACGTCAGCGTTTGGGGACTGGCTTCCAGGAAACACTGCATCACAAAAGCAGAACCCCCTGTGCTCCCAGACAGTGGTGAGAACGCAGACACTTGGTGAATACCACGTTCTTTTTATACGATGCTTTTTAAAATCCAAAGCACGCACCTAGTACTTACGTAGGGATGTTCACAGCACTGCACTAAAATAAGCAATTTTAAGTAGAAAAATGGAATGTAAAAGTTTATCCAATTTTTCCTCCTTTGCACTTAAACAGCCCCAATGCCTTCTGAATGGTCGATCACAAAACAGCAAGTCTTACTGTAAGAGTTTTGATTCAAGGATTAATTCTGCAAGTTCGACTACACTGCAAATAACGTGAAAACCCACTTCACGTCAGCCACACTGGTAAATCAGGCATACGAACACCATTCTACCAGATGACAATTCAAATATTGAAACACAGATGGAAAGTAAAATATTTGACAAGGCTTTCATTTAGAAACATCTCAGAATACAGTTCAATCGAGTACCAATCTATTCGTCTAAGACTGTTAGCGAGCAATGAAATATTAAAATTAATAAGGCCATTTTCTTTGGAGTCTTGGGTAAAAAAAAATTCAAGATGCGACAGACAAGACAGAATAATTTAAGGAAAAGAAGAATGTTACATCACCCAGCCATAACTGCCTTTCTCTGCTACCAAAAATACACACCAAAGGTATTCCCAGCATAAACACCACAACATAAACGGTGGAAAAGACGTCACACGGGCACCCTGCTTTATTTTCTTGCTCTACTGGACTGCACTCTTGAGCGTCCTATGTGATCCTTTTTTCACCAAATATTTTTCTTCTCAGCTGCCTCTCCGCCATGCCAAGTTAAACTTTCCCAAATCTTCTTGTTCTAATCATAGCACCGCAAACTCTGATAAAAATAACTGGGCAAAGCCTCCCTAAAATGACTAGTATCTATAGCAAAAAAGCAGCTTTAGAATAAAGGGTTTTTTATATATTATGGTCAAAGTCACCATGCTACCATAAAAGTGTCAGTGTGGCATGAAACACAGAATTCAACACACACACACACACACACACACACACACGGGACTACATTAACCACACAAATGAATTTAGGAATTTCCCTCAAGCTGCAGAACATCAACAATGTAAATGACTTACCAGATATAATTAAAGCACAGATTCATTCTTTACAAAAAAAAAAAAGATTTATTTGAAAGTCAGAATTAAAGAGAGAGACATCTTCCATCTGCTGGTTCACTCCCCAGATGGCCACAACAGCCAGGGGTAGGCCAGGCCAAAGCCAGGAGTTTCATCCAGGGCTCCCACTTTGGTGGCAGGGGCCCAAGTCTTGGGCCATCTTCCAGTGTTTTTCCCAAACCATTAGCAGGGAGCTGGATGGGAAATGGAGCAGCCGGACTCAAACCAGCGCCTATATGGGGCTTAACCCCCTGTGCCACAGACCTGGCCCCACAGACTCACGTGTAAACCTCAACCCCAAGGGCAGTGTTTGGCTCAAAAGAAAGGAGGAAAGGCAAGGGACTGAGAGGAGAACGGGGAGGGAGGGAAGTGTGGTTATCTTCTTAGAACTGAACCTATGCAATATGTGAAATCTATTCTTTTCATATCAATAAAAACTTTTAGGAATTTTATTTTAAAAACATCACTTGGGCTGCCTGCATCTGCATCCCATATGGGAGCAACTAGGTTCAATCCAGCTTCCCGTGAACGCACACCACGGGAAGCACAGCTCAAGACCTTGAGTTTCTACCACCTACATGGGAGTCGCCGATGAGTTCCAGGCTCCTGGCTTCAACCTGGCCCAGCCCTGACTGTTGTATGCTTTTGGGGAGTGAACCAGAAGATGAAAGAAAGATCTCTGTCGCCTGTCTGCCTTCTCCCAGGCATTCAAACAAACAACAAATAAAACAAAAAATTCAGTTTCAAAACTTAAAACATCTTCCTTCCACCTAACTGCAAGCCACTTAGGTCACAGCCAGTGACAGCATTTAGAACATTTTAACTTCCCTTTTTAAACAGTTGACAAATGCAGGGAATTGTAGCTAAATTTTATTTCTTTCAATTGAGTTGACCTATGTAAGACATTGGAGGGTAATATTCAACCTTCAGCATCCAGTAAACACTTGGCTTTGTTCTGATTGATTTTTTATTCAATATCCAACATCATTAAAAGGTACACATGTTTAGATGTCAACTCAAGGACACGCAGCAGCCACGGGGCAGTGGGAGAAGAGGGGACTCCGAGGTCGGGATGAGGAGAGGGCTCTTTCGACTATTTCTTTAAACATTGGAAGATCTGTTAGGGAAGAGCACAAATATTTAAGTGATGTTCCAATCAATGATCCTGGAACCAACCTTGCAAAAATTGTCCCCAAGTTTTCAGAAGGGAACAGAGATACAGATTACAAAAAACCAGTTTGTGTGCCCAGGGATTTAGAACCTGAAGGTTATTTAGAAAGTTGCTTATGAAGCACTGATAATCACAACTCCAAATTTCCATCTATGACGAGGCAGTTAAGTGCGCTGGGAACACGAATCGATGTTATATTACACTTGGAAGCAGAGGGAAATCAACGGGAGGGACTTAGATAAATGGCTACATAGGACATCTTGTTTAAAGGTTGTTTTAAAAGTCTTTTGTGCATTCAATTACACTGATCACAATATGGTATTAAAAGTTCCAGTCTAAGCCCAGGCATGACAAAGAAACTCGATGTGGATCTATAGTCTGATTTTTCCTTCTCTCAGCCAGGGTAGCTACTGGGGGTTCCCACGTTCTTGAGTTTATTGGTCAGTTCTTACAGTCAGGACAAATGATTTCATAAAGTGCTCAGGGCACATCTGACATCGTCCACTGGAGCTGAGCAGTCAAACATGAATTAGAGCTAAATGGAGAATAAAGGGTGCAATGACTTTCTATTATTTGGTGTTAAAACAGATGAGTAAAGAATTAGTAAAAAACTCTAGGAATACTGATAGCAATGAATGCTATAGTCTTCCTTACAACAATACCACCAGCTTTCTGGGGGAAAAAACTGCATTAGATTCACACTTCATCACCATGTTTTTGTTATTCCTACATCAGCTAAAATGACAAGTTAAGTAGCACCAGAATGTCACTTTTTTAAAGCTAGCAATTGAAGAGAATTTTTAGCACTTAGAGAAGCTCAAGGCTTCAGCAAGAAGTAAAGCATTAAAATCAGAGGCTATAATTGGGATCTAAAATATATACTGCTGTCACAATTCAATTTCTGATGTCTGCCTATAACCAGCGGCACCCTTATAAATGTTAGGCTCTAAAGCCAATCAAGATGATTTATCACAAAACATTTTTTTAAAGTATATCCTTTAACAATGATTAATGACCAGAAAGTTCTCTCATCCTAATATCTGACTGACAGGCACAAACACAGGTTCCTAACATTCATTCACAGCAGGCAGGCTGCAGAGAGAATAACCAAACAACGAAAGGGGAGAGGGGGAAGACTCCTACCAAAAAAGACACGTTGTTTCCATCGTTAGCAAATGCCCCATCACTTCCTGTGCCAGCAATCTCAATTCTAGAACATTTTAACCTCTTACAGTAAAATATGGAACAAAAGCTCCAACTATTTGACATCTTACGTGAAGAGACAGATGGGAAAATTTTCAAATCTAGGAAGAAGATTCTACCACCAGTGGACGAGGAAAGGGGACGAAAGACGGAATGGACTAAAATGTGTAGGACAAAATTAAAGTTTTCATCATTCAGAAAGCAGAAAACTCAAAGCAACGTTACCAAGGCTGTAAGAGAAGTCTAAGCAGCTTCAAGTGGTTTGTTACAAAAGCACAGAACTTCAGAATTAATTCACTTTTGTAATTTTTTAACCATTACTGATTTTCATCTACTTAAAAGCCAAACAACAGAGAGAGACACAGAGATGGAGAAGGATTTTTCGTCTACTGGTCTACCCCTGAAAGGCCCACAAAAGCCTAGGCTGGGCAGACTCAAGCCAGGAGCCTGGAACTCCATCCAGGTCTCCCCCACGGATGGCAGAAGTCCGAGCGTCGGAGCCATCATCCGCTGCCACCCAGGGTGCATTAGCAGGAAGCTGGACGGGGAAGGAGAGCAGCAAGCACTCTGATCCGGGCCGCAGGCTTCCCAAGCAGAGGCTGAACCCACTGCCACAACGCCTGCCCCTACCTTTAACATTTTTAACAAAAAAGGGCAGCGAAGTAATTACTATGAGTAATTTCAAGATATCTAACTGGTGGGGAGAAAAAATAAGACTGTGATAAAGTCTGTTAGTAGATGTAGATGTTCACTAAACTGATTTTTCTGAAAAATATTTTAATTTATTTGAAAGAGTTACACAAAGAAAGGAGAGGCAGAGAGAGAGAGAGTCTTCCATCCAATGGTTCACTCCCCAATTGGCCACAACAGCCAGAGCTCCGCCGATTTAAAGCCAGGAGCTTCTTCTGGGTCTCCCATGCAGGTACAGGGGCCCAAAGACTTGGGCCATCTTCTACCACTGTTCCAGGCCATAGCAGAGAGCTGGATGGGAAGTGGAGCAGCTGGGTCTTGAACCAGCACCCATATGGGATGCTGGCACTTCAGGCCAGGACGTTAACCCGCTGAGCCACAGCACCGGCCCCCGCTAAACTGATTGAAACATAAAATCATCTTCTCCCACCCTGTGCCACGAATTGGGAATAACCATGTAAGTACTTGAAAACAACTGGGGGCAGGCACTGGGCTCGATGGGCTGAGGCCCAGCTTGGGATGCTCGCACCCAGGTCGAAGCGGCTGTGTTCCATTCCTGGCTCTGCTTCCTGTCAAGCTTCCTGATCACGTGCACTCCAGGAGGCAGCAGATGATAGCTCAAGTACTGGGCCCCTGCCAACCACTGAGACTCAGATGGAGCTCCTGGCTTCAGCCTGGCCCAGCCCTGGCTGCTGCACGCAGTTGGAGAATCAGCAGATCAAAGCCCTCTCCCTACCTCTCTGCCTCTTTGCTTTTCAAATAAAATGAAAATTAAGACGTTTTTTAAAAGTGAAATAAGGCCGGTGCCATGGCTCACTTGGCTAATCCTCCACCTGCGGCGCCGGCACCCTAGGTTCTAGTCCCAGTTGGGGGGCCAGTTCTGTCCCGGTTGCTCCTCTTCCAGTCCAGCTCTCTGCTGAGGCCCAGGAAGGCAGTGGAGGATGGCCCAAGTTCCTGGGCCCTGCACCCCATGGGAGACCAGGAGGAGGTACCTGGCTCCTGGCTTCGGATTGGCGCAGCACACCGGCCGAAGCAGCCATTTGGGGGGTGAACCAATGGAAGGAAGACCTTTTTATCTGTCTCTAACTCTGCCTGTCAAAAAAAAAAAAAAAAGTAAAATAAATATCCGATACTCGATACTCTCAACTGTCCAACACTACTATCACTGCCCAAAGTCTCAGCTGCGTTTTTTTTTTTTTTTTTTTTTTTTTTTTTGACAGGCAGAGTGGACAGTGAGAGAGAGAGACAGAGAGAAAGGTCTTCCTTTGCCGTTGGTTCACCCTCCAACCATTGGCCTGGACAGTCTTTGCTTGTCATTTTGACACTTGGAATAACCTTTTCCCTATCTACTTCACAGTCTGCAAGAACTAGATTTATGATGTAAAGCTATGCATAAGTATCAAAAGTTTTACACCAAATAATCTTTTAATTCCATTTTCTACAAACTTTCTGAAATATGACTGTACAGCTTAATATTTCAAATCCTAATCCAGATATTTGTGATGAGTCAAGAAAAATGATTGAAGTACAGCTCCTCCTCTGAGCTTAAATTTCATTGTCTATAAAATGACCCAGTTGGGTTTATAGTGGTTCTAACGACGGTTGTTGGTCACAGGGTCCCGTGACATTTGCATGAACTTTAAGATTTATTTGAAAGGCAGAGTTGGAGGAGAGGGAGAAGGGGAGGGCAAGACAAAGAAGGAGATCTTCCATCTGCCGATTTACTCCAATACCCACAATGGCCAGGAGCCTAAAGCTACCCCAGATCTCCCACAGGGGACTGGAGCCATCCTCTGCTGCTTTCCAAGGCACATTGGCAGGGAGCTGGATTGGAAGTGGAGAAGCCAGGACTTGAACCAGTGCTCACAGGCAGTGAATTAACCTGCTATGCCACATCACTGGCCCCAGGAAGAAAGCTTTGAAAACTCCTATTTCCACTTCCTCTCAAAATAGACACATAGCCAAAGTGCCTATCATTCATACCCCTATATCCATCTCTACATTGGCCCGGCACCACCACTCCTCGCTGAAGCTCACCCACCCACATCTGTAATCCCTGTGCTGGAAGGCTGGATTCCTCAATCTAGGACATCGGGGCACTGCTCCTTCAGGCAGGACTCTCCAGAACTGAAAGACAAGGCCACACTGGACAACAGCCTGGCTAGGACAACGGACAAGCACAGTTCAGAGAACTAGGGAATGTCATAAACATCTTATCCATTGTCAATTAAAAACAAAACAAAACCAAAAATCCCAAGTTCAAAACAGAGCCCTAACTCATGCGAACATCAGGGCCATGACTTCAGGTCCCTGCCTGGGAGATTACATGGTGTCAGTCTGGAGCCCTGCCACCCCACCCAGAGGGAACACCCCCGTTCCACAAAAGAAAGAATCCACAGGGTGCGGGGTCCTCTCTTGGGAAAATCCAGACTAGAAACTGGAGCTGAGACACTAAGCTTGGTCTCTCAAGGACTTAAGAAGCAACGCAACTAGAACAAGATGGCATGTATAAACAAAGTTGACCTGGAGTGTAGACTTTGATAAGCAAAGTAAGTTTTTATAATATGTATTTCATCTTTTCCTCTGCCTAAAGGCAAACTTGCTGTAAAGTCAGTAATTTCCTAAACGCCCCTCAAATACAATCCCTAGAGAAAGGAAGGTGTAATAGGTAGATCCCTAATACATAAAACTGTTTGCCACTATTCCAAAATAAATAAGGTTTGAGAAGCTATTAATTATGTTCAGATATCCACCTAACAGAATCACTTTCTTTTTAAATCTGGGGGGAAGAAATAGGAAAAGCTAATCAATCTGAACTTTTCCCCAATAGTTTAGAATAGAAAATATTAAAGGACTAAAAATCAGAGAACATAGTTTAAAATGAAACAAAAAAGAGCTTATAAATAAATACTTTTATTTCTATGAAAGATTCAGAATACAGGACACAAGAACTCAAATAGCCAGTAATGAACATTACAATTCTTGGTCAAAATTCATTTTCTACTTCTGAAAGCTATTTGGGTACTGGAATGTGACAAAAATCAACCTGTGCTCTTCTTTGCTTCTCAATATATCTCTTAGATTCAGAAACATCAGCAACAATTTAGGAATGCAAAGGAATTTTCCATTTGCACTTAAATTTAACCGTGACTTAACAGAAGGAATACAGCTTAATTTTTTGGAGGTAGATTGAACCCAGAGGAATAGGTAGTTTTAACAGGAATTTTTCAAAATTTATTTTCAACTAGCAAAACAAAAAGATTGTCAAAAGGGAAAACTTGGCATAAAAAACACAGCTGAAACCAGAGAGAAATTTAAAAATATAGCCTGGGGTTGGGATACTGCATAACAACAATTACTGAAGACTACCTTCACACTAAAATAGCTCAAATATCCTTTTTTTTTTTTTTTTTTTTTAAGTTTCTGGTTTAGATTCTTACTCTTTAATTCCTTTCTTACCTTGAATTTTCCAAGTGACTGAGACATTGAAGGACATTTCAGAAAAAATATAGAAGATGTATGTGGGCATCGTAATGGAATCCAGTCTCATGTACCACAAGGACACGGCAATAGTTCGCACAGTTAAAGCCCCGGCACGTTCCACATGGACGTGCTGCCGTCAGCACTCCAGGAAGCCCAGCTGGTCCCTCTTCTGAGAAAATAAGCTTCCCGTGACATTTTAGGGGAAGAAAGCAAACACTGATCGAGTGAGTATTTTCAAAGTCTATCCTGCGAGTTCTTCTAATTCTACAATATGAGATAACGGACTCAAACCAAAAACATTTGTGTCCTAGAACACAGGGCTGAGCCTATGTCAGCCACATACACTCCATAAACACTCATTCAGTCCACTAAAAGAGAAATTAAATGGGTTATGTCCTGAAATTCACATTGACATGCTGGTTTATGTTCAAAAGCTATGGGTTCAATTTAGACTAAGGGCACAATGCCTTTTCTTCCCAGGGACAAAAAATACGTAGAAATCACAGCAAACAATACACCAAGGCTTCATTAATACTATGCCCAATCTAAACACCCAGAAAGAAAACACTAAGTATTGTAAGAAACAATGTGACACAATTTAGGATCAAATCTGACAAAGTACCCAGTTCCTGACTTTTTTTCTTTTAATATTCTTGGAATTGAGTATTCTCTGTATGTACAATTATGGGTCATGATTATACATAATTATATCTAATGATCTTTCATAGGGTTAAGAATAAAAGTAATTTTTAAAAGAAATGGAAAACTTCAAACAGACAAATTAGAGCAGATAGCAATCCAGTTTGTTATTAATTTACAGTCATTCTTGGTTCCTCTGCCCCAGTCCACTTCTCCAGCTCCTAGATAACATTTTTCACATCAGTGAGTTTTTACACATGTCTCACAAAGGTAACTCTTTTTCTAACATAACCACAATGTTAAGAGCATATCTCAAAAATGTAATTCCTTAATGCCAAATACCCCCACATTGTTCAGTTTCCCCAGGATGAAAACAATGTTCACACGTTGCAACTGATGGATACACTAAGTCTTTTTTTTTTTTTTTTTTTAATCCTGAGGTGCCTGCTTCAATTTATTTGTAACCCTATGGTTCATTCCACACAGTTTCCCATGATTCAGAGTTTGCCGACTGTATCCCCACAGTGTCATAAACATGTTCCTCTTTCCACTGTATTTCTTGCAAATTGGCAGTTAGTTCCAGAGACTTGGACAGAGTCAGATTCAACTGAGGGGTAGGGGTTTGGGGTGTGGTGAGGACACAGAACTGAGATATTTCCCAGGTGGTGTCCTCTCCTGTCATCAAAAGGCACATAACATCCGCTGTGTGGCATTAATAGCTGTTAATAGTCATTGCCTAAGTCTATTATTTTGTCATTTGCAAAGCAGTAATATTCTCAATCAATTCTTCATTTATTAGCCAAAATTCTTCTATAAGGAGAAACTTAGCAATTGTTTCAACATCCTGAAGTGCAGTGCCAATTATAAAGGCAGAATTAAATGTTTATTTTTTCCTTATCATCTTTAAAGTCAACAAGGTAATTTCCCATCATCCTTCAAAGGTGATTAACAATCTTTCTTATATCATGAAGACATGGACTGAAATATATTTGATGTGTTTTCACCCATTGTAATTGTTATTCTTCCTAATTCTCAACCATCACATCTGTGGCCACAGAAAAACTGCTGAGTCCTTCTAGAACAATCTATCCAGTCTTTGATGGCCTTCATGTTTTCTGGTCTGACAAACTTTTCCAATCCATCTTCTCCGTCTTCCACTCCAGCCATGGAGTCAGCCATTTCTCCCAGGAATCATAGTTCTTCTCCGTGGGAAGCAGCATTTAGAGACTATAATCTGGGCCTTGGGAATGCTCATTCCAATTGGATGAATTACTTCCCGTGCTTTTTCAGTGAAGGAACAAGCAAATATATTTCAAAAATATGCTGCAAGTTAACTGTGGGTTTGGAGAGGGGTGAATACTGAAATAAAACTACCTAGTGGCCCAGCAACCCTTTTTCCAGATACCCATTTAATTAAGTTTGTAACTTGTAGAGACACCTGCTCTCTTTTGTCCATTTATAATGGACAAAATATGGCAACAGTCCAGTTGTTCAGTAACAGATGACTAGATCAAGAAACTGGGGGGAAGGAGAGGGGGAAGTATTTAATCTTATAAAAGGAGATCCTGCCATGTGGGAACACACACGAAGAAGGACATTATGTTAAGTGAAATAAGCTAGACATAGAATGAGAAATACAGCTTAATTTCTCATATACACATGGAATTAAACATTGAATACATTACACATTGAATTGAATACATAGAAAAAGAGTAGAACAGAGGTGTGGAGAATGGAGAAAGATGTAGGTCGACAGCAGAGAAGTGCAGCCATGTAAGCCGAGTAAGCCTAGAGGTAAAAATGTACATCATGAGGGCTACAGTCCACAGTTCTGCAGTGTTACTAGAACTGTGTTGACAGTGGATTGTAGGTGTTCTTGCCACCGAAACTCCAGGAAACCAAGGGAAATGCTGGAAACGTTAATTAGCTTCATTCCACTCATCATTTCACCAAGTACTAAAGACGACTTCAAAAATTAGTGGAAAAACTGAATCAGGTTTTTTTTTTTTTTTTTAAGATTTATTTATTTGAAAGGCAGAGTTACAGAGAGGGAGAGACAGAGAGAAAGTTAATTTACTGCAAATGTAAATCCTTTTCTGTAAACTTTTGAAGACATATGTATCATATACATATATCATACACACATAGGTATATATATCAAAGCATGTATACCCTTAATATGTACAATAAAAAATTTTAAATGTCATCAGTTCACACTAACAGTACTGACTTCAATTCATTTAATTTTCAGCAGTCTGGCATATGCATCTCCTGTCACAAGTCCCAGTTCCGAATGACACCATGACAGTTACTCAGTGTTTCACCCCCGCCAGCCACACATAACAGTCACAGGACGTTGATGCTAACACGGGCATCAGTGATATGATTACCAGAAGTTTGTGACTTCTCTGGGTGATTTTGTCCTTAGGGATGTGGAATGGGGACCTACAGTCACTTAATACAGGTTCACTCAAAAGGTACACCATATCTGTGACAGTTTTGTACATTTGTTTTTCCTTTTGAAATATTAATTTTACTTTTTAATTATGTAAGACGTTGCTTGGTTCCAAAATCAAATCTACAAAGTATGGTGTATGTGTCTTCTACCTTCCCTCTTCCAGTGTTTCAGGTTTCTGCCTTTATTTATTTTTTTTTTTCAGAAGATTTATTTGAAAGGCACTTACAGCAAGGCAGAAGCACAGAGACAGAGAGAGAGAAGTCTTCCATCCGCTGGTTCACTCCCCAATTGGCTGCAATGGCTGGAGCTGCACTGATCCAAAGCCAGGAGCCAGGAGCTTCTTCTGGGTCTCCTATGTGGGTGCAGGGGCCCAACGTCTTGGACCATCTTCTACTGCTTTCCCAGGCCATAGCAGAGAGCTGGATTGGAAGCAGAGCAGCTGGGACTTGAACCAGCGCCCATATGGGATGCTGACACTGCAGGAAGTGGCTTCACCAGCTATGCCACAGCACGGGCACCAGAAGCTGCCACTCAGTGCTGATCATTACACCTGACCACCCCCCCCAGGACACGCCCCCTCTCAGCTTCCACGAGGTCATACTCTCCTGGTTTTTCTCATCTCTCTGGCTTTTCTTTCTCCATCTAATTTTTTCCTTCTTCCAAACCCTTACCTAGCAGAGATCCTCAGAGTTCAACAAGGAGCCCATCTCTCTTCTCTATACCTCTCTGCTAAAGCAACTCTCCCATTGCCATGCCAGTTAATACCATCAGTATATGGATGACTGCAAATGTGTATCTCCATCTCACAGCTCTCTGAGCCCCAGACCCAAGCACCCATCCATCTATAAAATTTGAGTGCTTAAGGGTGGCTACAGCAGGTTAAGCTGCCATTTGCAATGCCCACATCCCATACTGAAGTGCCAATTTGAGGCCCATCTACTCCACTTCCAATCCAGCTTCTTGCTGGTGCATCATGGATGCAGAAGATGGCTCCCCTTTGGGAGACCTAGAGGGAGTTACACAGCTCCCAACTTCAGCCTGGCTCAGCCCCAGTTGTTGTAGGCACCTAGGCTATGAACCAGCAGATGGAAGACTGATCACTATCTCTCTTTCTCTGTCACTTTTCAGTAAATGAAAATATTTTAAAGAAATTTTAGTACTTGATGGTCTAACAATCATCCCAAATTTAACATGTACATAATGGAACTATTAACCGCTCCCATCTCCCCCAAAATCATTCTGTCTCCTTCATCCGAGTAAATGACATCCAGCTATTCAGAAAAGAAAGAAAAAGAAAAAAAAATCATGATTCTCGGCTTCTGCCTCTAGTCTGCATTCTGTATCCAATTCTGGAGTCACTAAATCCTGTTTGCTCAACTTCCAGGGCCCTCATTCCTGTCTCTTGACTGTGACATCCCAGCCCTGACCCCGCAACCCCAGCGGCCCACCCAGAAGCCCCCCTCCACAGCATTCCTCACCCATGTCCCCAGGGGCCCTTTTAAGGAACCTGTCACTTTGAATAAATTCGAAGGCCCTCTCTGGGCCAGCAAGGTCCTCCATGGTCTGCCCCACCTTCTTCTCAGACCCTTTCATTAGGTCACCCCCCAGCCTTGCCCCCACACCGAGCTGCCTCTCAGCCTCCAATGAGCCAAACTCCGCCCTCGGCCTTGCCGCCTCGGCCTAGGCAGTTCCCTGCACCTGCAAACCCTTCGCTGCCCTCTGTTCCCATCTCCACACACCAGTTCTCGTTATCCTTTTAGCACTCGGCCTCAGCGTCAGCTCCACCAAGAAGCCCGCCCAGACATCCCTCTCCCTCTCGCACCACCCCCATCACTTCACCTGACACACAACTATCACCCATCATGCCAGCTGCTCTTGGAGAGAGGACTGTGCACAGTCAGTGCAATGCAATATATGCCACACACAGCTCGGAACTGGCAGAAACGAATCCCAGCCCCTCCAAGTGTTCATTGGCTCCTCTGGCTCGCTTAACAACTATGAGTCCTTCTAGTTCGCCGCCCAGAGCCCAGAGGCCATTCAAGCCAACTCACGTTTTACTCCACTGGTGAACAGTCTCCGAGCTGCCATAATGTATCTTCCATCTAGCAGAGTTCTTTGGTGCTCAGGCTCCCAGGCCATCCAAAGATAGAATTTAGGGAGCCACGAACCAGGTTGCGAAACCAACTGTTGCTTTGTTCTCATCAACATCTTCACTTTGGCGTTTCCGCTCCTTAGCGGGGTAGGCAAAAAGTTAAGTACTAATGGCAGTATCTGCGACTTTATCGCCACATCACCAATAGGATCTTCTGATCTCTTCATATTATACTTAGACGTCTTCAAATACCACTTATCCTCATTACCATTTTGAAATTAATTACACTCATCATTCGATCTGCTGCTACAGCCTGCCAGTGAAGGCCTTAATAAAGAAGCCAATCTTCTATATTACAAACTTTTAATATTTTGATAACTGTATTTCATTAAATGAGTATAGTCCGCTTCCTCAGGAGTGTGAGGTCTGGTACTAAGTTCTTTAAAGGCTCTGTAGGATTCATCAGGGAAGCCAGGCAGTCCTGGGCTTTGCTTTGATGGAAGTAACTGTGTTTCAAAGTACTTGGCTTCCTTCAGAGTCCTTTTGTTTAATTTGTTGCAATTCAAATTCCGCCTGGGGTCACACACTGCTGCAAGCGATCCAGTGGGTGGGCAGAAGCATCCATTCTGTCTCTGGCTTGCTCTGAATGGCAGCACATGGTGAGACGGGAAGGGAAGCCAGCCTGGCACTCAACTCTGCTGAAGCTCTGTGCAGGCCACACAGCCCAGCTCACGTGCACCCTGCAGGGATTGCTCCCACTGCCCCTCCCTGGAACACCACTGGCACAGGTCTCCTCAGAGTAGCAGAGGGGTTCACGAGGCAAAGCGGCTCTGAAAGCCCTGACGGGGATTCCCAGACAATGCAAGAAGCGGCAGCACTGGACGACTCAAAGTGATCCGGTAGCTCATTTTAACTTGAAGTCTTGGACACAGAAATGCAATCCATAAAAATTAAATCAAATACAAATCCAATTAAAAATGTCAAAAATATACATTTAAAAATGTAATCAAAAAAAGAGGAATAAATTACAATTAAAGACAGTATGTCAAAATATATAGAAGGTTTCAAAACAAAAAAACTAAACTTTCAAGCTACATACAATTGAAAATTTTCCTAATATTATCAATTACTAAATTTGATAGGAAGAGACTAATATCTTAGCTATATGGAGCACTTACAAATCAGTAAGAGAAAGATGGATTGCCTAATAGGAAAATGTTCAATAATAAATAACCAAGTTAAAGAAATAAAATAAGGCCGGCGCTGCGGCTCACTAGGCTAATCCTCCGCCTTGCGGCACCAGCACACCAGGTTCTAGTCCCGGTCGGGGCGCCGGATTCTGTCCCGGTTGCCCCTCTTCCAGGCCAGCTCTCTGCTGTGGCCAGGGAGTGCAGCGGAGGATGGCCCAAGTGCTTGGGCCCTGCACCCCACGGGAGACCAGGAGAAGCACCTGGCTCCTGCCTTTGGATCAGCGTGGTGCGCCGGCTGCAGCATGCTGGCCGTGGCGGCCATTGGAGGGTGAACCAACGGCAAAAGGAAGACCTTTCTTTCTGTCTCTCTCTCTCACTGTCCACTCTGCCTGTCAAAAAATAAAGAAAAAGAAAAAAAAATAATAAAATAGATTGCCCCAAAACATGACACGAAAAATTTTCAACTTCACTGGTAATCAAAGAACTATAAATTGAAATATATTTTCATTATTAATCATAAACAAATTAAGTATTTTCAGCCTATTAAGTTTTAAGAAAAGATAATGTCATTTAGGTCAACAGAAAAACAAATGCATTTCAAAAAATGTATGCACTAAAATAAACTTCTCTCTCCATTCCACTTTCTAAACTTTTTGAAGACCCCTCCTACTATGTATACATTACTGTTCTCTTATGCCACTTTTCTGAAGGATAATACAATAGATAGCCAACACTTTTCAACCTATCCATTTCATCCCAGCAATTCAGCTTCTAGGATCTCATAATGGAAATTCAAAAAGTTCACCAAAAAATGGAATGTAAAAGTAAGTTTACTAGGGAGAAAAAAACAAACAAACAAACAAACCTGAAATCCATGCATAGTTCTCTCACAATATACATTTTCTACAAACTTTTGGAAGAGCCCCTAACATGCATGGATTTCAATTTTTTGCACCAAAATAAACTTAGGTTTGAATTCCATTTTTCTATACTTACATATTCCAAGAGGAAGATCAAAAAAGTAAAAAGAACTTATGTGTAAATATAATCAAAGACTGGTTTATCACCAGAACTTAAAAAATAATAATCCTGGGTCCAACAGGAAATTAAATGTAAATAACTTTTTAAAGGTCTATTTTTTCCTCTATGGAAAAGATATCAAATAGGAAGAAAACCTAGATAACTAAATCATAAGTTTGTGATGAATCTCATCTTAGTTTTACATAAAGTATGTGCCGGTTTTCAAAGTCTGTTAAGGCTGTTAATGGGCCCGTAGTGGTGCTACCTCTAGGCCATGTGTACCTACAAATGATTTTTATTCTTATATTTTCTGGATCTAACAATAACGACATGTTTTTATATTCAAAAGTATTTGCCCTGTCCAAAATAAACTCAATTTCCATATTTAAAACATTCTAGGATCTAGGAAAACACGGAAGCCAATCACTCCCTGAAACAGGACAACTTCCAAGCACAGTGCTGGCACTCCTCCACGCTGAGTCTGTATCCTGGCCACATGTGATGTGCTAAATGCCCAGCATGGGACAACCAACCTCCAGGCACTACTAGTGACTGCAGTCTCAAAGCCAAGCCACCACCGACTTCCCATCCCTCATAGACTGAGCTTTGGGATCTACTGTTTGCCCTCTATTCTGCATCTAAATTAGGCCAGACCAGAGGGGAAGCAGGTTTGGCCTCACCACCACCACCATCACTCCCTGCCACTTACAGACTTGATGCTATTGAATTTGCTGTTTGCAAATTACATCATAGTACCCATAAATGTGCCTATGGCATGGCCAGCACTGTGGAGCAGAGGGTTAGGTCACTGCCTGCCAGAGCCCCGCCCCCCCCATCCCGTATGAGCTGCGGTTCAAGTCCCAGCTGCTCCACTTCTGATCCAGCTCCCTGCTAATGCAACTGGGAAAGCAGTAGAGGATGGCCCAAGTGCTGGGGTCCCCACACCCACGTGGGAGATTCAGAAGATGCTCCTGGCTTTGGCCCGGTCCAGGCTCAGCTGTTGCAGCCATTTGGGGAGTGGATGGAAGATCAATCACTTGCTCTCTTGCTCTCTCTCTCTCTCTCTCCATGACTCTGCCTTTCAAATAAAATCTCAAAGCCAATGTGCCTCTGACATCCATCACAGCATCTACTATAGGCACCGAGAACTACACTGCCATCCCCCCAAATGGCTCCTGGGAGGAATTCCTGCATGAGCCTAGCCTCAGAAGTCTGTGCTGCTTCTTCCAACTAAATGGTCTGTGTTTCTCTCTGTCCTTAGGTGGGGAAGCAGGGCCACACACACACACCCCTGAAAATCTGCGGAAAGCTAGGACTCCTCTCCCCATAAACACGCTACACTTTGCATAGTTTCAGGGAGTTCATCTTCTGTCTCCAGCTTTAAAAACGCCCATCCATGGGTCAAGTTCCTTTCCACATGGGCTGCTGGGAAGGTCTGCTTCACTTAATGACCTCCAACAAATCAACAGTTCATTTTCATGTTTGTGTTGCAGTAGTTGCGCATCGGGTTCCAATTCACATCTCGAAACTAATCTTTCCTCCAGAACTTTAAACTTCCTGTTTTACTCGAGTTCACATATCCTGGAAACCATAGCAATTTTGGCAACAAAAGGAAGAAGTAAAAACAAAACGTAATACTAGTTCCAAAACCTGGCATGGTGGTCATTCATGCGACTGACCAGAGACTTTTCTAGGTACCTACCAGAGCTGCCCAGAACAAATAACAAGTTCAGACGAATGAGCTGCAAGCAGAAGCGATGTGTGTCACTTCCAGGCCAGCACATGTGACTGCTGATGGAATCCTCAGGCGCTCTTCCTCCGGCTCTGTTACCAGCACGGTAGGAAACGCATCTAGGACGAGCAGCTTAAGGGGCTTCCAGGCAGGAAGCCGCAGTGGTTGTCTGTGTCTGCGGTTTGACCTTGCCTAACTTGACTGATACACCTGATGTATGTCTCTGTCCCTTGTGACAGCAGAGCCAAAGCGTTTCAAAGAAAACATGGTTGACTATCCCTTCTCAAAAATTCTTGGGACCAGCAGTGTTTCAGATTTCAGGCTTTTTGGATTTTGGAATTTTTGCATAGACTTTACCAGTGGAGCATCCCTAATCTGAATATGCAAAGTGCTCCAAAATCCAAAGCTTTGTGAGTGTCATGTCACTGCTCAAAAAGTTTTGGAGGGGCCGGTGTTGTGGTATGGCGGGTAAAGCCTCCTCCTGTGACACCAGCACCCCACATGGGTGCCAGTTCATGTCATGGCTGCTCTACTTAACATCCAGCTCCCTTTTGGAGACCTGGGAAAGCAGCAGAAGATGGCCGAAGGGGTTGGGCCCCTGCCACCACGTGGGAGACCTGGATGAAGCTCCTGGACCAGCACTGGCCATTGTGGCCATCAGGGAAATGAGCCTGATAAGATGAAGAATCTGTCTCCCGCTCTCTCCAGGATTTCAGATTTCTAGACTAGGGATGCTCAACCCGTGCTAGCGTGGTGGGAAGCGCAGCCTGGAGGAGGCTTCGAATCTGAGCACATCTGGTCACATCTAAGCATTAATGGGGCCCGACAGGGAACACTAAGCAGCACTGTCCCTGGAGAAGGAAGCAGAGGGGGCTCATGCTGGGTTCCAGACCAGGGGGCCCAGCTGGCTGCAGAGGTGAGGAGGAGGAAGGAATTCTATCACTCAGACCCTTCCCCCTACCAGGCCCAAGGCATGCACACCCTGCCCCTAGGGTGAAGGGCTGCAAGGCAGGGTAAACAGCTTCCCAACTACTGCTGCTCTTGGCTGGTGACCTGCACTTGCTTCAGCATGCACTCAGTGCAAACTAGGATTCTTTTTTTCCACAAGGGAAGCAGTTGCGTCCGGGAGGAAGAATAGAAATTTAAAAAAAATTTTTAAATGATAAGGCCAAGAGTTTAATTTAAAAAAAAATGATTTGAGGTTCTAGGCACCACAGCAAGGCTTCAAATTACATGTAGTAGCAAGGTCACAGGCAGCATCAAGAAAAACAAAGATCAGTTACATGAAAAACAAAGTTCCTAGGAAACAGCAAACCAGCAACTGCGGAACAACACAGCGCTCAGCGCTGAGAGCAGCAGAGACGCCGCCCCTGCGTCCTCATAAGGAGGCGACTGTGCAACGCGATCCTTAGGGAAACAAGGGCTTCACCGGGATTCTCTCAGGACAGCGTCTCAGGGAAAGGGTGAGCCGACAGCCCCACACCAGAGCCCCATTCAGAAGAACCCAGTCTGTGGATCCAAAACCAGGCCATCCGGAACTCAGCTGTCTGATGGGCTAAAGTGATCCAGCAATGAACTTCAGGGTATCTATAAGAATTAGAATATTCTAAAAAAATTTAAAGATTGTTTTTCATGTGTATATATACATGTATGTGTGTATGAACATAAATAAATAAAATATTCACAAACATAAGCAGGCAACTTGATGGGAAAACAAAGCAACCAGTCTAGCCCCAAATCTACCATGATGAGCACAGAATCCAACGTGATGCCAGAATCATCTCAGAATGCTGGGCGAAAAAAAACAGCAGGGATAGAATAAATTGGACCAAATAATGTACAGATACAGCATAGTGATAATAAAATATTTTTACAATATTTATTAAAAGGCATTGGTTTGGGGCTGGTGCAGGGTGTAGTAGTAGGCTAAGCCTCCGCCTGTGGCGCCGGCATCCCACACAGGCGCCAGTTCATGTCCTGGCTGCTCCTCTTCTGATGCAGCTCTGTTTATGGCCTGGGAAAGCAGTGGAGGGTGACCCAAGTGCTTAGGCCCCTGCACCCATGTGGGGACCCGGGAGAGGATCCTGGTTTCAGATCAGCCCAGCTCTGACTGTTGCAGCCATTTGGGGAGTGAGCCAGCAGATAGAAGACCTTCCTCTCTTTCCCCCCTGTTGTAACTCTACTTCTCATCAATCAAAAAAATCTTTACAAAAAAGAAAAAAGCATCAGTTTGTATATTCTACAGGCAAGCCTCCAGAACTATGATATGCACGCAGTCTTCTGTTAGATAATTGGGTGGCCCTGAACTCCCGGTTGGACACCTGCAAAGTACCTGGTACCGATTCTTCAGTTGCCAGTCAAGTACAGATTCCAGTGTTCCACATCT
The DNA here is from genome assembly GCF_964237555.1 of Oryctolagus cuniculus. Taxonomy (NCBI): domain Eukaryota; kingdom Metazoa; phylum Chordata; class Mammalia; order Lagomorpha; family Leporidae; genus Oryctolagus; species Oryctolagus cuniculus. The sequence goes on along the minus strand of NC_091445.1, from coordinate 87,512,908 downwards.
CACCCAAGCCAGAGGTAGCAGCGCTGAGAAACCTATTCCTGGAAGGAAGGCATTCGGACCTCTGTACACAAGTCCATGGAGGGAACAGCCACAGGAGTAGCAGGCTTTCCTCAAGAAGGGAGTCATTTCTGACACAAGGGCAAACAGGCAACCAAGGCTGCAGAAGCAGGCTTCTCAAAGCAAGGTATGTGCAGCCCAAGGGGTTCAGTACATGTAAGCCACAAATAAAGGCAGGATCTCTCTCTAAGTGTCCCTTCTACAATAGTGAGAAGTCCACTAAACACAGGATATCTGAATAGACTACAAGGAAAGTTAGCATAAATTATTGGTTAGAGCCGGCACTGTGGCTCACTAGGCTAATCCTCCGCCTTGCGGCGCCGGCACACCGGGTTCTAGTCCCGGTCGGGGCGCCAGATTCTGTCCCGGTTGCCCCTCTTCCAGGCCAGCTCTCTGCTGTGGCCAGGGAGTGCAGTGGAGGATGGCCCAAGTACTTGGGCCCTGCACCCCATGGGAGACCAGGAAAAGCACCTGGTTCCTGCCTTTGGATCAGCGCGGTGCGCCGGCCGCAGCGCGCCGGCCGTGGCGGCCATTGGAGGGTGAACCAATGGCAAAGGAAGACCTTTCTCTCTGTCTCTCTCTCTCACTGTCCACTCTGCCTGCCAAAAAAATAAATAAAAAATAAATTGGTTAGTTGACAGCAAGAAAAAATTCAAACTCATCTGCACAAAAAAAAGAAAATCCATGCATGAGTAGAGGTACCTATGTGATCATTCATGTATCTGTATGTATAGCATACTTCATTTTACACTTACCAACAATATCTGAGGAGTCTAAGGAATTCTTCCATATATCAAGGTCAGAATCATTTTCAATTGGAAAACATTTTTTTTCCTGAGTATTAACGAAGCAACTGCCTCAGCCACACAAAACACACATACTCACAGAGCATGCACCATCACTATACTGATCAAAGTTTGGCAACAGATCATATTTTTAAAGATTTATATATTTGACACAGTGAAAGACACAGACAGGGAGAGAGAGAGAGATTTCCATCCACTGTCTTACTCCACCAATGGCCACAACAGCCAGTGTCAGTGCAGCCCAAAGCCAGGAACCCAGAACTCCACCCGAGTCTCACATGTGGGTAAGGCAGGGCCCAAGTACCTGGGCCATTATCCACTGCCTCCCCAGGTGCATTAGCAGGGAGCTGGATCAAAAGTGGAGCAGCAAGGACTCGAACTAGAGTTCTGATATGAAGCACCCCAAGCAGCGGCTTAGCCTTCTACACCACGTTGGCCCCAGCAATCGAACTTTTTAATAAACCATCTGGAAAAACAGCAGAGAGAGCCCTAGATTGCAGAGAATGTGCACAGATGTGTTAGGCATGGGCCTGATAAACCCCATTCATTAAAACCCCACATGAGACAGACACCATTATGCCTCCTTCACAGTTAGAGATCTTACTCCAGATCAATGGACTCCAAAGCCCTGCCCAACCACTAGGTTGCTCCCCAATATTGCTAATATTATTTGTACTAATATAAATGCCATCATGAGAACTGGTATTCTACAAATACTTCCAAGGTCTCTACCACCGTGTTGAGCTACTTCACAAAAGAACAGAACACACTAAGGAAGTGATCCTACGTTACTTCCGACAGCTTTTTCAGAAGGTGACAACAGCAGACCTATCAAGAGCAGCCTGTTTCTGCTCAGATCTGCCTACTCCTTAACATGAGCCTACGAAGCTGACAACTTAACAATTAGGCAACTGTCACACACTTCCAATGGCAAAGGAACAGAACGCTAACCAGAAGGAACAGTCTCTCCCAGGGACGGAGGAGCCAAGGCACCTGCTAGCATTTGACTCTATGTGGATTCTGTATGAGGAGTGCAGGGTAAAAAACTAAGGATCAAACTGTACAACACAGTCAAAGTATGAATGCCCTTCCAGAAGGAATATAACTGCCATGGAAATTACATCCATCCACTACCCCCCAAGTCTGATTCTGCAGACTCAGGGTAGGGGAGGAGGGCTGTGGAGGATGTTTATTTTTGAAAATGTTATCTAGGTGTGCACTACTTCTTCAACAATGATTTGCCCATTGGGATATTCAAAACCACCAAACTGCTCCCAAGGCCAGGCCTTCTTGAAAGACCCACACCAGATGTACAGTGGTCCCTAAGTATCCAAATAGGGATTAGTTCCAGGACCCCTATGAAACCAAAATCCTAGGATGCTCAGTCCACCATGCGAAATGGTGCAATGTTTCCATACAACCGATGCAGTCCTCCCATCTACTTCTATCACCTCTAGATTGTTTGTAATACCTAATACAATATAAGTGCTATGGACACGGTTGTTACACTCTATTGTTTCAGAATCATAACAAAAAGAAGTCTCTCCATGTTTAATATAGATGCAATTTTCCCCCCGTACTATTCTCAGTGTACAGCTAGTTGAATCCACAGGCGCAGAACATAGACGTGGGGGCTGATGACAATAAGGCCTGTTCTTGCTTCCCAATTTGGGGCATGCCACCAATCCAGTCAGGCCCCAGTCCTATGGTTCCAGGCACAGACGCCACCATTTCTTAAAACATGCACTTCTTCAGTTAAGACAATAAGAAGTCATATGCACCCTCCAGATAGAAATACTGCCTACAGAGAAGGAATTTCGTGGTTCTCCTAAGTCACATTTTGCAAGATATATACCAAGCTATTAAAAGATAAATGGTTAGTAGGTTACAAATAAAGTTTAAATAAATCATTGGTTGGCAAATGAAAAAAGTTATTTGTACTAAAATATATACATTAGAAAAATAGACTATTTCACACTTAAAATTACCAACAAAACCGCAGTACACACTGCTGGAAAGTTGCAATGGAACAGTCACACTGAAACTTTGTAGACTAGATTGATACATCTGTTGGAGGAAATGACTTTGGCAATACAAGGGAACTTCAAAACATATGGAAAATTTGAATTAAATGGTAAGTTGATTTGGGTACAAAAAAGTTCGAGATACAGATTTTTCATAATGTGCACGTGTCATGAACTTTTGAAAGGTTCTTTCTATGCATGTATTTCCCAAATCCTCTGCACCAAAATGAACTTATCTTTTAATTCCATTTTCCATAAACTTTTTGAAGAACCCTAGTCCTACTTATCCTTAGGCAACCCTCTCCACGTCATTTCCCCGTTTTCGTCAGGGTTCAAGAATTTAAACTCACACAATCCTTGGGAGGGATTTAGTCAAAGTAAATAGCATCTTCCCAAATCTAAACACAACAAGGACACCAGGGCACCAGGCAGAATCAAGCCACAAACTGCACATCATCAAGAATGGAGATGTCCCGTGAACTCTGGAGCCACCGTCTCTTAGCCTTGGTCCACTCTGCCTCCTTTTCTTCCATTGCAAACTCTCACATCTCTGTTCATCCACCTGCTTGCAAAGTGGCCCCTCCCAAGCCCCCAGTGGTGGCCCCCACCCCCCACTTCTCATGAGCTTTCCACTCAACTCTAACAACTTCCAAATACAGATGGTCTCCACCTAGAACAGTTCCACCTACACTTTTTGATTTACAGCGGCATGAAAGCAACACACACTCAGTAGCGATGATGCTTGAGATGTGGCTTTATTTCAGGGCTGGTGGGAAGCCAGATAATCCTCTTGGGCAGCTGGAGGAGTCCCAGTGCCTAGCAGCCCCCTGGGAGAACCACCCACACCCTACACTGTGCTATGTGGCTCAGCTCGGATGCACAGGACAGCGACAGAATTAAATGCATTTTTTAATTTAAAATATTCTCTTAAAAGATTTATTTATTGAAAGGCAGAGTTACAAAGAGATAAACCGAGATCTTCCATCTGCTGGTTCATGCTCCAAAAGACAGTTTAAAAAAAAAAAAAAAAAAAAAAGAGGTCCTTAGGCAACCAATTTATTGTTATTTGGCCGACAATTCTAGTCAATTTGATCAAGCAGTTTCCAGGTCCACAGTAGATGAGCTGCAAGAAATTAAAAGATAAAACTGGGGGGCAACTACAGAAGAACTGCAGAAACAACACAGAAGCCAAGGGCAGCAGCCTGGCGATGCTCGGGGGAAGAACCAACTGTAGCCTCCCCAGGGGCTGCAGAAGCACCACCTCTGTGGCCCTGCACTGGGATGCAATAGAGAGAGAGAAGGTGGCAGAGATTCAGGGAGGCTGCTGTATGGAACTGAGCTCTGATGTATTCTCCTGGGATAAACTCTGAGCCATGTAGGAAAACAGAGATACTGGCATCATCGTTCCTCAAATGGCTCCAGATATATCAAATCCAATATACCAACTGTGATTAAAACAACAACAACAAAATTACTTGAGATTTGTGGGGGAACCTTTGAAGAAAATGACAATACACAAATAATTTAATAAACTTAAATTTAAGCACTCTAAAGTGCTTGCAAATTTCTTTTATCATCCTTATTTAACTCCCCTTCTAACTTTGCTTATCCTGCTCATATAACAGTCCCCTTCCAGATAGAAAAGGGATAAATTTCTATCTGGATACTACTCAGGCCAATTCTCGGAGTAACAAGATTCACATTACCACTATCACCAATGTGTGAAGCTTTTCCTGTATACACCCGTGATGAGAACAAAAAGACACCAACTCCTAGACCCTGCATCAGCTCGTTACAACCAAAGAACCATGGTTTGAAGTCACTGCATCCTCTTGGAAGGCTTGCAACATCTTTGAGCAGCTGCTCCACAGAATCGCCAGGGAGCTCAGGCAAGACCAAGCCCCAACCCCTACAAAGACTGACTTCATTGGTCTGGAGTGGGGCCAGTGATTTTTTGGTTGTTGTTGTTGTTTGCTTGCTTGCTTTCAAGTTCTTCAAATGGTTCTAACCACTGCCTTGTATGGTCCTTTCTTTATATCAATAAAGATCAACCTTTGTAAGTTGAAAATGGGTATTAGACCTTCTACCCCATTCTGAAAGAGTCCACCATTCCATCTTTAACATGCATTAATAGTTAACTCAAATATTTCAGTTTTGAAATTAAAGTACATTCCTATTCAAATGTGAATATTAACTTCTTACAGGTAATCTTTCCAGTTGATTGAAATTAAGGAGCATTAGCTTTTCAAATAAGCAATTTTAACATTTAAGTAATAAAAGCATGGATATTTGTTTAGAGTCCACACACCCCCTGTCCTTGCACCAGCTCTCAGCAGCCAGTTCTTTGGGGTATGACAATATCTTGAATACTGAGATACACTAAAGGAAAGCAATAGGAGACAGGCAGACAGCAGGTGCTGTATAAGCTGCTAGACACACTGATGCGTATTTGAAATTCTTTCAGGGAGATAAGTGGAGGTATGTATGGGCTCAGGTGCAAGTGGTCCATGATGTTAAATATGAAATGCCCTAAGTAATTTGCTAGAACCTGAGCACAGTCAGACAGCTGAGACTGGAGAGAAAAAGGCTTACAAGGCATGAGGCCAATCCACAGGTCGGCGTGGATCTGCCAGGCTCAGCAGAGCTATCGGCACAGGGATCGGATGCAGGATGCTGTTGAAAACATGTCCATGCCCACCTTCACCTCTCCTGGCTGAGGGGCAAGATCAGGATTTAGAACAGCCCTTCTGCAAGAATTCGGGTTCAGGGAGAACACATATTTATATGCCAGGCATGGTTTCCTTCATCTTAAGGGATTCAGTTAGAGAGAGGCGGAGCCCTGCCTTGCCTCCCCTCCTGGTGTGCTGGTCCCCAACGTGGGCGCTCAGTCCCTCTAAGCTTCTTTTTTTTTTTTTTTTTTTTTTTTTTTTGACAGGCAGAGTGGACAGTGAGAGAGAGAGACAGAGAGAAAGGTCTTCCTTTGCCATTGGTTCACCCTCCAATGGCCGCCGCGGCCGGTGCACCACGCTGATCCAAAGGCAGGAGCCAGGTGCTTCTTCTTGTCTCCCATGGGGTGCAGGGCCCAAGCACTTGGGCCATCCTCCACTGCACTCCCTGGCCACAGCAGAGAGCTGGCCTGGAAGAGGGGCGACCGGGACTAGAACCTGGTGTGCCGGCCCCGCAAGGTGGAGGATTAGCCTAGTGAGCCGCGGCGCCGGCCCCCTCTAAGCTTCTTAATTCCCAAAATAAGCCCTCAGCCTCCACTCTCTCACTCAACTGTCAAAACACACAGACATGACCTTAAATGGACAACATCCACTACCGGTAATACAAGCTTTCTCCCCAAAATTATAGCATTGGTTGGGTCCCCAATATAATGGTTCTTTTAACAAGATCCCTCAATGTAAGACACAATTCTAGGTAATTCTGGAATTTCTTTTATAGGACATTGAACATTCATCATTCAACATTTCACTGTGAGGAAATTTCTCAGACTTCAAAACAAGAATTACTGTTTCTCCTGGGTAACGGTTTTTGCTTCCCAACACCAAATCACTTAACAACCCCGGTTCCTTCTCCGCCAAGGCCGCGATAGTGCTATGAAATTCAGAATGAAGTGCTGGCCCCCTTCCAGCAGCAACGTAAGCGCTGCTCTAACACGCTCTCGTACATTAGCCTCACCAGGGCTTGTTTTTTTTTTTCCTTCCCCTCTTCCCTTAATTTTCCCTTTGCTCCAATTTCCTGATCTATTAATTTTATTCTCTGAGTGTAAGAAGAAATTCCCTCTACAACCTACAGGAAGGAATTCAACCTGATCAGTTAGCTGGAATAACTGTACATAATCACCACGTAGTTTTGGCTAACCAGATGGGCAACAACTTCCTGCTACACCTCTACTCTACTGGGAACACTGTCTTCATCTCACAGCTCTAAAGCCTACTCAGAGACCCTTCCGCGTCCCGAGGAATTGAGCTGTATTTAATAAATATGTCCAAACTTCCAGCCAATCTGAGAGCATGGTATGAACCCACTGAAAGTATGGTATGAGGACATAAAGACCCCAAAGTCAGATGGCTTAAATAAGACAAACAGATTTTCTTTAAAAAAAAAAAAAAGTTTTATAGGGACCGGCACTGTGGCATAGTAGGCTAAGCCTCAGCCTTACGACACCAGCATTCCATAGGGGTGCCAGTTCGAGTCCTGACTGTTCCTCTTCTGATCCAGCTCTCTGCTTATGGCCTGGGAAAGCAGTGGAGGGTGGTCCAAGTGCTTGAACCACTGCATCCGAGAGAGAGACCTGGAGGAAGCTCCTGGCTTTGATTGGCCCAACTCTGGCCATTTGGGGAGTGAACCAGCAGATCTCCCCATCTCTCCCTCCCCCTCCCCCCCCCACTCTCCTCCTCTGTAACTCTACCTCTCAAATAAATATTTTTTTTAAAAAAAGCTTTATATTTCCGCTTTGTAAGTGGATAAATTTTAAGTTTTACTATACAAGGTTGTCTTTATCTAATAATTCCTAAGTGATGATAACTGTGGTAAATGGCTAGAAGACAGCAACCTCTACGCACGTCATGGAGGCCCAAATTGTACATGCCGAGTTAATTATTTGCAGCCACTGATGTAAAAGCTGTTTCACCAACACACCACCCTATCTCCTCTGATCTAAGCCTGGTCACTGACGACTTCCCTCCTGATGGAGACTCACTCCTCAGCCTCCCCTTCCCTTCCAAGAGCACTGGCCGTGGCTGGCCACATCCTCCTCCCCAAAATACCACGCTGACTTGGTTTCTAGAGCACTACCTACTTTCCTCTTCGGCCTCCTGTCATTGGCCATTCCACCTGCTCTCCTGTGCTGCGTGCTTCTCATCTCTGTGACCCACAAACTCCAGAGCGCTCTGGGTGCTGGTTGTCTCCCACCCATGTCAAGTACTCCAGTGAGGCCACTTGGTCCCCCAGCTGTATCTACCAGGAAAGTCTCCCACGTGGATGACCTTTCTGACCTCTGTACTCATTCACCCAACTTCCTCCTTCACATCTCCACTTGAATAGCTACTAGAAATTTCAACTCCCGCCACCTGAAAGGATTTAGCACATGTTTTTAACCACACATCATAACATTTTCGGCACTGGCACATAACTCTGTAATAAGATAAAGGTGAAAGCAAACTATTTGTCTTGTTAGCAACAACAGACACTGATTACAGCCTTCGCATCACGATTGCACTTGAACCATCATAAATTTGGCAGTGCGTGCAGGAAACAATCTGCAGATGTTTGAGCAGACAATGCACAGAGCACCCTAAGCAGACGTGACTGTCCTAAATCACTTGCTTCTACATGTTACTTACATGCACAGCGGAGTTGGAGAGTACTGCCACTTCTCTAAGAGGTACAGCAAGCGCACACAGTGTAAGGGACCATAAGATGTGTGTGGAAAGAGGACAGTGAAGGGAAGACCCACCAAGCATGGAACACATTTTTTTTTTTTACAGCTTTGAGATATCATAGATGTATTAAAGGTGCATAATGGCCCTTTTATATTCATGTACATAGTGAAGTGATCCAGTTAATTAACATCACCTCTACACAATTACTGTTCATGTGTGTGTGTGGTGCAAAGATTTTAAGATCCATCCTCTGAGCAAACCTCAAGTACACAGTGTGGTATTATTCACTTTCACCATGCTGTACGTTGGATCTCCAGAACTGAAGTCATCCTGTGTAACTGAGACTTTGTACCCTTTAACCAACATCACCCTCATCCCCTGCTCCTAGCCCCTAATAAACACCATCCTCCCCTGCTCCTATAAATCTTACCATCTTACCTTCCCATGTGACATTATGCAGTGTTTCTCTGTGAGTGTCCTCCAGACCTACCCAAACTGTCCCAAATAACAAGATTCCCTTCTGCTTGAAGGCTGAATAATACTGCCTTCAAATAATTGTGCACAGACACACCACACGGTCTCTCTGCTGAGAGTCATTTAGATTGGTTCCATATCCCAGCCATTGTGAACCATGCTGTGATGAACACAGGAGTGCAGCTACCTCCTTGCAATCCCGATTTTAGTTCCTCTGGATGCGTATCTGCACAAACAGCCTCCGCAAAGGGGCTTGCGGACCACACAGTATTCTACTCCTCATTTTTGAAGTAAGCCCCGTACTGTTTTCCACTATACTGCATGACATTCTCATCAACAATGTACAAGGGCTCCCTCCTCTACACATCCTCACCAACACTTCTGTCTTGCATTTTCCTCATAATTAGAGATGTTGGGCACCTTTTCTTAGATCTGTCAGTCTTTTGAAAAGTGTGTATTTAGGCCTTTTGGTCATCCGTTTTCATCAGGTTACTTGTATTTCTTGAACTGAGATGTATTAGTCCTCAGATATTCTGATGTTAATCTCTTATCATTAGATAGCTTGCAAATATTTTCACTATCTCTCTTGTCCTCCACAAGGGTTATAAGCTCTGCCCTGGGTGGGTGGGGTGGGGGGGGGGGGACAGGCTGTCATTTAGTGTGGTCAAGAAAAGAATAATTGCACTTTTGTTGGAAAAAATCAAATTTATAGGCCACAGAAAGACACTGACACCCTAGAATGTGAGACAAGTAGGCCTTTTCCTATTTTCTGGGCTGTATTTATCTCAACCTAAATCTCTACTTTCAACATGTGGTCTTGCTGAGGTGACACACACACAAGGGACAGAAGCAAATGTCACAGTGGGCGGTGGGAGAGCCGAGTTAGGAGACTAAACGAAACACAGCTTTTTAGTTTGATGTAATCCCGCCTAATTTTGCTTTCAGTGTCATATGCAAACATTTATTGTGAAGATCAAGGTGAAGCTTTTCCCTGTGTTTTCTTGTGGGATTTTTACAGTTTGGGGTCTTATGTTTAAATGTGTGATCCATTTGGAGTTGATTTTGTAAATGGTAAATGTGGATATACAGTTTTTCCAACACCATTTGCTGAAAATATTGTCTTCTCACTGTATTCTTGGCAACCTTGTGGAAGACCGGTTGACCATAAATGTGTGAATTTATGTCTGGGCTCTCTATTCTGGTCCATTGATCTCTGTCTGTTTCTATGCCAATACCATAATGATGCAATTACTACAGCTTTATAAAATGATTTGAAGTCTCTAAAATATAATGCTGCCAGAATTATTTTTGTTCAAGACTGCTTTGGCTATTTGGGGTCTTTTCTGATTCCACATAAATTTCAGGATTATTTTTTCTACTTCTGCCAAAAAAAAAAAAAAAAAAAAAAAGCCATTGACATTTTGATAGGAAGTAAATTGAATTTGTAGATTGCTTTGGGGTAGACATTTTAACATTAATTCTTCTAATCCTTAGACACGGAACATCTTTTCACTTGTTTTGTCTCTTAAATAGCCTTATCAGTGTCTTAAAATTTTCAGTGTAAAGTCTTTCCCCTATTGGATTAAGCTAACTCCCAAGAACAGTTAATGTGAATTCACAGAACTGATGATTTGCATGAGGTCATGGCTCTTGTAGGTACCTGACATTAGCCCACACACCTCTCTGTTTCAGGGCCTGGTTGAAGCACCGATAGATAAAGTTATCAAAAGAAATTGTATTGGGACCAGTGCTGTGGCACAGCGGGTTAAGATGCCGCATGTGGTGCGGGCATCCCATATGGGTGCCAGTTCAAGTCCTGGCTGCTCCACTTCCGATCCAGTTCTCTGCTATGGCCTGGGAAAGCAGAAGACGGCCCAAGTCCTTGGGCCCCTGCACCCACATGGGAGACTGGGAAGAGGCTCCTGGCTCCGGATCAGCGCAGCTCCAGCAGCTGCAGCCATCTGGGGAGTGAACCAGAGGATGGAAGCGCCCCTCCCCCCCCCCCCCCCCCGCATTATGTAAGCCAGAAGGACGCACTGAAAGAATGTGTATGTGGCATCTTCCTCTGCTCCACAGTAGCACAAAGACGAACTCAGCAGCAAAGCACAGGCTACAGACCTGCCTACAGACAGCCCAAGATGCCCTTCCAGCCAGCAGGCCACACTCAAACCAGAGAGGACACAGCCCTGCTCAGCCCAGGCTCCCGGCCTGCGTGCTTCACCGCGTCTAGGATTTTCTGCAGCCAGGTCGTTGGCTGTCTGGCCGGCTGCCCTCAATGACCTTCCCCATGGGGCACGTGGCTCCCCACCCTTCCAGCTTCCCCCACTACACACTCTGGATTCTTCTCTGTTCCTCTTGTTCCCACATCTCCTCATCGCTCGGTTCACATCCAGGACCTGGTTCTGCTGAGCAACCCCATAGCAGCCTGACCTAAGCACCATCATCTCTCCTGATTCCTGCAGTCACTTCTAACAGGTTCTCCCAGCTTCCACTTCGGCCTCCTGAGTCTATCATCCACACAGGAGTGAGTGAGCCTGTTAGCAATCAGATCACGGCACTCTTCTATTCTATATACTGCTCAACTGATATACAAAAGAGAAAAAAAAGTCCTTACACACGCGCATGACAAAGGCTATCCCTCACCGGCCTTGGCCTCTGATCACATCTCCAAGTACACTCCCCCATGGCTCCAAGCTCTCCGGCTTTTGAACCACTCCTTGAATTCTCCACCTGTGTTCCACCTCAGGGTCTTTGTACTTGCCAGTCCCTCTGTCTAGATCATTCTCCCCACCCCCCACCCCCACACACACACACGGGGCCAAACAATCCATCTTAGTAGATCTGCACGTAAGTCACCTTCCCGGCATGCCTTCCCTGAGCATGCTATCAAACTGCAGTATCCCTCAGTCTCCCCCCACACACACACACACACAACACGTCATGTGACATTCCCCTACATTTTCTATTCTATGGGCCAAGGGTCAAATCGAGCTCAACGCCTGCTGAGTCGGGAAATAAAGTTTCATTGGGACATAGCTACGCCCACTCATGGATGCACTGCTGGTGCCCGTTTTCACCCTGCAATGGCAGAGCTGAGACGCTGGGTCAGAGAACCAGCCCGTAAAGCCTAGAACATTCACTCTCTGACCCCTCGCAGGAAAAGTCTGTCAACTCCTGCTCCAACCCCATTATCTAACTATCTGTGTCCCATCTGTGTATGTACCTCCATGAGATAAGAGACTTCCACTTTGCTTAATTTTAGTTACTTTGTTCCCTGCCCCATTGTCCCCAGCGTCTGCTACATAATAGGTTCTCAGTAAATCTGCATTGATTAAATCAAGGAATGAATGAATGTTGAGTTGGTACAACTTAGTTGGAAAGTCTTGGACATACTAGTGACATTTCTTTAAACGATATCCATGGTGAGATAAACAGAGAAATACTAAAGATATCACAGAGCCATGGAATAAATATAGTTACTCATGTAACTACCACCCAAGTCAATCAGTAGAATATGGCTAATGCCTTTGCTTCTCAAACAGCCAAATCAACTAAATGCAAAGTGGACTGATACCCGACATACAGATGTTACTCATCTAAGAACAGCCCTGGCGTCCCCTGCACGCCCTGGTTCTCACACCAGCCACTCCAGTATTTCACTCCTCACACAGCATCACACCTCAAAACAAAGGAGGAGTAGGAAAGCCTCTGGAAACCATCTTGCTAAGGCTCAAACCATCCCCTCTTCCCGAGGTTCCCCAGAATCAAATTCCCCACAAAAATGAACAGCATACCCCCGAGGTTCCCTTGTATTTATGTAAATCTCTGACCTTATTTTTTCTTAAGCATGTCTGAGCCCTAAGAACAAGAAATTAAGACAGTCACCCTCAACTCCTCTTCCTTTCTATCTTTGATTTATTAACAAGGCACTGCTGCTGGTGCTCAGAGAATTTAGACAGGGGGGGAAAAACAATCTATTTAGAAACAATTCTGACTTAACTGCTGTGTCATTTCCTATATATGTCTCCCTTCCTCTGAATTAGGGGGGACATTTGCATTAAAGCAGTATCTCTCTTACTTAGAATGCACCTGCTCAGGCTGATTAAGGCCCAACTGAAGTCATAATCCTCCACTTTTGAGATCACATCCATTCTAACAAAATGAGTTATCACTTCTGGTGAGACAAAAGGGAAAAAAAAAAAAACGAAAAACATCAGAACCTGTAAAAGCAGAATGGTCACCATGTGAGGCAAGACAAAAGGAGGATGGACAAAGAGACGGGAAAAAAATATAAGAAACAAGTGCTGCAAATTTTTAATAAATAATACTGTCACAGTTTACAGTTAATTAACATTTGATGTGTGAGACTGTCATTCATGGAACTACATTCTTCCCTACTCCCAGAACTGCTGTGTGTTCTGACTTCAGTCCATCAGTTAGGGCTGGCTGTCCTAACAGCAAGTATCACAGACCATCTCCCCCGACTCGTTTCACCCGATGAGAACTTCTTTATTCCTAATAAAAGTAAGAGCTCCGTAAGCTGGCTCAGAATCCAACATCGTGTGGAGTTTTTGCAACGGATTCATGCACAGGCAGAATTCCACACGGTGTTACTGTGGGAGAGAGGCAGTGTTTCAGGCCTGACAAACACATCCACACAACTCGGTGGAATCGCTTTGTTAGGAAAGTGCTGGGGATAGGACCCACATCCGCCTCCGCCTGTGTCAAGGTTTCCGCTCCCAGAGCTGAGCATTCTGGGCTAGCATGTCTACAGTATATCCTGAAGAATGCTTTGGTAATGTTACAGTACAATTAACAGGTGAAACTATTTTTAAATACAGCCCCCTCCTCATACCATCAGAAGAGGAAAAAGAAAAACAAAACAAAAATCCCTAAACCTTTCACTCCATGTGACTCTTATATCCACAATACTAAAACTGCAGGAGAATGTATTAGTCCCACAGCATCCTTTTTTCTTTTAAGGGCTCCAGGATATATAGCATTGGTAAGAACTTATAAATCTGATGTTTCAAACAACACAAAAGGTGACCTTGCTACAAATAGGTATGGCAAAATAATTAAATTCACTAATTTTCTTTCTTTCCAGATACACAACTAAGCAAAGCATCATTATGGTAATAAAATAAACAGGTATGCTGACTAGGTATCCGGCAAAATAGATACAAGGCTAATGAAATTTCAAATGTTTCCCAAGAGAAAGGCTTCGGAGAATATTCACAACAATATCTTAGTCACAGTGAGCCAGTGGGGGGAAAATTAGTTTATTTCATTCCCCTTAGCAAACCCACCCTAATATATCCGAGAGCCGCCTGTATAGATTCACACGTACACAGCTGTGCCCGCGTGTGAGTAGAATGATATATCTATTAGAAAAGTATGTAAGCAGCTCAACAAAATTCTCCAGGATCCTGCAGGCATGGATATTACAACATGAATTTTTATGAGTTTTCAGGGAGAAGAAATATGCGTAACCCAAGGTTGATAGGACCTGTCAGCTCCCTGTTATGTACACGCACCCCGGGGCTCGCGGTGGCCAGCCTCTGCCATGAGGGTGGCACTGTCTGATCTTGTACCAGGCAAGCCTCGGTTGTGTCTAGGGCAGGAATCCCACCACACCCCAAATGCAAAACCATCTCCTAGAACAAGTCCCAGAGAGGTTTTTCTCCAGCACAAGGGTCATTTTGCCTGTAATGATTAAAACTAACAAACGGTGAGCGAAATGTACTAGATGAGTGCTACTCTCCTCCCCTGCGCAAGTCTTGCCCCTGTCTTCCTGATCCCTGTGGTCCTCCACAAGGCCAAGGGCCCTGCCTTGCTCAGGGTGACCGGTGCTGTTCAGAGCATGGCCGTGCACAGCAGGTTGTATGTAGAAGCAGTGAAAACATAGAAACAGCGAAAAGATAACCTTCATGTGAAACCATCTCTTGGCTGGCTTCCTGACGATGGAAAGACACGGATGCCCCACGAAGGGAGGCAGGGAGGCCTCCTTCTCCATTTTCTCCCTTCTCATTCCCAAGTATCCATCAGTTCAGCAAAATTAACTCAGAAAAAAAAAAAAAAAAAAAAAAAAAACACAAAACTCTTTGTATAAAATGTGCACTAGCAATTCTCAGACTACTAAGGGAAATGAAAAGCACACTACTCCTAATGGGGACGACACTTTCTAATAGCTATTTGAGGCTCCACTCACCAACGATCAGGGTAAACCTTACGAGGCGCATCTACTTAATTGGAGGTCGTGTAACCCGGCATTTCTCCCGCCCCCAGCACAGAGAGAAGGGATTGGTGCTGTAACGAGGCAGTAATGTCTGTCCAGAAGTTAGGCTGGGGCGGGGATGCAAATTTGTGGGGAAGTGTGCTTTCAAACACACACACACACACACACACACACACCCGAAAACTTGGAGTCCTGTACAAGCTACAGAATTAGTCATGCATGATGCAAGCAGAGCTAAGGTCCACGACAACCCTTTGTTAGTTTGCCTTCAGGTCAAAGCTGCAAGTCAGGGGAAAAAAATCAGAATGCGATAGAGTCCGACATGTGGAAGACAGACAGATTTAAGTTCAAGCACTATCCTCAACACTCACTGCAAGGCCAGAATCCATGGCCCAGGCACTGTGGAACCAGGTACTCCACCTTTGAGATGGGGCTGCTACCCTCCGTTGTTCACACACAGCACCGCAAGGATAAAGGCGAGAATGTGTGCACACACCCGGTGCAGCTGCTGCCCCCAACACAGCCTTGTGGATGGCGCAGGGCCAGCAGCACGAGCCTCTTCCATAAGGCAATGGGCACAAGGCCAACGACCCCAGAGACCTCCCCAGCAGGCCTGGCCCACGTGCATAGCACCACAGCCTGCACACAGTCCCGGACAGTACCCACGATCAAAGCTCCAGACGGGAAGTGAACGAAGCCAAAGCCCACGGTAAAACACAGCTCCCAGCTCCCCCCCAGCGGCCAAGAGCGCAGCCTTGATGGTCTGCTGACTGCGCCCCTGGAGCCTCTCCCTTCACTAGCTGGCTCTGTGGGGTTTTGTAATGGTCTTTGGGCTGCCCGTCTGTATTCTGGGAAAACTCCTTCAAGGGGGGGGGGGTGTAGATGTGGGAGACTGAGCATGAGAGGGAGAAACAAAGATCTGGGGCTACATGGACCAGTGACTCGTGGGCAGCCCAAGCTTAGGGGCCTTATGCAATCACACTGTATCCCACCTCCCAACTTTGTGAGCAGGGATTCAGGCAGGGCTTGGCAATCATGCTCCACAGGTTTCTTTTTTTTTTTTTTTTAAGTAACTGTCAGTATATTGGTAACCCCATTCATAAGCCCCTTGCTGCTCATCCTGACCCACTATGGGAAAGAGCACTGGTTTTCAAATTATACAAATCACAAGCAAGTTATTCAATCCCTGGGAGCCTCACTTTCCTTAACTGGAAAGTAGCGATGTCCCCCACCTTCCTTGGAAGAGCAAGGAGAGAATTAAATGCTGTAATGTACAGAAAGCATGTGTGCAGTGCCTAGCACACAGTAGGTCTTCAGGAAGGTCTGTGCTAAGACGCATTACTGGTATTTTCCAAAGCTGAACAGCCACAGAGAATCACTCCTTTATTTGTTTGCTTTGGGTTTTGCTTTTATTTGAAAGGTACAAAGTCAGAGATTGTCCTTCTGTGGGTTCACTCCCCAAATGCCCATGACAGCCAGGACAGCTCCTGGTCAAGGCCAGGTTCCCAGAACTCAATCTGGGTCTCCCATGTGGGTGGTAAGGACCCAAGTACTTTAGCCATCACCCGCTGCCTCCCAGGCTGTACGTGAGCAGGAAGCTGGGATCCAGGTGAGAGCCAGGACTGGAACCCAGGCATCTGATGCAGGATGCAGGCATCCTAACCAGCATCCCTACACCACCGTCAATGCCTGCCCCATCACCTCTAATTAACAGCATCAGGAAACCCAAGTATTTTAATGAGATGCACTCCTGGTAGTATTTGAAGGTAATTTGAATGCCTCACACTTAATTGTAATGTTTTCCTTTACCTTTCAGAGAAGAAATCCAGTCAATTAAATCATTAATGACAGATTTAATGTTCTCCTTGCAGTCCAGATGTGAATATGCAAGGTGTCTATTTTCAGGGCTCAGCCACTTCAGTTAAAACTATTTTTCCCCAGCTTTATATGTTTTTATAGCATGTTATTACACACATAATTGAGCACTGCAATTCAGCAACCAATTGTGGAGAGGAGCTGCCAGCAAGCAATGCTGTCAGGGAAATTAATTAGTCAAAGCAAAGAGAGGGGCAGTACTCACCTACTACTGAAACAAGGAAGCCTCAGTCTTCTTGCCCAGAATTTGCTTCTACAAACATTGTCTCATGTGTTCCTGTTCACAGGATGGAGGGTGCAATACCTCTGCCCTCACCTGCCCTGCCCTGCACACAGAGGCCCCTGCCAGGCTCTCAGCACGGAGCTTACTAAAACCTTGGCTCCATGGGGTCCTCGGAAAATTGTCGCCCCCAAGCAGGCCATACTGGGCCTTCTCCTCTCCTGGACCAGCAAGATCAGAAGGGTCCTGGGAAGCATCACGGGAAGCAAACCAAGGCTGGCATGGTGGCACAGCGGGTTAAGTCGCCACCTGCAACTCCAACACCGCATCTCGCGGTGCTGGTTCAAGACCCTGCTGCTCCACTTCTTATTCATTTCCCTGCTAATGTGTTTGGGAAACAGCAAAAGATGGCCCAAGAACCTGGGTTCCTACCACTCACATGGGAGACCCTGATGGAGCTCCTGGCTTCATCCTGGCCCAGCCCCAGCCATCCCCCCCGCCCCCAAGAGTTATTTGAAAGTCAGAGTTAAAGAGACAGGGAAAGAGAGAGAAAGCTCTTCCATGCACTGGTTCACTCACCAAATGGTCCCAACAGCTAGAGCTGGCCAGGCTGAAGCCAGGAGCCAGAAGCTTCCTCTGGCTCTCCACATGGGGGCAGAGGCCCAAGGACTTGGGCTAATCCTTTGCTGCCCTCCCAGGTGCACCAGCAGGGAGCTGGATCAGAAGCTGAGCAGCCTAGTCTCAAACCAGCACCCATATGGGATGGGGTATCACAGGTGGTGGCTTTACCTGCTGTGCCATATTGCAACTTTGAGTGAGTAAACCAGCAGACTAAAGATCAATCTCTGCTCTCCTCACCCTCACCTGTAATGCTGCATTTCAAATAAGTTTAAAAAAAAAAACTGACTTCTACATAAACTTAAAACTACAGAGGTAGTCTTAGAAGTTCATGGAGAAATGGCATTAAAAGATAAATATATTTTGGTGCAAAAAATTTTCAAATCCATGTGTAGGTTTTTCATTATACATTTTCCAAGAACTTTTTGAAGAACCCTCATATGACATTTAAAATATTTTTTAAAATTTTAATCTTCTCTTCTTTGAATCCAACTCTGAACCGCTATGTTGACATGGACTGAGTGTGAAAAATTCATGCATTGCCCATGACCGTGGTGCATGAGCTCACAAGGGGACCCCTGTCTGGAGTGCCTCTGGCATTTACCTGGCAGTGGCTGGCACTCACTGCCAAGCTGCAACCTCCCCGATGCTGCCAAGTAAAGTCTGCTCTGTGCATTTGCTTATTCAACAAAGATTTACTGCACAACAGGAGGCAACGGCTATGGCTGCAAAATAAATAAGACAAGGGCTCTGCGCCTGGGAAGCTCACAGTCTGGCAAAGGAAGACACCACAAGTTGATGAGCTAAGTGCAGGAACAGGTCTGTGGGTAACGCCCAGTGCCTTCGGGGCAGACAAACAGAAGGATGGGAGGATGCACATGACCTCAGAGTTCAGGGAAGCTGACTGTCAGTACCACCCTTTGATTTGTCTGGACTTCACTGGTGTTTAAAAAAAAAAAAACTACACAGAAAACCAGGACCAAGATTTTAAGTCTGTGGAGCTATAGCAGTGAAGCGTTTTCAGGAACCCATGTTTTGATCACGGGGACAGTGGGAGTAAAACCTCAACACTCAAGGTTATACTCAGGGAAAATACTGTGGCATAGCAGACTAAGCTTCCGCCTGCGGCACCGGCATCCCGTATGAGCACTGGTTCATGTTCCAGCTGCTCCTTCTCTCAATCCAGCTCTCTGCTTACGGCCTGGGAAAGCAGCAGAAGATGGCCCAAGTGCTTGGGTCTCTGCCACCCATGTGGGACACCCAGATGAAGTTCCTGGCTCTTGGCCCAGCCCCAAGCATTGCAGCCATTTGGGGACTGAATCACTCTCTCTCTCTGCCTTTCAAATAACTTTTTTTAAAAGCTCAAAAGGCAGCATTCTGCCACATGTGTCCCCTACCAAAGCGTCAAAAGGAAGTCCCATATTTTGCCCAAATAGAAACATGCTCAGGGGAGCCCCCCCCCACCTCCTACCACAAGGGGGCAGTGGGCTCTCCCAGCCTCTGTAACCCCAAGAGCCCTGCTCTCCTAGCTGTCTGCCCCAACACCCTCTTCATATTGGGAGGCCTGGGATGGCCCATGTCTGTCTTTTTGGCACGGAAGACATCTGCCTGTTCAAGCAATAGGAAGAAACTTGCTTAAAAAAAAAAATTCTTTACTTAGTAGAGAGTTAATCTTAGGATTATAAAACAAACTGAAAAGATGGCATTGTAAGAATTAAAAGGATAAGCAAGGAAGGAGGAGGGGGGTGGCAGAGAGGGTAGGGGGTAGGGTGGGAAGTATCACTATGCTCCCAAATCTGCACAGATGAAATTTGTTCACCTTCCATAAATTTTTAAAATTTTAAAAATAAAAAACCGTAACGGCCAATGAGCGCCCTGGCTCCCGCTGCCAGCCAGCCTCACAGGAACAGTGTCTATTCCTGCACCTCATGCGCCCGCCCACTCTGTTGTCAGCAAGCCCTGTGTAGACAGGGTGGATATTTAATTTGATTCAGAGTCCAGATTCATAGCACAGTGGTAGCTACAAATTTCCCAAGCCCAGGGTACACACTGCGGTTAGAATAAAAATAACTGGGACACAGCATCTTTGAAGAAGTGGTGGAACTGGCCAGAGCCTCACTCGGGCCCCCACACTGCTTTCTGAGCTGTTTTCCCTTACAGGCAGAGTGAGGGCTACGAAGCCCTAGGCCAGGAAGGGCGAGCAGGGTGGAAAGCGACTCATCTGGGAGTTCAGTACTCGTCACAGCAGCAGCGCCGCCCCGCCGCGCCACCTGGACGTGGGCACTGCCAATGGCACCGTCCCCTTCCCGTTCACCATCCCCTTGGGGACCTTGCTTTGTGACTCTGTTTGGTGTTGGGAAGCGGCCACCTTGTCACACACCTGACATCCACTCACTCTCTGAAGGAAGGCACCGCCCCCATGCTTGCAGAAGACCAGGGGAGACACACGGAGCTCAGAATGCTTTTAGTGATTCAGGTTTTCCAGAAATCTCGGTTCCCTCCCCACCTGCACACACTGGGAACCGGCTGCCCCAACAGAGGCCCCGAGAAACTTCCTTCTGAAGTCACCAGCTCTGCACCCGAGACCAATCCTTCTGTGGCTGCTGAGAACATTCCAGCAAATCCACACCACTCAGAGGTCCAGGCAAGCTCCAGGGCGAAGGGCTGGGATGGCCACAGGGACACCAGGACCTCACGGACGTGGGGGCCTCCACTGTGATGGGGCTGTGACGCCTGCCAAAGACCAAAAGGGTGCAAGTCTCCTTGAAGACGTTTCTCCAAGATGCTGTGAGAGGAGGGAGGAGGAGGAGGAGGAATGAAAAGACACAGGCGGTGTCTGGAATTTCCACTGAGCCAAGAACATCACCGCTCTGAATCTGGCAAACCTCAAGCACCAAGCACCTGGAAGACATCTCAAAGCAAGGGAAGAAAATGCTACCCCAAAGATCATTTTGAAAATGAGTTCCTAGGTAAACTCTCACCAAACATGCTTTCTCCCTGAACTGTAACCCCTCCATGAACAAGATCAAAAAGTCCCCTAAGAAAATGACTCAAAAATATTAGTTGTAAACACTGCTTTATTACCCAGAGAAATATAAATCTCAGAAGAAAAAAAAACCAATATTCTTGATTAGAAAGTTATGAAGCCATAAATAAGTGGGTACTAGAGAAAACACAGCAATAAACACATTTAAAAACCAGCCTGTCGATTACTATTCATCGTAAATATTATTGCTACTGAAGAAATAAATAGAAGACTTTCCTAAGACTGTAACCACTTCTGGGAAATAAATGTGAGGATAGGTCAAATAACTTAATCTGACACAACCCCCTTTCCTTTCCAAAAACCTAAAATCTTCAAGGCGCTGTGGATGGCCCACTTCCAGGTAACCCCCCCTCAGGCTGACCACTCTCTCCAGCTTCTGTCTGCATCGTGTGGTTCCCATGCCCAGAGTGTGCACTGCACACGGTCAGGTCAAGTCTGTGTGTGCCGTGTCTCCCAACCTGACCCTAGCTGGCTCTCGGTGCCCGCCAGGTCTTCCACTCCTTTTGCATCCCCCTCTGCTCCTCACCTAACACCTACAGCCTTTTCCAAGCAGCAAGGCTCAATGAATACCTCTCATCAGGACCAAGAAAAACAAAAGCAGCTTTCACACCATCCCTCCAGCCACAGGAAGAAGGGTTAGTAGCAGCTGGGTGGGGGTGGGAGGCAGCTCCACACCTCACCTCCAAAAAGGGCTCTTACCAGGCACCTGCTCCGTGAAGGGGAAGGTGAGGGTAACACCCTTCCTCTCTCATCCCATCAGCTAGCACCCCAAGACTACTTCTCTCTCTGCCCTGCACACATGCAGCCAGCAGGCAGTGGAAGGAAAGGAAGCAGTGTAGAAAAGAAACCTAGACCTCAGGAGGCTGACTTGACTCAGCCCCTCACCGCCCAAACTCCACCTACCAGAGACGGCCCAGCTCAGAGTGTGGGCTAACGCGAGCTGCACAATCGCGCTCTCATCAAGGATGCCCTAGGCCAGCAGCTATTTCAGTTAACCACATCAAACCTGTGCTGCCCCTCCAAGTTCAAATTATTCTGACTGCCCAAGACCAAAGGGTAAGGCTTGAAACACCAGTAATGCCTTTTACAAGTTTAGAAACAAAGTTGCAAACACTCATGAATCAAGTTGGTTAAAAGGTACATTTTAGTAGGAATTGTATCATATAACCTGCCACTTCTCATCCAAGCCCAGAAAGGAGTAGTCATTACATTTACTTCTGTAGATGTCCTTAAGTGTCAAAATAAATTTCTAAAAACCGCAGGTAACGGCGTCTTAATTCAAAACAAGTCTCCTCCTCATTACAGGTTTTTCCCCCAGTACAAAGTGAGCACCCCTGATGCGTCTCAGCAGGGCTCACAGCTGCCATCAGGAGAGCGCTTGATAAACCTGTATTTATCACTGAAGAAGATCTGTCGCTCTCCTTCCCTTTAATTGCCACGAAGATCTCCACAGGGACGCTGGAAAAGGCTGGGAGGAGTGCTCCCCAACGCTAGGACCTGGCCAGAAGCGATTTTGATGGGGCCTTTGCCATCTCTTTACAAGAACAAATTGCATTAATTCCACGGCTCCGCCTTAACCCTCTCACAAGAGGAGCAGAGAGAGGCAGACAGCACAGGAAGCAGAAGGGATCAAAACATCCTCCGCTTGCTCAAACGCAGCAGCCTGGAGGTTCCCAAAGCAGCCCCTGGAAGCAGCCAAGCTGGAACAGGGACACGTGCCATCGGATGCCATGATCCGCGTTTCAAAGGAGAGGCCTGGGCCAGTGTGATGTTTGGTGGTGAGGAGGAGGTAGACCATTGTCCCTAGTGCTATAAGGCAGGGGGTAGGGACCCTTCCTCCTGCCAAGGGCCATTTGGATGCTTATAACATCATTCACAGGCCATACAACATTATGAGCTTAAAAACTAGCCTGCTATAGATTTACTGAATTTCAAGTCCCACCCATGGCTGCCTTGGCAGGGCCAGACCAAATGATTTCACTGGCCCTAGATAGTCCACAGGCCGGATGTTCCCCACTCCTGGATAGCAACACAGACTTGCCTCCTGCACCCCAAATGAGGATCTTGTTAGAAAGGAAATCCAGAGGGGCCAGTGTTGGGACCCAGTGGAATTAGCTGCCGCCTGCAGTGCTAGCATCCCATAAGGGCACCAGAACCAGTCTTAGCTGCTCCACTTCCCACCCAGCTCCCTGCTGATGCACCTGGGAAAGCGTCAGAGGATGGCTCACATGCTTGGGTCCCTGAACCCACATGGGAGACCCAGATGAAGCTCCTGGTATCCATTTGCCCTCTCTGAGGAAGATGGTGTAAAATAGCCTTTAAGGGAAGGACATATGGCACAGTGCTTAGACTCCACATGGGACACGTGCATCCCATATCAGAGTGCCTGGGTTCAAGCCCCCACTCCGCATCTGATCCTGTTTCCTGCTAATGTGCACCTGGAGAGTCAGCAGGCGATGATGGAAGTAGCTGGGTCTTTGCACCATGTGGGAGACCCAGACCAAGTTCCTGGCTCCTAGCTTTTTCTTTAAGATTCATTCATTCATTTATTTGGAAGGCAGAGTTACAGAGGGAGAAAGAGATTATCTTTCTTTATCTTTGAGGTTCACTCCTCAAACGGCCACAATGGCTGGGACTGGGCCAGGCTGCAGCCAGACTGGCTCCTGGCTGTTGGGTACTAAACCAGTAGATGAAAGACATCTCTCTGCGTGTCTCTCTCAATTAGTATCTCGCTCGCCCCACCCTCACCTGTTCTTCCAAATAAAATTTAAAATGGAAAAGTCTTGCATCTGATGTAGATCCAAGACTCTACATCATAATCAAGGCTAGCACTATTGTCCCACTTCCAGCACTAGGCTGTTAGAGGCTGATCAGGAAACTCAATCGCCATTTAAAACTGATGGCTCTATGGGACGAAACACCCAAGTTCCAAGCAAATGGCTTTCAAAGGAACTCATGAAACTCCCACAGAGGGCTTTGGCTAAAGCCGATAGCCTCTGTTTAACACACACACACACACACACACACACACACAGGAACCCCTGATAGATTCTGATTTAATTTTGTAAATGGGCTTTAGTCCCCCATCAAGAGCTGGGCAGCCACAATAGCACAGGAGGGTCCTGGCTGTTTGGGAGAGTGGCCATTATACTGATATTTCAACTAAAAGGAGGAGTTTTACAAATCAGAGTTCTAGGCCAGGGGTGGGGAACGTCCAGCCCATGGGGCTGTAGAAGTCTCACAAAGTCATTGGGTCTGACCCTGCCAAGGCAGCCACAGGCAGACTCGGAATTCAATAAGTCTGTAACAGGAGAATTTCTAACTTGATGTCATATGGCCCACGAGTGATGCTATAGATATCCAGGTGGCCCTTGGCAGAACAAAAGGGTCTCCACGGCTGGTTTAGAACACAGGAGTGACAGACTCGTGACACGCGGTCCACGGAGGCGAATTCCTAACCCGAGACTTTTCTGTCTGGAGCCTGCAGATTCGGCCACCAATCCAAGGATCTGCAGAGATAGTCTAAGGGAGAAAGACACAGTTCTATAATCAACACCCAGGCGCTGGCACCCAAGGCCATCCTTGAAATCTCACCTGGGATGGTAGCATCCAGTGGCCAGGTAGATTCACTGATTTTCAAGACAGCTCAACACACAGCCACCCAGAGCAGTTTCCAAAGGGCAGTTGCGGCTCAGTCGAGATCATAATACGCAGTCCTCGAAGTTACTCTGTACTGAAAAGGGGGCTCGCGTTTGCAGCTCACCTGACCTGTTGGCTAAACGGACCTTCTGTGATGAAGCTTCCTCTGGCCTTGGGCTCCAGGCTCACAGCGACTGTTCAAAGAACCCAAGCATTTCACAAACCTCCCAGGAGCCAGAGGACTCGAGTGGGCGAGCCGACACAACGGCACATGCCAGTATCAAAAGAGACAGAATGACCTTGTCGTCTGGAGCTGAACCCTTTGCAGGCACCGGGAGGAGAGACGGAACTCTGCACCGATTAGGGATGGTGGATGGGAACACAGAACTCTAGAAGATGAGCCAAAGCAGAACACGGAAGTAAAGGACATTTTTTCCCGGATGTATAAGTCAGCATAATCCGACAGGGGAACCCGTGACACTAAGTGTCCTTGTGAGAATTACTGTCAAGAAACAAGCGGGCTTCAGAAAGCTTGTGGGGAAATGGAATTTTTTTGCTCTCAGGTGATGTGGGGTGGGTGTTGGGCCCAGGGTTAAGCCAGCAGTTCGGACGCCTGTACTGGATTTGACTCCCACCTCTGGCTCCTAACTCCAGCTTCCTGCTAATGCAGAGGCAGCCCTGAGGGCTCAAATGGTTGGGCTCCTGCCACCCACACAGAAGGCCCGGACTGCGTTCCCCTGCTTCAGCCCCCTCTGTTGTACGCCTCGGGGGAGTGAGCAGCAGCTGGGAGTCGCTCTCTGTCCTCTCTCTGCCTCTCAAATTTTTATTTTTTAAAAAGTCAGTTTTCCATGAACTTTTTGAAGATTCTTCATGTGTAACTCGGTCTTAAATGTTCTCCCTACCAAGAAACAAGCATGCAAGGTGATGTCTATGTTAATAAGCTTGATCCTTTTACAATGCATGCATACACCAGAACACATTAATAAATACATCATTTTGATTTGTCCATTATACCTTAACCAAGCTGGGCGGTAGGGTGGTGGTGAAGGTGCCTATTCACAAGTCTGACTACACAAGTAATTACCAAGTCTTTCAGGAAAAAAAAAAAAGTCAAACATTTCCATACCAAATGATACACTGATGAAGAACTTGAAAATCTCAAAGAAATCTTTTTATAGTAAGAGGTAAATAGAAACTTGGTCCTGGAGCTCAGGACCTCCGATTTCATCACAAATGAGGCTCAGAGGCCAGTAAGCTGCCCAGCAAAGCAGGAGATCAGACTCTGTCCTACGCCACACCTGTCCCCAGCCAAATTGCCAGCTCTCCCACAGCCCCCTTCCACCGTAGCACCACCATCCCGAGATGTAATAAGCATCGCTGCTCACATCAGAAATTAAAACAACTCTAATATGTGGCCAAAATTCCTTACTGATTTTAATGAAGAACCAGAGGTCTTCATTTCCCAAAAACAATGAAAAAAAAAAAAAAAGTTTGGAGTCAACCTCTTTGATTTATACAAATGCTCATCCCATTAAATGATGACCTAAACACCCAGGATCACAGCTTCTAAATCTTAGCACTAACCTCAACACAAGTTTCATGGATGGACACTCAATCTAAACTCACAGGGACCTGTTCCCTAGGTGGTTCAATGATTGACAGCTCTTTCAGCACTCATTCATGGTATGCCACCCACTCAAGGCTCTGTGCTACAGTCTCAGATGCTGAGAGGGGGAAGAAGCTGGGACCTCAAGGAATGCAGTGTTCCCAGCCGGTCTCACACCTGCTTCTTCCCAAATCCTTCCCACCATCCTCTTCCTCCTTATCATTCATTTGGGCTGGAGGGGAGGAGTCTGAGCTACAGCACCACACTATAGGCTAATTAAGTTATCCATTGAAGCTCACAAAGACTTCCAGAAAAACTGAGTAAATGCATACAAGATATTGAGGCTGCTGTCTTAACATACATTAGGCCTCTACGGCAATTTTGTGCAATGTATTATTATCATTCTCCTCTATGTAGCACACACTCTTCTGCAGGGATCTGATGGATAGAACACTGTGGAGGAGCTCAGGATCTCCTGGGGAAGAAATATGTCAACCGTTAACAGTATCCCAAAGAACCATGTGGACAAAACAGGAATGGCAAACAAATGGAATAACAGAAGCCAGGGCCATGCAAACTGTTACACCCTCTGGATACAGTCACAGTATACACTAAAGCTACCATAACCCAGGAACAAAAATAAGACCATAAATCCTTCAGAAAACAGAATCCATTTTGCTATCTTCAACTTTCCAAGTTAGAAGAAATCAAGGTATCTACTTTCGATAACAGCACACACAATTTTATACTCACTTTCTACCTCTTCTCATATACTCTCATATCTTCAAGAGTTTTCAAAGATGATTGATGCCCACTGTGAGGGCCCCCAAAGCTCTACAAGAGGCCCAATCGTTTAAAAAAAAAATTAGCTTGTTCAGCACAGAATAATAAGGCAGGAAAATGCACCGTGACATTATAGAAAAAAAGGTAAGCCATATGGGGCGAACAAAAAGAGCTTTCCAATTAATCATGAATGAATCATAAAATTCTGTAACCAAGAAAGGCTCCCCTCCCCCTCTACGCCAAGCTTTCTAGGAGGCAATCTCTAGAGCCTTCTACATCAGTTTGTAGGATTTTTTTCCCCTCCTGTTCGTTTTAAAATTCCAACAACCAATCTACAGACAGGAGGGAGGAAAAAAGGAAACAAAAAATTAGCAACAAAGAATGACAGGCGGCCTGACACAAAGTGATGACTCAGAGGTAATTTTAAAGGAACACAAACCAGTAGGATTTCAGCAGGCTCCCAACCTCTCCTGTAGTTACTCCACTATAAGCACTCTCATTCTGTAATTTGTACACTCTTACCCTCAGGCTGCTCACATGCGGGAGCTAAGCTGTCACCCACAGGGTGGAAATGTTTTACATTTCAAAGTGGAAATCTTGACAACAAAAGCAATACTGACTTTTTTTTTTTTTATGAAGGCAATCAAGACAGTTCAAAGTCACCATTTCCATTTTCTCCAAGTCCTCGGAACCAGAACTGAGGGTCTGCAGGGTGGGGTAGGGGAATGGGGAGGGGGGTGCGGGGCGGTGGGGGGGGGGGGGGGGTAGACGGGGCCCAATCCTCACTATGCCCCTCCCAGCAACAATGAGCCAGGGCAGCTCACTGGGGTTACAGGGTCAAGGCCGGCAGAACAAACAGCCAGGAACTTCCAAGGAAACCCAACAGGACACTAAATGAAGTCAACCACAGTAGTATTTTGAGTAGTGGATAAGAATCCAAAGCATCAAAATGTGGGGCAAAGAGAAGGCTCTCTCTCATCACCTGACAAGTAACTCTCCTCTTCTCTCTTTCTGTCTGGTGACAGCCCCCAGGGCACTTCCTCGGGCACTCCCTGTCTGCAGCCCACTCATTGCAGACTTCCGAAGTTCTCCTCCCCCACGTAGAACAGCTCAGAGGTGCCTTCTCAGGAACCAAGTGTCTGGGACGGACCCCTCCACTTCTCCCCTCCACGCCTTGGCTGCCTTTGAGCTGCTCTTTTAAAACGAGAAGCCTGGGATGTGGGTCAGCTTCTTTCAGTTAAGCCACTGCAGCTGGAAGCTCGTGTGGGAGAAAGCAAAGTGTGTGCGTTCATGGCATGCGCGAGGCACCGGGACCTGCCATCATGGATGCACTGGGCTCCTGAGCAGCCTATTTGTGAAATTCATCACTTCACCTTTATACGCTCAATGGATTTCATCACAGCCGCATTCCATCTCGAGACCTTAATGTTTAGCTGGCAATGACTGCCCAAAGAAACAATTTTAAGTATGTGCTTTTGGTGGGCGCCAGGCCCAGGGGGAGTGTATGGCTGCCCAGGATTTTAACCTCCAATCCTTACCCAGTTTAACTTTGGTTCCCGACCACTGAGACAGCACTGGGGCCATTCCTGCAACTGCAAAGGTGCTTCTATTTCTGTATATTAAAAAAAAGTCTGAAAAGACAAATTTAAGACCACGAATGTTAAGATAAATGTTAAGTGTGAGATCCGAACAGAGAAAGGCACAAACTCACCAGCTAGGAGGACATTACACACTTAAAGCACGTCAACGGCTCAGGTTACTAAAAAAGTAGCCAAGGAAGTTCTAAGCAGAAGCCCAAAGACCCACATCTGATGTGAGTTTGTTAACTGGCACTCACCTACCCAAACTAAATTGGGGCTACGTGTGAGCCTGCTCTCCACAGAAAACACTGCTAAAGTCAAGAAGGTTAAATTGGCCAGCGCCCCGGCTCACTAGGCTAATCCTCCACCTTGCAGCGCTGGCACACCTGGTTCTAGTCCCGGTTGGGGCACCGGATTCTGTCCCGGTTGCCCCTCTTCCAGGCCAGCTCTCTGCTGTGGCCAGGGAGTACAGTGGAGGATGACCCAGGTACTTGGGCCCTGCACCCCATGGGAGACCAGGATAAGTACCTGGCTCCTGGCTCCTGCCATCGGATCAGCGCAGTGCGCCTGCCGCGGCGACCATTGGAGGGTGAACCAACGGCAAAGGAAGACCTTTCTCTCTGTCTCTCTCTCTCACTGTCCACTCTGCCTGTCAAAAAAAAAAAAAGTTAAATTACATTTTCAGTTTCCGCGGGATAGCCTATGCAATTGGTTACGAAAAGCTGCCTTAATTTGTCAAGTGTCTCCATCTTCCCTGCCATGGACCCACCCCAATCCCCACCCCCACCCCCCGAGGTCATTACCAAGCATGGGCTGAAAGGTTCAGGAAGTGAGCACCATGATGGACAGCATCTGGGCTGTGTGTGCAAGGGGAGTGGGTGGGCTAGCCCAACAGGGCGGGCCTAGCATACAGCATTCACAAGCATCTCACAGACAGGTGTCCAGCTAGGAACTCAAATCATTAAATAAGCAAGGAATGGCCTTCGCGCCACGCGGAGCAGGCCGAAATCCCACAAGCTCCCTTTATGCCGACACATGACTGAGCGGACGGGATAATCTGCCGCTGCAGTCCTGAACCACATTCAGCTTGGAGAGGATGGTTCTCTCTCCCAGCCCTGGGAGCACAGGTAACGTCTGTCCCCCGTCCTTCCAGGATCCTGAACCAGGGGAGAGAGCACCAAGCCAGAGCAAAGAGAAAAACAAGAACACAGAAGTTGTAGGAGAATCAGGTTTCTGCAGCATCATGTATTTTATGTTCTGCTTTAACCTCAAATAACATGACCAGATACAAAATCACAGGCAAAACATAGGACATAGCAAAGAAAACCAGAGTCTGAATGAAAAGATGCAAAGCTGTGTGAGCGTCAGCCTGAGCCAAGTGCACAGGACAGAGCCAGGTACTCCAGAGAGTGACTTCTGGTTGCTGCACAGGCATAGGAGTTTTCTCAAAAAGCACTTTTGTCTTAAGAACTGAAATGCTTATTACGGCCCCAAGGGAGGAAGCAGAATTTTTGGTTGAGTACTTGGCATACGTGAGCCTTGCATTTCTGAAAATTCCTTCGAATTTCCACAGATCTCCCCTTCTGAGAAGTTCAAGTGGTCCCACCTGCCTCACCACCCCCACCCCAATGCCTACAGGAACCACAGTTGATTTCCAGATAATCACCTGGCCTCCTCTATCCTCTGCCCTGAGTTATCACAGAGGACACTGCATTGAAGCACGTGGTCACCCCACGGCCTCCCCACATGGTGGACACAGCCATCTGATTAATTCCTTCCTTGGAGCTTTTTAGGACGTTATTTAATACCTGATCACTAGGAGCAGGTTCTACACACACAGGGAGATGGTGTCTTAACAGAAAGGTTAATGAACCATATGCCCAAGTTTTGTAGTTAGTACCTCATAAGAGATGCTCTGTCCATGAAATTAAGCCACAACTACACTACAGACCTACTTACTCATGAATGGAAGGCCGCCTAAGACCACCAGTAAAATGTGCTGCCAGCATATTTCATGGGGGAGGAACTTCTAGGCCTCTGCTTATCCCTGGGAAGTGATGGCACTGACCTTCTGCATACCCTAGCTTTTCCAAACTCAGTACAAATACCAAACACCATTTGGGAGTGCATGCTCTGGGCCAGGCGTTCTACATAAAACATCTCGTTAATTCTCCTAACGACCTTCTGCAATAAGAATTGGCATGCCTATTTTCACATGAGGAAATACAGTTATGCAGCCAAAGCCACTCAGCCTGGAGGAGGCTGAACCAGGACCAGAAGTCCCCACCCTCCGGCCCCACAGTCCCTGACCCCGGGAGCAGGGAAACACGGGCAGCTGGCCCCCAGTGGGTAAGGGAAAGGAACACAGGTCCTGCCCAGGCCAGGACCCAAGAGCCTGATCAGCAAAGTCAAGGGCTGGCCTTCGCCTGAGCAGTACCGCCATTCCTCCTCACGTTTGCTCACACGCACGTACACACACTCCGCTCAGCCTCCTCTGCTACGTGCCACCTGGTTCTGGACCCTTCTCACAGCGGGGTACCTTCCACAGGTGTCTTTCTTCAGTCTATTATCATTGCATGCGATTCCCACGCGCCTCCTCCCAGGGACCAAACGAAACACAAAGCTGGACTCTCGCACTGGCCCCGCTGAGTGGGCACAGGCTCTGAAACGCTGGCAACACGGAAACACCTGACACTCCCTCGAAGGCCTCAGAGCGGGTCCCGCAGAGGTTCTGCTGGGCTCCCTCACCGGGCCCAGCTGGATGTTCACGGCGGTGGCACCTCTGCCTGAAGCCCTGCCCGGCCCTCCGTCTAGTAAACTGAATTTGCAGAAGGCAGAGCAACTTAGGGTGCTCAGGCGCATCCACGTAAGTGGGGTCACAAGTCTGTGATGAGAAAAAACCTGGCTTGCTTCTGTGGTAGGGTAAAAAGCTGACTCAGTCCTCGCCAGGAAAATCCAAGCTGGCCATGTGTGTGAGAGCACAAACACCACACTTCCTGCCACATCTCAGAGCATCTGTCCTTGTGTTCCCCCCGACCCTGCCCCCGCCCCCTGCCTCCCCAGGGAAATGTGCCTCGCAAGGCCTTTCCTCACTCTGGGCTGTGTGTTGACCTCCATGATGTTTCTCCATGGAGAGAAAATTCTAAGAATAAGATGAGACTGCAGCAAGAAGTAGCACGAATACTCACACTAGGACGTTCTCTTGGATAGATGTAAATTCTTTTCCTGCTAGACAAGACCACTACACAAAGGAAGACTGGGACCAAGAGATCACGCACATCTTCCATGAACAACTTGGTGATCCCCGGTGTGTCAAACGTGGTTACCAGAGAACCTGCACTGCCGGGAGGGAGCCCACCCGCTGCCCACCCCCCGCCCACACCCCATTTGTCAAGATGCCTTCTCTCCTGCTCGATCCCCGCCCTGCAGCACCTACACAGGCCTCACCTGCGGTTCCCAACAGGTGCGCCTCCTGCTGCCTGGCCTTCTGACCCCATCGCTTCCCAGCTCCCACCCTTCCGAGGCTCCCAGTGCCCTTCAGATCAAGGCCAAACAGCGCTGGAGGAGCCAAGTGTGCCTCCACTGCCAAGCATCATCCAGCACCCTGCGCTCCTCTCCTCCCCGCCAGACAGCCTGGATTCCGCTCAGAGCCACAGCCCCGCCATGCTCACACCCCTGCTCACAGGCCTCCTCCACCTGGATCACTCCAAGTCCCTGTCCTCCCTCCCCTTCCCTATCCTTCTCCTCCAACAGCACTTCCTGGACCAGGCAGCCCTCAGCCCCCAGAACCAGTCAGTTACACCTGTGGTCACACACGCTTCACCCCAGCCTCTCCACCTGCCACCTTTGACTTCCCTGCTGGACAAGCAGCTTGCTGAGGTCAACACCATCTCCACGCCTCCCACAGACGCAGACTCGATACACACTGGCTGGCTGACTCTCACTGAAGTAGCCAGCCAACAAAGGAGACTAAATAATAAATGTGCTAAGACTTATGCACTATTCTTTTCAAATTATGTAGCTGCTGTGATTAATCAAAGATCAATTCAACAGAAACCTTTGCTCAGTTCATGGCTGCTTTCTGCTGTTTATTCTCTGAAGCAATGAACACTAGAAATTCAGGCACTGCATCTCCACCTACCACCTGGGGAACCCCCCAACACACAAAATGACATCACAGGCTGTCCTTGGAGGATCAGAGTTTGAGTCCCAGCCCCAGCACCCAATTCTAGCTTCCTGCCAACACACAGCCTGGGCAGCAGCAGCAGACGGCTCAGGAATCGGGGCCCTGCCACCCACGTGGGAGACCTGGAGTGAGATCTTTGCTCCTTGGCACAGCCCTAGCCACTACAGGCATTTGGAAAGTGAACAAGCCGATGGGACAGTTCGCTTGGTCTCTGTCTCTCTCTCTGCCTCTCATATAATAACCAAGAAAAAAGGGGAAGTGGTCTTCAGACTCATAGCCCATTTAATAGAACAGTTTAAAGCCATGCCATCATTGTGCCTATTATTAACAATGGAAACTGCTTCCCAACTGAGGCTGCTAAGTCCCTTAGTGTAGCAGAGTATAGCGTAGTTGTGTATAGTAAATTGGAAATCCTTTTAACTTACCGAGCCCTTTTCTGCCATTCTACTCCTGAAAGTCTCAAAGGTGAAACAGCACAGTTAATAAATTAACAAACGAGGCCTTGCCAAAGCATTCTGAGTGGATTTTCAATGATTTGGCTTTGTTCATAATTTGCCTGGAAAAAAAACTGCTTATAACAGTTTTCATTGTGAACCAGTTTCTTCTCAAAGTTTGAACATCATAACTCACAACAAAGCAAATGAACAGGCACCTAGTCACCCTTTGATCAAATGTGTGAGTATTTGCAGATATCATTTCTTATTTTTTTGTTTTAAGATTTATTTATTTATTTGAAAGTCTGAGTTACACAGAGAGAGAAGAAGAGGCAGAGAGAGAGAGAGAGAGGTCTTCCATCTGCTGGTTCACTCCCTAATTGGCTGCAATGGCCAGAGCTGAGCCAATCCGAAGCCAGGAGCCTCCTCCAGGTCTCCCACGTGGGTGCAGGGGCCCAAGGACATGGGCCATCCTCTGCTGCTTTCCCAGGCCATAGCAGAGAGCTGGATTGGAAGTGGAGCAGCTGGGACATGAACCGGCACCCATATGGGATGCCAGCACTGCAGGCAGCAGCTTTGCCAGCCATGCCATAGCGCCGGCCCCTATAGATATCATTTCTCCCCAGCCATTCAACATGTGTTTGCTGAGCCCCTGGTAATACATGGGAGGCACTGTGCTATGCATACATAGTGAGGATTCCTGCCCTCGATGAGTTTGCCAACCAACCATTACCAAACAGCACACCAGGACCACGTTAGAGTCATCACAGGGTGCCTGTGTTTGATCCAATTAATGGAGGCAGAATGCCAAAGGGTCAATCTCAGGAATGCTGGGAGGCTGGGGCAGCCAGCACTGTGGCACTGTGGGGTGAGTAAGCCCCCACCTGTGACACCAGCATCCCATATAGGCACCAATTCTAGTACCAGCTATGCCGCTTCCAATCCAGCTCCCTGTTACTGTGCCTGGGAAAGCAGCAAAAGATGGCCCAAGTGCTTGGGCCCCCTGCCACCCATGTGGGAGACCAGGATGTAGTTCAAGGCTCCTGGCTCTGGCCAAGCCCAGGCCCAGCCATTGCTGCAATTTTGTGAGTGAAGCAGTAGATAGAAGATCTGTTTCTCTCTCTTCCTCTCTCTCTGTAAACCTGCCTTTCAAATTAACTTATAAAAAATCTTTAAAACAAAAATTTTTAGGGGCCAGCATTGTGCCATAGGAGGTAAAGGTCTTTGGGGAACAGCTCTCCAGTCTAGATGATATTAACTACCAGAACTGCAGAGTGTAACCCCTCTCCACAAAGACCTCAAAGCCACAGGCATAGGGAAGGAGAAGTCATATGCGGTTGGAAATATTAAGTACATAAAAATGACCATTAGTGCCAAGAAAGCATTATTTTTAAGATACCAAAAGCTAACTTACTTATAAGAGACTTTGTAAGCTTATGCAAATATTGACAGTAAAATATTAAATGAATCAAACACTGCTCACATGACCAGAAACAGTCGAAGCTGCCTCACCAAGGCTGTCAAAAAAACAGCACAGCTACCATATACTAGAAACTTGAATTTTGCTGCATTTTCAAAAATTGATGCAACAGGTTACCGTTAAATAAATAACTTAGAAAATAATGAGTCTCCCAAGCTAGATATAGCAATGTTAAAATCTAACTGAACCTCTCTCCATTTTATGAGTGGCACTTAAATCTTTTAATGCTTTACACTTGGGCCCCACTAAGTTATAACTAGCCCCACAACCTGAGGCCAATAAAAGCTGTTTCCCAGCTTACACTAGGAAAATGGCAATATGCAGGTACTTTAAAAATGGAGCTTTTGGAAAATGGAATGAAAAGATAGGTTTACTTTAGCACGGAAGAGTTAGAAACCCACACATCATTTCATAATAAACTTTCCATGAACTTTTTGAAGTACCCTCATAAACAACAGACACACCTCAGGTCCTCTAAATGCTACATAAAAATTATTATGCATCAACAAAGCAATAGGACAGCCCGATCTCACATTTCCATCTCAGAAAGTTTTACCTCAAATGAACATAAAAGTATGTATAATAATTATTACTGATTCACTATTGATAGAATTAATATTCACTTGGCACTCAATGCTATATTGTGCCTGGATTAAATCAGATGGCACACATAAAATGTGTAACAACTCTACTGCTGTCATTCCCATTTAAGAGATGAGAAAACTGAGGCTTATAACAGTTGATTGGTCCTTGATCCCACATCTACTCAAGTTGGCAGAACTAGAAATAAACCCAGGTGTTTCCACCAGGTTGTTTTCCACCTGGCATTCCCTAACTCTCTGAGAGCATATTTATAGTTGGGTGTGCTTTCTGAGAGAACTAAGAGAGCTTTCATAAGATTCTCAGAAAGGTTCCCAATCCCATGTAAGGTTAAGACTCACCAGCACCAGTGTTAAGAACCAGAAAATGTGTCCTGGACTCCAGCCCCTCTCACAAGGCTTTCACTTCTCTGCTCCCAAAGGGAGACAAGCCTACAAGGTTTTAGTTTCACTCCAAAATTCTCAGAGCAAATCGAGATTTCACTCCTGGACAATTTCCAGCATCCACTGCCACAGGTTAAGTTACACAATAAATTGCAATACACTATCAGTTTACATCCAATTCTGGGATTTCACAAGCAGTGACCAATGTTATTTAGTCATTCCACTTTCCAAAATGTGTTTCAATCAGCCAATCCTCGCTGTATAGCCTATGAAATAAGCTATCATTATATCCACTTTGGAGAAAGTAAAACAGTGTCACCCCGAGGCCAGGCAACAAATGAGCTACAGAATTGCGATGAAAAGTGAGACATCCCCTACATCTGCAAGACCACCGTTTGTGGAGGAACACCCTCCTAGATAATCAGAAAACACTAGGCAACCAGCAGCAACACTAAATTAGGGTCTGGAGAGAAAACCATTAGGCTAAGGTACACCCCCAGCTTCCCAGGGACAATAAGCTCATCTCTGAGAGTTGAAGCAGAAGGGACGAGGTGAACACCTGACACATGCCTGGTGTCTATAAAGGCAGATGTAACCAGCAAGGCACACTCAGTACCGGGTGTAGCAGCAGGAGGGTGTGGCACTCACTGAACTCCTGGCCTCCTGCCCCTGCCATCAGCCTGGAACTTTGGATCCATCCAAGATTTCTGACAATGAACACAAATACTCCTGTGAAAATTAGCTTTACCTTGAAGTTCTTGTTTTACAGAACTGAACCTCAGAAGAGTGAAACAACACACCCAAGGTCTCACAACTCGAAAGCAGGGACAGTTCAAGAAAGCGGGTCACCAGCCACCTGTCCCGGAGCAATGTGACGGGAGGGCGGGGTCATGGGTAATGAGAAATCCCAGCTCAGCCTCAGTCCATCTCTGCCAGGCTAGGGAGCGCCTCCCCCGGCCTTGTCCCAGATCCAGTCCTTGCTTCACATCTTGGGGACCCAAGGGGCTACTGCCAGGGCACAGCCTCAGTTTGCTTCCCCTAGGGGTAAAGGCAGCTACTTATTACAGCTAACCCCATCCGGATGAGAAGAATTCTACTCTGGCGCTGCGGAATTCATTTCACAAAAAGGCTGGGTTAGGGTGATGTTTTATGTATGGCCCTGCCTGATCAAGAGGATTTCCACACAAGCAACACCAGCGCCAACAATCTTATAGACATTGAAGGACCTGCGGTTTCCTTAACTATCCTCTAAGAGCAGAAAAAGCCATTGGCAGCAGCCAGGAGAACCCCAGAGCCATAGGCTCAGTGCGTGAGGAAGACCCCCGCACGTTCTGGACAAATATCCTCCCAGGAAACTAGGATAGAGATGCAGTCCCCCCGAACCAGGCGGGGCGTCCTGGAAACAAGTCGGAAGGAGCCCCGTGCACGCCGCTTGCCTAGTGCAGCGAGTCCTGGCTACTGGGGCACGCATGCTGTGAGGACCCAGCTGCGGGCTGCGTCCCAGGGGCCCGCGCCACCGAAACCCCGTTGTGCCACGCGGCGGCCACGCACCGGCTTTCCCCCTAACCACGCGTGTCCCTGGCCCACGAGCGTCGGGAGTGAGCAACACCCACTTTGGAGAGGCAGACCTCGCCAGATCGCGCCCTGCACGCCCGCCAGAGCACAGACCACCATCAGGGACTTGGCCGCTCTGACATTTTAAACGCACGCCCGCAGACAGCACACGTACGCACACAAGCTCACGGAGATACCGGCCCCGTAACCCGAGTCAATGACCCGCAGGAGCCTGCGACCTGTCACTGCCGGGATCCCGGCACCACGCCTGGGGTCCCTCCCCCTCTCCAAGCGCCGGTGCGCCCCTGCCCCACGCCCGGACCCGGGGCGCAGTGGAGTAAGGCGGGGCCCACCTCCTCGTCCTGCTCCTCTTGGGATGCGCTGCCGCCCCGGGGCGCGGGCGGCGCGGCTCCTCCGGGGACCGGCGGCCGTGCAGGGACTCCGCGCTCCAGCATGGCGCGCGCGGGAGCCCACGGGGCGGGCGGCCGGCTGCCCAGGGCGCCGCCCGGCGGCGGTGGCGGCGGCGGCTTGCGGGAGAAGCCACCCGGCTCTCCTTCCTCCGACAGAGTTTCTGAGCCCGACGACGACTCGGCGGAGGAAGCGCCGGGCGAGGACTCGGCGGCCGCCGCCGGCGCGGGACTCCGGACTCTGTGGCCGCTGCAGCCGCTGGGCACCGGCTCCGGCGCCTCCGAAACTTTCTCTCCCATCTCCCTCTAGCGCCCAAAGTGCTGCCCGCGGGGCGGCTGGGGCGCGGGGCGCACTCGGCGCCTCCAGGGGAAGCTGCAGGCTGCCCGGCTGTGCAGCTCCGGCTCGCTCGCGCTGCCGCTCCCGAGCTGCGGGGAGCCCCGCCGGCGACTACATGGCCGTGGCGGGGCCCCGGGAGCCCGCCCCCAAGTTAGAAGCCGCCCTGGCCCGGGGGCCGACGGGGGCTCCCGCGCGCGGGGACATGCCCGCTCCGCCCGGCGATCGGCGATCCACGGTGCTCCCGCGCTGCGCCCGAGCTGCCGGGACTGCGGCTTCTCCAGCAAAACCTGCCTCCGGGACGGAGCGGAGGAGACGGGCAGCCCGGGGAGCCAATGGCAAGGCAGGCGCGCCGATGGGCGGAGGCTGCGGCGCTGCCCGGTCGCGCGGGCGCCAGGTAGGGGAGGCGGGGCTGGGGCGCGGCCGCCGGGTCCCGCAGGAGCGCGGGGCGCGCAACACCGGGACGAGGCGCGGGTCCCTGGAGAGGCGGCGTGGTGCACGGAATCGGGGCCGGGGGCTGGGCCTCCGAACTTGGCAGGGGCGGGACGGGCCGCCCTTCGGACGCCAGAGGGAGACGGCGAGGGGGCGGAGAGACCTTGGCCAAGAACTGGACCTTGTCTCGAAAAAGTGGAACGGGGAGAACTGACCAGAGCCGAAGGGGGGGGGGGTGCCTATCAGGGGAAAGGAGACACGCACAGCCACGCACGCACACGCACGCACCACGTTCTGCGCCTAAGGGAGGAAACTTTGTGTGCGGTGAGCGGGTCCAGGTTGGCTGGTCGCGTGCCCCGTGTTCTCCGCGTGCGCTCCTCAGGCCTCAGTCCCCTCCAGTCTAAGTGGAGGCCTTAATACCGGTGGTGGCCGGCTGCTTCTGTTTGTAAACTACCGAGTTCAGTCGAAGACTTGTAGATTTTGAAAGACAGGAAACTCACAAATTCCGCCCACCCCCGCCCCGCGTGGAGCCCAGCCCAGGCTGCATTCGAAAGCGTTCTGAGGTCCTCACCTTTGCGGAAGAAAAGAGTGCGCATTCCCGGTTTTCTGTCTCCCCGCCCTGGGTGGCAAGCCAGCAAGATGCCCCTGGCACTAGGAAGAGGAACTTTCGAGAAGGCACCGGGGAATCCCCTTGCCTGCAGCTCTGGTTCTGTTCTGGGGCTGGGACCTGGGCAGTGTCTGTTCCGCAGACGGGGGTTCGAGTCGGGTGCCAGGGGCTTGCCGCGGGTGCAGAGATAAAGGCCGGCCCCCTGCCGTCGGGGAACTTGTGATCCAGGGAGAGAGGGAGCCTGCGGAGGCCTGCTGGGTTCTTCACCTTGAAAAGCCCCCGGGAGGTGCCCCCAGGAGACCGTGTGCTGTGGGAGAAGAGGATTGAGAGTCAGACACACAGGGGTGCTCCCGAATGCTCTGTGAGAACGGTTTTGCCCCCTGTGCTTAAGGACTGAGGGACTCCATAGACCGCCCCTCCAGCCCCCCTGGGCCTTTTTCGTGCTGTCCTAGGCCTCGTGGGCGACACGCGTCACACAAAGCCAGCAGCTGCCTCCTGCTCCGCCTCCGCTGACCCCACCCCCCCCCCCAAAGAGGAAGGCAAAGGGAGGGGACCCTGTTGCCGCAGGCGGCTGCACTGCCCCACCGACCCGGCTGGGGCTCGCATTGTGGCGCCTCAGAGGTATCTAAGGGGAAGCCGAGACCTGCTGAGGCCAAAGGACAGTCGGAGTGCGTGAGGCTGAGGCTGAACAGGGCCCAGTGGGGCGGCGCGGAGCCAGGCCTGCACCTCACAATGGCTTTCCTATCCGGAAGACTGGGCTTTATCTGAGCCCCTGTGTGGTAGATCCACCACAGAGACCTGAAATGAGACTCAAGCCAGTCGCACAAGGGGGAGGCGGGGGTCGCTGTTCTGCAGTTCAGGAGGCAGCACAAAGATGGGTCAGAACTACCCACCCACAGTCAGAGTGCTGACAGTACTGCTTGAGCCCCATGCAGCTCCCACCGACGGTCTCATGTAATCCTGGCAGCAACCTCAGAGAGAGAGCCGATTAGTAAGGAAGTGAGGCTCACAGGGCTGGCATTGTGGAGCAGTGGCACCGCCTGCAAGGCCACTTCCCACATGGGCGCTGGTTCAAGTCTTGCGGCTCCACTTCCCGTCCAGCTCCCTGCTGCTGTGCCTGGGAAGGCAGCAGAAGATGAACCAATGGCTTGGACCCCTGCCACCCATGTAAGAGACCTGGATGTGGGCCCAAGCTCCTGCCATTGGGATCATTTGGGGAGTGAACCAGAGGATAGAAGTTCCCTCTTTCTCTCTGTCTCTCCCTCTTTTTCTATAACTCTGCCCTTCAAATATACAGATACATTAAAGAAAGAAAGAAAGAAAGAAAGAAAGAAAGAAAGAAAGAAAGAAAGAAAGAAAGAAAGAAAGAAAGAAAAGAAAAGAAACAGAATCTACAAATAATTTGCCAAAAGTTACAAAGCCAAGGAGTGGTGGAGCTGTGGCTTAAACCCAGTAGTCTGGTTCCAAGGCACCCTTCAATCTAGTATAACGCCACCCAGAACAGCTTTTTCAAACACACGTGTATACACAAGGTAATAAATATTCATAGGGAAGGGACTTCGTTGTGTTGATTCAATGTGTAAAAAAAAAAAAAAATACACTTGGGGAACAGATGTGCTTTTTTTAAAAAAAAATTTTTTTTTTGAGGGACGGGGAGAGAAAACCTCCCATCAGCCAGGCAGAAGCTGAGATCTGGGAATTCAGTCCAGGTCGCCCACATGGGTGGCAGGAATCCACTTCCTTGAGCCATCATCACTGCCTCCCAGGAACCACCGCGGCAGGAACCTGGAGTCAGGAGCTGGTGCCAGGAGTCACGGATGCTCCAGTGTGGGACGAGTCCCCTTTAACCACTAGGCTCAACGCCCACTCCAGGGAACAAATGTTTCTTCCACAAACATCTAGTGTGACATGTACTATGTGACAACAAAGGTGGCAAGCACTTTACAAATCTTCCTAAATCCTCTTATCCACTCAGTGGCATAGCTACTATTCTTATTCTCATGCCACACTTCTGAAATGTGTGAAAACCATTGCACAGAAAAGTTAAGTCATTTACCCAAAGACACACAGCTAGCAAATAAAAGGACCAGAATTCAAGCTTGAGTGACCCAGCATGTATCCTCTTAGCTCCTACAGATCAAAGTCAAGTACTAGATGAGTACTACATGAGCTTTCTAAACCTTAGCCCCAAATAAGAAGTAGATTTCTCATTGCACTCATAACTGTACATACATATGAATAAATGAATTTTCATGAAATAATTCTTTTCCTGTAAGCCATGGAGTCTAAAATTTTTATTCTACTTTATTGAAATAACGGTGCTAATTGTGGTCTGCTAAATGGATTCTGCACTCTACTTTGAAACTTGATCACCTCCACACCCACCTGTGGAGGTTCAGGCTAAGAGTTTTCAGACCAGAAATAAGCAAGTTCCAAGGATGACTCTATCAGTAGAAGATGATCAGAGGGTGAGGATAGTTTCCCCAAAACCATCCCCCTTTGACCCTTGGACAAATCCTGGGGTATGGACAAACCATCAGACCAAAATATCTAAATCCTGAAGTTCAGTTTTCCTATCTTGTCACTTAAATCATAAACATCTTCCTTGGTGACCAGAACAGTGCCTCCTCCAAGAGCATGTCTCATCTGAGGGGTCTTCAAAACAGTGTGTGGGAAATGCATGCTATGAAAAAACTATGCATGAATTTCAAAATATTTTTGTACCAAAATAGACTTATCTTTTCATGCTATTTTCTATTAAATTTTTGAAGTGTCTTTTTAAAAGCCCCTAATGTTAGAGACTTGGACACCCTGTAGGATGTGAAAACAAGGCATTTTTTTCTGCAGTGTCACCATAGGCAGGGCCTGGAAAGATAGAAATGACATAGTCATAACTCCTGGCAAGCCAATGGGGTAGACAGAACCAGACTAGGCTTCAGGCGAGAAGGGACGGAGTGAGCCCACTGGGAGGTGAGCATTTGTTCTGGCAAACACGCTCCCATATTTTGTTCAGGGTCAAGCACCGGTTGGCACCCCGTGGAGTGTCCGTTGTGTTTTGTGGCAGCATACTGCCACAGGCTTCTGTCTTCTCCTAGGTGAAGGGAGATGTCACCTCTGCGAGTCTCTGTCTCTCTAGCAGTCTCTGCTGTGTGGGCGAGGTCAGGTGAGTGTCACATTCTGTGTCAGCTGGACAATATTCCCACAAAGGTCATCAGCACGCCCTTAGTCCACCCACAGTGTCATGACCTTTCTCCCATGCATCAGGGTTTGGATTTCATGAAATGGAAATCAAGTGTCCTTTTTTTCTTGCACACATGAAATTAGAACAGTATCAACTCTGAATGAACATTTTTGCACAATTGCAAGTAAATTTGTTCTGGACTAGTGTACTAAAAAAAAAATCCTAAATATCAGTTTACTTGGATTATTAAGATAATGCTGTTATCTACCTTTGGTAGGTTATTATTATCACTAATAATGATGGATTTACCCAGTGCCCCATGATGAATGGCGTGCAGCTTCAAGACAGAGTAAGCATCCATCAAAAGGCGGTTGGCAGGGGGGCACCTAGAGAGAGTTTTCTAGTTTGCACCTGCCAATGTAGCCTAATACAGGCCATGCCAGTTTCTGACCTCTTGCCAGGAGGAAAAGCCCTCGCAGCCACTCATGCTTCTGTTTGTGTCTGAGGCTCTGAAGGAAGCAGAGGTGTTGTGCAAGTGTCCAGAACACAAGTAGAAGAATCAAAGATAGGCAAAAAGGACAGGGTGCGGGGAGGTTCAACCTGTGAATTGCAGCTTTTGCATTCTCTGACCTAGCCATTGAGAAGGATGGGAGATGACCCTAGGTTAGCAGGTTAGAACTAGACTGATGGACCAGAGGAGTGTGCTGCTAACCTGATCCCTTAGAACTAGATTTCTCTATGTGTTGTATGTGGAGCACTTGCAAAGATCACCAGGGCTGCTGCTGGTTTCCTGGCCCCATCCAAAGGACTAGAAATCTGGGCTCGGTAAGGACCACTCCATGTGAATGTCTTCTATTCTACAGCTTTTGGGTTCCTGAAGGGGACCCTAATTTGGAGATCAAAGTGGTATTTGATGGTGAATATGCAGAGCTCTGGAGAAAGTGGGTAGAATGAACTGGACCCGCTGCAGTCTCTGTTCTGGCTCTCCTGGAGACCGACCACCTTGCGGAGACGAAGACAGCTTAGCAGCTGGACAGGAATAGGCATATGCTCAAAACAGCTGGGAAAACTGAGTAATGCCCAAAAAGAACTGAGAATGCTGCTCCCATGAGGATTCCGTTTACACAAAATCCAAAATGGTGACCTATTTCCCACAGAAGACTCTGGTCTTCGGCTGTGTCTTTCCCAAGTGAATATTCACCTCTGGGATGTTTCTCTTGTGCTCTCAGCATGAAATGCTCCTTTATTATCACTCTTCATTTCTCAGAGAGATGTGTTCAGTGCTCTGCCTGTCGAGGAAACAGAAGACAAGCAAACACATTTACTCGTTTTGTTCCTTATAGAGGTGCACTTTCAGAGACAAGAGATGCTCATTTGCAATTCCTGGATCAATCTCCCTGACTGTCTACACTGCATGGCAGTAGCTCCTGCACCCTGAACCTCAGCTGGTTAGAAAGGAAAATGATGCTTAGTAGTAGCCTAGAAGTTAGTGACTCCATCCCCAGCCATGAGCTACTTTGCAACCGCTAGGGGTAACTTTTAAGGCTTTTTGTAAATTCTACCTTCTCAGCCCTTTCCCTGCACATCATGACCTGTCAATAAGCCAATGCAGGAGCTTACATCTTGGGCCCTGTCCCACAGCCTACTCAATCAGAATCTTAACAAAATTCTCTGAGGCTTCATGGGCACCGGAAAATCAGAAACGCTGCCCCCAACCCACAGGTTCCCAAACTCAGCTGTGCACTGGAATCTTTTGTAGATCGTTAGAAAACCCTGGCACCTGGGTCCCACCCTAAGGCCTTCTAATTTGATTGATCTGAGATGGGGTACGGACGTCAGTATCTAACAAGTTCCCTCGGTGGGCAACGATTGATTTTAGAACTGAAACAAGAATACTACAACGCGCCTGGAGCAACTCAGAGTGCCACAAATTAAGAAAATGCTCCAAGGAAGATGTGGCCGCAGCAGAATGCAGGCGCCAGGCGAAGAAGCTCGCAGTAGCCAACACCGGAGCAATCTGAGCAAGAGAACAAGCAATGGTAATGCCGAGTTTTGTGTCATAGGATAGGGTGGTTACTTGGTGCAGCAGCTGAGACCCTGCTTGGGGTACCCACAGCCGCCGTCAGAGTGTCGGGGTTCAGGTCCTAGCTCTGCTCCTGATTTCAGCTTCCTGCCAATGTGTACCCTGGGAAACAGCTGGTGACAACTCAAGTATTTAACTTCCTGCCACCCATGTGGGAGTTCCTGCCACTCCCCTAAATGGCCGCAACAGTGAGGGCTGGACCAGGCTGAAGCCAGGAGCCCGGACTCTATTCCGGTCGCTCACGTGGGTGGCAGGAGCCTAAGTGCTTGATC
Organism: Oryctolagus cuniculus; assembly: GCF_964237555.1. Lineage (NCBI taxonomy): Eukaryota > Metazoa > Chordata > Mammalia > Lagomorpha > Leporidae > Oryctolagus > Oryctolagus cuniculus. The sequence goes on along the minus strand of NC_091445.1, from coordinate 87,468,602 downwards.
CGATCCTCTGTGTTTCCCAAGGCGTGTTGGCAGGGAGCTGGATCGGAAGTAGAGCAGCCACAGCGCTCACACAGGCCACAATGCCAGCCCGTGAGGGGAACAAGGTTCGAATAGCCTCAGAGCACTTCTCCATGATACTTACCAACAAAAAATATAAGATAGTACCTTGGGGTGGGCAACCTGGCCGACAACCAACTTAACATCAACAGCCAAAGAACTAACGTCATGAACCCATGCTGTGGTGTACGTCATAGTTTTTGTGAAAAATGCACAGCTCACTCCAACCAGAAGAAAATGTGATACACCCACATCATGTCAGGAAAGCGTCAGGAAACTAAGAAGTGACAATGGCAGAGAGCAGGGGACCCCGATAGGATCCTGGAATACGAAAAGGAAACGGATGGAAAAATTGGTGAAATTTGAATCAACTTTGTAGTTTAGTTGATAATATTTTACCAGGGGCAGCCATTTGGAGTAACGGTTAACACACCATTTAGGACACCCGCATCCCATATCAGAATACCTGGTTCCAATCCCAGTTCTGCTCCTGATTCCAGCTTCCTGCTAATGTGCACCCTGGAGGGCAGTAGGTTCAAGCACCCACACAGGAGTTCATGGCTCCTGGCTTTTGCCTGGCTTAGCTCCAGCCTTGGTACATTTGGGTATTGAACCAACAAATAGGATATCTCTCTTCCTTTCTCCCTCTCTCCTCACCTACCCCATCTCTGTCCATTAAATTGAAGTTTTTAAAAATCGTATTGTACCGATGTCCATTGCCTGTTTTGATCATTAATTACAGTGCAGCTATAATTATGTTATCACTAGAGGAAGCAGGCTGAGGAAGTAAGAAACTCTATTTTCTTACAACTTTCTGTATGTCTAAAATCAGTTTAAAATGATTTAAAAGCAAATGTGCCAGTGATTCCAGTGATAGCCAAGGTTGAGAACTTCTACTCCTTCCTTCATGGCCTCACTCCTCCCTCCCTCTGTTCTCCTTACCCCAGGAAAATAATGTTTTCTCTTTCTGTAAGATGTATTTATTTATTTGAAAGGTAGCATTACAGAAAGAGAAGGAGAGAGAGAGAGAGAGAGAGAGAGAGAGAGAGAGAGATCTTCCATCTGCTTGTTCACTTCCCAGATGGCCACAAGGGCTGGGGCTGGGCTAGACCAAAGCCAGGAGCCAGGAGCTTCTTCTAGGTCTCCCATGTGGGTGACAGCAGCACAAGGACTTGGGTCATCTGCTGCTTTTCCCAGGCCATTAGCACAGAGCTGGATTGGAAGCAGAGGAGCCAGGACCCAAACCAGAGCCCATAGAGGATGCCGACACTACAGGCAGAGGCTTAACCCACTGCACCACAGCACTGGAAAATAACATTTTCCTGTCTTGCCCTCATCAATGGGCCTAGCTTGGGGCCTGAACATCAGTGTAAGTAGCAACAGCAATGTGACTACCCAATGTCCACCCAGGATAAAGTCTGCAGTGAGTGCCTTGGGAACAGCACTGAGTATGCAAAGACCACGGGAGAGCATTGGGAACCTGGCTGCCCTCTGTCTATTCCACCTTCGTTTGGTAAGAACACTCCAACTGACTTTGAAGGAATATTTTTCTTTTGGGAAGTCTTGACCCTGCCAGTTCAGCACTGGGCTATCCTTTGACTTTGAGTCTTGAGAAGAGCAACATGAGGGTACTTCCTGAGTTCATGGAAAATGGAAATAAAAGCTAAGCTTATTGTAGTGCAAAAAAATTTGAGGTATACAGGGGGTCTTCAAAAGCTCATGGAAAAATCTCCCTGCTAATGTACCTAGGAAAGCAACAAAAGATGGCCCAAGTGCTTAGGCCCCTGATGCCCACAAGGGAAACCAGGATGGAGTTCCAGGTTCCTGACTTCAGCCTGGCCCAGCCTTGGGCCGTTGCAGCCATTTGGGGAGTGAACTAGAGGATGGAAAATCTCTCAATCTCTCTCTCTCTCTCTTTCTCCCTCTGTCATTTTGGCTATCAAATAAATAAATAAATAAATAATTTTTTAAAAATTTCATGGAAAATGTATATTATGGGAAAATTACATGGATTTCAACATTTTCAATGTCTTTTTTTGGGGGGCACCAAACTTTCCAGTCCACTTTTCCCTGAGTTTTTTGAAGTCCCCTAACACGAGCACAGTAGTCACCTTCTGTGTACAAGACCCAGAGCTGCTGAGTTTCTAGTACTTCTCCAGGCTTCTTTCTCCAGCTTTTCCTTTGATTCTGTGTTAATGAGAAAAACCAAAACATTCCTCTGAGTTAGCTCTGCCAGCCATAGCTATCACTTGCCACCAAGAAACCAAAGCAGCACAGGGGTGCTGGTCCGAAGCCACAGGCCACCCAGTCCAGATGGGAGTAAGACGCGTGCGTGCAGTCCAGCAGGTACCCATGATACCCAGCCATGGAGTCCTCACCTCAGTAGGTGTGCCCCGCAGGGTGAGCCTGGCCCACTGCCAGAAGTAGTAGCTGCCACCAAAGTTTAGGAAACCACTCCTGAGTTCAGTACATGAAGGTGTTTGTCTTACTGGAGGCTAAAATACTTAAGAAAATGAGTGTCATGGCAGAAAAAAGGACTGCTTCCAGTTCTGGCAAAAACAGTTCCCAGTGCCACACTCTGCTGAAATTGTCTGTCTGTCCTCCTACTAGCTTATGAGATAAGAGCATAATGTCTCTTACGAAGCTAGCACCTTATTTGTGCTAACACCTAGCACAATGTCTGGTGTACACTAATTCATGATAGATACTTACTGAATGAATTTATGAGTTTTGTCACCATGTGACTTTAAGCCAGCTTCTTTAAAATTCCATGCTTACCCCCCAAAAAAATTTTACTCAGTCTAAAATGTGTACAGTTAATCAAAAGAACTCTAAATATTTTAAGAGGAAAAAATGTATGCAGTAAAGTGACCTCATTCCTGCAAAGAGTTCCTCATTTTAAGAAAAACAATAATAGCACAAAATCCTTCAGTTCAAACCACTAATGGGATGAATGTTTGGCACAACAGTTAAGACACCCCTTAGGGTGAATATATCCTGTATCAGGGTGCCTGGGTTCAAGGACTCGTTCCACTTCTACTGCACATGCTCAGAGATGGCAGGTGATGATGACCCGAGTAATTGGGTCCCTGCCACCCCCAGAGGATGCTGGCCTTGAATTTCAGGCTCCTGGCTTTGGCTTAACCCAGTCTGGCTGTTGCAGGCATTTGGGGAGTGAATCAGTGGATGGACGATCTGTCTGGCTGTCTGCCTCTTTCTCTCTTTGACTTTCTAATAAAGAAATGGCTTTATTTTTAAAAACACTATTACTCTGTCCTGCTCATAGAAGTTTCTTCCTATGATTTGCTTTCCAAAATAGCCTAATTAATAAACATCCCTTGCATAGGGTCTGAATAGAGCGGGAGGAGCCCTTGGGGCTGAAGAATGAGCTCTTGACACCAAAGCCATAAAACCTCCCTGCAGGCAGCCCAAAGACCTCACTCAGGGCCATGGTCATGATGGGAAGAGCCTGTGCCACTCACTTCAAGAAAGTCTCAGACTTGTGTAAACTCAATCCTTGTGTGAGACTATTCCAATCCCTCCTTATGCTTAGCCATGTTGCAACTTTTTTTTTTTTTACAATTTTTATTTACTTATTTGAGAGAGAAACAAAGAATCAGTTGGTTCACTCCCCAGGTTCCCTGCAAAGGCAGGGGCTGGGCAGAGCCAAAGCTAAGAAGAAACTCAATCTAGGTCTCCCACCCTAGTATCAGGAAGCCAATCAGTTGAACTATCACTGCCGCCTCCCATGGTCTGAATTAGCAGGAAGCTGGAATTGGAAGCTGGGCCATGACTCTGATACATGACATGGTCATGGTCATGGTCATGGTCATGGTCATGGTCATGGCAACTATTCATGTGGGGAGCAACCCGGACTGGACTAAGTTACTGGAATTAGGACTTATTCTATGCATCTGCTCTCCCACAATATGGCGCTGGGAAGGGAGAAACAGCTTCTACGCAGCTGCCTCCAGTTCAACCAATAAACTGTAGGACTTGCTCCTGATTGGAGGAGAGCAGCGTACATGGCATGTGGGCAGCCAAGTTGGGATTGGTGGAGGAGGACTATAAAGGAGGAGAGAGACGGCATGCACCAGGAACATCTATGGGGAACATCTAAGGGGAACACCTGTGCAGCCCCCGAGAGAGCCGGCCGGCGGTGTGCCGCTCCCCTGCGGAAGTGGGGAAAGTGGTCAGGGGGAACCGCCCTTCCACGGAGGTGGAAGGGACAGTAGCCAACCCGGGAAGAACCAGCAGCAAACCCGGGGAGGGCCGAGCAGACGAAAGAACAGCGCAGGGTCCTGTGTCGTTCCTCCACGAAGAGGGGGAGCGACAATTCACTTAAACATTAGGCCAAACACTTGCCTTCATGTAGCAAAATCACTGCAAGGCAATAGTGGCAGTCAGGAAAATAGAATAAAGCAGAGATTTCAGCACCATGTGAAAGTCCAGGTGCATAGCTGCCAAACCACAGAATCAATCCTATCTGATCTGAGTAATAAGCGATTTATTAAAAACATTAGGATGCTCATGGAGTCTCTGGAAGAACTGAAGTGCACTTCCAGGAACAAGCCTCAATGCAGAACCTCAATGCAGAACTGGTAGGGAAGGGAACTGCACCTCCTGATGATTCCAGAGCCACCCTGCCTCCCCACCATCTGTGCCTGCCAAACAGACGCCCTGCCCGCCCCCTGCTTTTCACATAAATCCCTACTGCAGCCGCATCTCTGTATATGCATCTGATTAGCAGAACCAGAGTCACATGACTGCACCTGGGAGGCACAGGAAACTGAGAAATGTGGGAGCTTTGTATTCTATCTTGGGAACATGGGGTTCACACCATGGGGAACCATCATAATGTAGAAGAAATATCAAACGATTTGGCTAACAGAGTGAGCCAGAATGGTTTAGACTTAAAAAAAAAAAAAAAAAAAAAAAAAAAAAAAAAAAAAAAAAAAAAAAACCTCCAGTCTGCCCCCTGGCTTTAGGTGGCCGTGGTCCTGAGCATCGTCCAGGATGCCTGCTCCCAACGTCAGAGTCATTTCCCTACTGACGATCTCCTGGGGAAAGTGTGATCATGTGCTGAGCACATCCTGTAGGACAGTCACTGTGCTCCAAGTCATCTTATGCAAGAATTCCAATGCAAGGATGTGGTTCCCATTTCATAGATAAAGAACTCAGGGCTGAGACATCAGGTAGTTTTTCTCGGCATTGCACAACAAGGCAGGGCTAGGCTTTAATTCAAGCTCTACCTTGAGTCGATGCACTTCTTCCTGTATTGGCTTCTTGACCGAGGACTTCATGGCGCCAGGGACGGGTACAGCACTGATTTCAGAAGCCACTGCTGTGGGTATGTATCCTTCTGTGGACATCATCCACAGCTTGTATCAGCTTTCAAAATGGGTACATAATCCCAAACAACAAGGAAATGCTGCATTCCCCAAAGGTGTCATCAATCCCTTAACGGCCAAAGGGCTTTTGCTGTAACACGAGTACTCACCAACTAAGTTTCTTTTATTGTACTTAGAACGCACACATAACACGAGAGCTAGTTTTTTCACAATTTTTTTCAGAGCAAAAGAGACAGAGATCTTCCATCTACCGGTTCACTCCCCAAATGCCCACAATAGCCAGGGCTGGGTCAGGCCAGAGCCAGGAGCCAGGAACTCCATCTGGGCCTCCCACCTGCATGGCAGGGACCCTAGTACCTAAGCAGTCATTTGCTGCCGGTATTGGCAGACAGCTGGATTGGAAGCAGAGGCAGGACTCAACCTCAGGCTCTCCAATGTGGGATGCAGATGCCCCAAGTGGCTGCTTAACCCGCTGAGCCACAATGCCTCCCCCATTCTCCACAAATTTTTAAGTAATGGTACATTACTGTTAACTCTAAGTCCAATGTTAAACAGGAGATCTTGAGAACCTTTTTTCATTTGTTTTTTAAAGATTTATTTATTTGAAAGGCAAAGTGACAGAGAGACAGAGAGAAGAGAGAGATCATTCATTTGCCGCTTCACTCTCCAAATGGCCTTGAGAGCTGGGGCTGGGCCAGGCTGAAGCCAGGAGCCAGGAGCTCCATCCAAGCCTCCCATCTGGGTGGTAGGAGCCCAAGAACCTGGGCCATCTTCCACTGCTTTCTCAGGTGCATTAGCAGGGAGCTGGATCAGAAGTGGAGCAGTTGGGACACAAATGGTGCCCTTATGGGATGCCGGTGTCACAGGTAGGGGCTCAACCCGCTATACCACAACACCAGCCCCAAGAACTTCTTCACTTTGCCTGACTGAAACTTTATAAGCAACAGACAGCAACTCCCAATCTCCCCCTCAGCTTAGCCAGGCAACAAACATTCTACTTCCTGCTTCTATGGTGTTGCCTATCCAACTAATTATTTTTTATTTTTGACCTTCACATTTATTGTTTGTGATATCATTTTGCAATATTGGATTTACATTTCAATTTTGAGCTCAGAGCCCTGCACCTTGGGAGGTGGGGAGAAGGTGCATCTCTGCAGAAATGAGATGAGAGAGGTCCTTTCTGAAAGATGAGAAGTGGCCGCGCAAACCCAGAGCACAGTTTTCCACTAACCACTAAAGTCCTGGCTGTACATCAGGGGCCACTCGCCTAATTATGACTTTGCCACCGACTCCATTTGTCAGGGGCTCCATCACCTGTGTGATAGGGTAATATAAAACCTGCCATCATTTTCTCCATCACAATGTTATGAGACTGTTTTGGAAGTACTTTCCTCTCCCCAGCAAAAAGACATTATAGATCTCTATATATTCCTGTTACGACTTCTTTGGGGGAAGAAAAGCACCTCAGAGAAGAGACTTGGCTCACAACTTCCAGGACTGGATGATTTCTGAGCCTCGCAGGCACCCATACGTGGGATGTTCTTCCTGGAGGAAGTCTTATTTCTTATTTTTTTCACTTCTAGTGGGTTATTTTTTCCCCTCTTTTCATTTGTCATGTTTGAAAATTCCAATATAAATAAGCCTCTCAAATTGTGTTATCGAGCTGGAATGTTGGTTTAGATGGTTCATTATTTATGTCTTGCTGTCATCATGTGTGTTTTTGCAGAACACAAAAGCTTTACTCCAGACAAAAAATAAAGATATTCTAAAATAGAAAGATGCAGAGACACCCAGGAGAATCAGCCTAACTCAATTGTGGAAGCAGTAGGAGACCTCGTAAATGCCTGGAGAGCGAACCTCTAAATGTAGTGTTTTATGAACAGAGCCAACCTTCTGAGTGTGAAACGTCCCCTCCTTTGCTGTCTACTCCCCAAGCAGTCAGCTTGTAAATGGCATTTTAGAAAGGTAATGAATCTATCTGCTAACTCCAGATGTAAACTTAATTTCAAAGCTGTGGAATGGACCATAAATAAAATCAGTGAGTGATTTCCATAGTGCAACCTACTCAGGCCAACCGAAATATGGCTTACCACCAGGGCAAGCCAAGGGTTCCTCTTCAACAGGGTAAAATGCCAGATAGCATGAAGCCCAATTGTTGCTTGTCATTATTCTTTTTTTTTTTTTTACAGGCAGAGTGGACAGTGAGAGAGAGAGACAGAGAGAAAGGTCTTCCTTTGCTGTTGGTTCACCCTTCAATGGCCGCCGCGGCCGGCACACTGCGGCCGGCGCACCGCACTGATCCGAAGGCAGGAGCCAGGTGCTTCTCCTGGTCTCCCATGGGGTGCAGGGCCCAAGCACTTGGACCATCCTCCACTGCCTTCCCAGGCCACAGCAAAGAGCTGGCCTGGAAGAGGGGCAACCGGGACAGAATCCAGCACCCCGACCGGGACTAGAACCCGGGGTGCCAGCGCCGCAAGGCGGAGGATTAGCCTAGTGAGCTGCGGTGCCGGCCAACTTGTCATTATTCTTGATGTTTTTGTTAGGCTTCATTTTCTTGAGTGGTTTTCATAAAGAAAAATGTGTGGACATTCCTAATCATGGTTGTCGCTCCCCCTCTTCGTGGAGGAACGACACTAAACCCTGCCTAGGCTTCATATCCGAGTCACGGCACCATTATGTCGCTCCCCCTCTTTGCGGAGGAACGACACAGGACCCTGCGCTGTTCTTTCGTCTGCTCGGCCCTCCCCGGGTTTGCTGCTGGTTCTTCCCGGGTTGGCTATTGTCCCTTCCACCTCCGTGGAAGGGCAGCTCCCCCTGCCACATTCCCCACTTCCGCAGGGGAGCGGCACACCGCCGGCCGGCTCTCTCGGGGGCTGCACAGGTGTTCCCTCAGATGTTCCCCTTAGATGTTCCCCTTAGATGTTCCTGGTGCATGCCGTCTCTCTCCTCCTTTATAGTCCTCCTCTGCCAATCCTAACTCGGCTGCCCACACACCGAGTACGCTGCTCTCCTCCAATCAGGAGCAGGTCCTGCAGCTTGTCAAGTTGGTGAGAGGCAGCTGGGTAGAAGCTGTTTTCTCCTCTCCCAGCGCCATATTGTGGGAGAGCAGATGCATAGAATAAGTCTTAATTCCAGTAACTTAGTCTAGTCCGAGTTGCTCCCAGTTGCTCCCCACAACGGTGGTATCTAATACAAGAATATTCAAAACACTTGGTATTGATTTCAAAAGTTTTTGCACCAAAATAACCTTTTCATTCCATTTTTCCATGAACTTTTGGAAGACCCTTTGAATAAAGGGTCAACACATGATATTTATTAAGCAGGTGGCAAGACAGGAGAGACAGGAAAGCAATTTTGTTAAAACTTCCCCTTGATATGTTCTTCTATTGTTAGCTCTTCATTTCAAACCATACTCTTATAGATGATATTGCTAGGATGAAGAGCAAGTGTACTTACTCAATGATATGCTTAATGAAGGAGCTACCCTCTGGGCATTGAAAACTTCTTCAGATTGCCCCTAGCATGGGAAACCTGAGTTATGCTGTCTTGCTTCCATAGGAAGCCATCAACCCTTCAGCTCCCAAGATTCCCTGCACAAGTCTGCTTGAGTTTTCCTTCACCTAACTCTCCCACGCAGCCCTTCTTTTCCATGTTAAACTCTGTTCCTTCACTTAGGCGGGACATCACCTCTAAGTTTACAGTAGTAGCCCTCTGAGTGATTTCCTTGCTTACAGACCAGCCCTTCCAATTTATCTTGTACCCTCAGGGCAGATTAATTTTCCAGAAGTTCTGCTTTGATCCTGCCTCTGTCCTGCATGTCCAGGGCTACCCAGTGCTAGTAAGATAAACAACAGAATTCTCAGCTCAGCATGCAAGACCTCGCCATCTTTCCAGGTTCACCTCTCAGAGCGCCCTCCAAAGCCTTGCACTCTTGTCAAACTGGATTATTCATTGTTTGTGACTCAGACGCTACTCCAGCCCTCTCTCCCCTAAGTGTTTATGAACCTAGAATCCTGATTAGCCCTTCTGTCGCTCATTAAAATCTGGCAAGCATTCACTGAAATCCAGTCCCCTGGGTGGCAGCTTTAAAACATGTCTGCTAATTCTTTGACATTTATCCCTCTCAGAGGCAGGGTTTTGGTCCTCTCTTCTTAAATCCAGGTTGACTTGAGGGATTTGCTTTTAGCTATCAGAATGCAGAAGAATGATCACTGTGTCAGTGCCAAAGTTCTGTCAGAAATGGTCATGTAGCTCCCACCTGCATTATTTGGGATTCTTGTTCTGGGGGGAGTTAGGTCCTTTAGTGACCTTAGACTAGCGTGCTACAGAGGGTGGACAGCTCCGCCAGCCCCTAGTATAACTACCAGTCATGGAGACATGTCCAGGCCAGTCAAACTTTCAGCTGACTACAGCCCTAGTCAGTATCCCAGGATCACCCCCACCAAGCCCTTCCCAAATTCCTGACCCCCAAATCATAAGCAAAATAAATGGCTGTTTTCAGTTACTAAGTTCTGGGGAAGATTTGCATCCAACAATAGTAATCAGAACACTCCCTAAATTCTATTTCTGGCCTCCCAGTCTCAGGGTCACCTCCCTTTCCTCTAAATTCCAAATGAACCCTGCTCTACACTCCTTCATTCAGAAAACACCAACTGAGGCATCTATGGAGTGACAGACTTTGTGCTGGATGCTGGGGAATTAACAGGCTTGGACAAAGATGCAAACCTGTTTGCCAGATATTCCCAGCTGCTGGAGTTGGTCAGGAGAACAGGCAATTCTAATACATCAAAACTACAATACTTATTTGAGTATGTATTTTGTGCTAGTGTTTCACTGTGCCACAGGAGATAAGTTTGAGAATACTGTTTTTGTTTTTGCTTTTTTTTAATAGGCCATGGGATAATGATGCAGAATTAGTGTATGGAAAATTGAGAATGTGACTCCAGGGTGCTGGAGAGAGAAGTGGACTGGGGGTTTAGATTTGAAATCAAGCACATAGATGAGTCGTGAGCATGTGTGAACTTCCCCAGAGACGAGAGAGGGAATTGGAGGGAACCTAGGCAAGAACCATAAGGCATAGGAGCACGTATGACAAAGGAAGAGTGTCCTTCAAAGAGAAAGAAGAATGATAGAAAAAGTAAACAAGAGGCTACTGAAGATTATAAATTCCTGTGATCAAGAATTGCTCATGTTACAAATCTGAATTTCTTGTGTTACAAAGTTTGAATGTGTAAAGCTAAAATTACTTTTTAACTGAAATTAATTACAGTGCCTTCCTCATCTGCAGAGGATATGTTCCAAGACCCCCAGTGGACACCAGAAACCATGGGCAGCACCAAATCCTATATATTATACCAGTAACTACGATGGTTACTAAGAGACTTACTGAAGAACTTACAGAATGGATTTAAAACTTGTAATTTGTGCATTTCTGGAATTTTCCATTTAGTTTATTTGGACTGTAGTTGACCTTGAGTAACAAACCAAGGAAAGCGAAGTCTGAGATAAGAGAGGAGGGCTGTATCTGATCCCCTTTCTGCTAATAGATTTGATTTTGTCATCATTCACATCACTCAGCTGCTTCTATGCTGACATCTGAGGTCCCACTGTAGTCCGCAATTGTTGACCCATGCGACCTGAATCATGAACCTGTTCTTTCTCAGCTCTGCTAGTCACTCCTCCCTTGTTCTCCTCTTGGATGGTGACCTTGTCCTCCACTCTGAAGGACAGAATTCTGAGAATCCTGGAGTCTCCCTCAATCATCACTACTCCACCAGCCAGGGACCATATCAGACATGGCACTTCTTTAGGGTTCATGCTATCAGTTCTCTAAATCAATACCAACTCAGGGCATAGAACATGTTACCAAAGGAAACTTTTCCACAATTCTCCCAAAACCTATTTTCTCTTAAGAGCCTAGCTCTTAAAAATCAAAAAATGTTTTGGCTTTCAAACAATATTCTCTGCTCTAGATGGTGAAATGTTTCTTAAATGTGGAAATCGTTTTATTGTAGACTATATTAACCATTCATTGACCAATAAATTCCACTGATCCAATGGGCAGGATGGAGAAAGGGTGCATGCAAGACTTTTTCTAGGACAAATAACAGATATCAGTTCAAAAGTGTACAATAATATTGATTATGCACATAGTAAGTGATCAAATCATATAATTTCAAATATTTGCTGATGATTCTTTCTTAGGAGGGAGACAACTTAAAAGGTTTCTTTAAATTGATCTCACATTTGCTATCATTTTGTACATCTAGTTCTCTAAGGTCAGTCCTTAACAGTCTATCCCACTTCTAGACTTGAACTATAAACATTTAAACCATGCATAGTGTTGGCAGCATTTGTGGCTCTGCTGCCCCCAGAAATGCTGTCTCATGGTCATTGTCAAATGCACAATAAAGATTAGTATATTTCCCCCTGTACTTATGCTTCTTTAGGTGAAAGTAAAAGACTTTATTCATTATTAATATTACTAATTTCTGTGTTTAATTAAGACATACAATGAAATATGTTAAAGCTAACACTTTAAAGAAGTGTTAGCTACCTGATACAAGTATGCCTTACTTAATCATAAATTTTGTTGTTGGGCCCTGCTTAACTTAATCCTGGGTTTCTCCTGAGTTTAAAGAGGATGAATTTAACCTTTACCTTCCTTGGAATTAGCTCTCAGATTGCTGGATCACTCTCCCTTTGACACCTTGACTATTTCTGAGTGAGGAATACTCTTTTTTTGAAGATCTTTTTTTAAAGATCAGAGTTAAGAGAGAGAGTAAGAGAGGGAGGAAGAGAGAGACAGAGAGAGAGAAAGACAGAGAGAGAGATCTTCCAACTGCTGGTTTACTCCCCAAATGGCCACTATGGCCAGGGCCAGGCCAGACTGAAGCCAGGAGCCAAGAGCTTCTCCCAGGTCTCCCACATGGGTGGCAAGGGCCCAGATACTTGGGCCATCTTCCACTGCCTTCCCAGTCCATTAGCAGGGAGCTGGATTGGAAGAGGAGCAGCCAGGACTTGAACCGGCACCCATATGGGATGCTGGCATTGCAGGCAGCAGCACCACCTGCTACACCACAGTGCTGCTTACTCTCCAGGCTACTGCTAAAGCAAAATTCCCCGTAAGTTCTTCTCCTCTGCTCTTTGGAGTTCACCCTTGTTTATTCCCATCCTCATTCAACAATGTTTAGAGGGAACTGTGTGCAAAATGTAGATACGGAAATCAAATAATGTCACTTTAGTTGGGGTTTTTTTCCACCAGCAGAAAAGCAAGACATTCATTTTAGGAGTGAACACGTAGCCTGGACAGTATTTAGTTTTTTGCAAGAAAGAGAAGGTGGAGAGGCCATCAATACTTAGGTGGCAGCCTGGAGTTACAGCAACGTTGAGAAAATAACACTGCATGTGAAAGAATGGTGGGAGAAATAAACAGGAAAAGAAAATGCTAGCCAAGACAAGAAAAGGAAGGAAGCCTGAATGTGCTTGCCCCAGAGAGGCCCACGTGTCTAAGAGAAGCAAGGGAAGAGGGCAGGAAGAATGTGGATGGAAAAAAAAAAGAATGTGGACAGATCAAAAAACAAAACTAAGGAAATAGCCACCCACTGTAGGAAAAATGATTCTGTTGTAGTATTGTGGTGAATGGAAGGATTTGAAAGGAAATGCCTGATACCTCTTTGGTCCCCCAGTGAGTAATGAATACGTATTTGTTAGTTAACAAAAGCCAGAGAGGAAGCCTCTCTGAGGAAGCTGGCCCTGTGTGGTGAGAAAGGAGCTGACAGTTGTCTGTGCAGAGAACACAGGGCTGGATTATAAGAAAGGGGACTAGGGGGGCCAGCACTGTGGGGTAGTAGGCTAAGCCTCCATCTGCAGCGCCCGCATCCCATATGGGTGCCAGTTCAAGTCCCGGCTGCTCCACTTCCAATCCAGCTCCCTGCTAATGCACCTGGGAAAGCAGCAGCAGATGGCCCCAGTGCTTGGGATCCTGCCTCCACATGGGAGGCCCAGAGGAAGCTCCTGGCTCCTGGCTTTGGCCTGGCCCAGCCCAGGCTGTTACGGCCATCTGTGGAGTAACAGTGGATGGAGGTCCTCTCTGCCTCTCTCTGTCTCTGCCTCTCTCTCTGTAACTTTGGTTTTCAAATAAATAAATAAATATTTTACAAATATTTAAAAAAAAAAAAAGAAAAGAAAAGAAAGGAGTGACTATGACTGGTGTCCAATCCCTGGCGCAGGTCAGTGGTTTCAGGCTGTGTTGACAGTTTTGTTCTGCCTCCCAGGGCTCACAGAGGGTGGCTGCGTGGTGTACCACACTCCAAAATGCCTGTGACTGCATTTCCGGAGGAGCCCATGGAACAGCCTTTCTCCTCATGCAAACCATACATTCACTGTCTTAATCTTTTCGGTACTAAAATCATAAAATGAAATTATCGAAAATGTTAAGCCATCTATAAAGTAAAATGTCTTCTAATTATTTGTAACCTTTCTCTTTTGGTCCCTTGTGATTCAGAAGGTGAAATCTGTGTATCCAGGAAGTGCAGCCCTGCTTCCTCTAACAGTGCGGCCAGAGACTCCAAATGCGGTCTCCTTTGCTCTCAGTAAAGCTTTACCTACTATTCACTAAGTGCAATTAAGAACAATGTGTTTACTTGCAAAGCACAATTTGTCACAATGTTGCTTTCTACTTCTTGGGAATGGTCTTACACACTTCTAATAGGTTACTGAGTTTAAATTCCAGATATGTCTATGAAAAAGACTCATTAATGTGGTTGTTTAGATTACATGATCATTATCCCATTGCGCCTTATGAAATAAAAATGTCCTGAGCTGTTTGCTTCAAAACGATACACCAGGGAGTGGAGGTTTGGTATGTAGAGGCAAAACAAGATTGGCATGTGCTGGTCACAGTAGAAGCTGAGTAACAGCATGTGGAAGTTCATTATTCTATGCTGTTTTTTTTTTTTTTTTTTAAGACTTGTTTGTTTATTTGAAAGACAGAGATACAGCGGTCAATTGATCTTTCATCCACTGGTTCACTTCCTAAATGGCCAAAAAAGCTAGGACAGGTACAGAAGCCAGGGATCTAGAACTCTATCCAGGTCTCCCATGCAGGTGCAGGGGCCCAAGCACTCGGGCCATCCTCTGCTGCTTTCCCAGGTGCATTAGCAGGGAGCTGGATGGGAAGTGGAGCAGCCAGGACTGGAACTAGTAGTTATATGGGATGCTGGTGTTGCAGGTTGTGGCTTGACCTGCTGGGTGCCCCTGCATACTCTTTTCTTGATTAAATAAAACATATGTACAAAGATACTCACAGTGGTGTTATTTATAATACCAGAAAAGTAGAAACAACTGGATTATTCAATAATAGGGGAACTTTAAAAAAAAAAAAGAGCAATTGATGGCATATTTAAAAAGTGAGTTGCCAGGGCCGGCGCTGTGGTATAGTGGGTAAAGCTGCCACCTACAGTGCCAGCATCTCATATGATTCAAGTCCTGGCTGCTGCATTTCTGATCCAGCTCTCTGCTATGGCTTGGGAAAGCAGAAGAAGATGGCCCAAGTGCTTGGGCCCCTGCACCCACGTGGGAGACCCAGAAGAAGCTCCAGAAGAAGCTCCTGGCTCCTGGCTTTGGATGGGCACAGCTCCATCCATTTCAGTCATTTAGGGGGTGAATCAGTGGATAGAAGATCTCTCTCTCTTCCTCCCTCTCTCTCTCTCTCTCTCTCTCTCTGCCTCTGCCTCTGCCTCTCTGTAACTCTGCCTTTCAAATAAATGAATAAATCTTAAAAAAAAAAAAAAAAAGTGCTGGCATTCCGTATGGGCACCAGTTCAAGTCCATTTCCAATCCAGCTGTCTACTAATGGCCTGGGAAAGTAGCGGAAGATGGCTTAAGTGCTTGGGCCCCTACACTTGCAACAGAGACTCTGAAGAACCTCCAGGCTCCTGGCTTTGGATCTGCCCAGCTCTGGCTATTGTGACCATTTGGGAAATGAACCAGTGAATAGAAGACCTCTGTCTCTCTCTTTCTCTGCCTCTTCCTCTGCCTCTCTGTGACTCTTCTGTCAAATAAATAAAATAAATCTTTTTTAAAAACAAAAAAGTGAAGTAGAATGGTGCTCACAATTTGCCAAGTGAGAAGTCTGAGTGGCAATCCATATATACAGTATAATGTGATCAAAATATAAATGCTTTAAATAAAATGCCTTATGCTGGCCCACTTTTTATCCTAAGAAAATAAATATAAATGCATAAAAAGATTTATGTATGTAGATATTCATTAGAGAATTTCATAACAAAAATACTGTTTGGAAATTGATCAACTTAATGTGATATATCTACTTAATGGGAAAAATAACATCCAGTGAAACTAGAAAATGTTTATAGAATAATGTCAAGTTAAATGTCACAACTGCCAACGCTATGTAGCATCGCCCATGTTTATTGAAAGAGGGACCAGCTTCCCTTATAGCTTGGTTGAAAATACATAGTTTCAAATTTTCAAGTGCAAGCCAGCAATTGACAGGACAGCATTCATCTGGGTTAGAGTTATCCTTAGGTCAGGATTAAGTCACAGAAAAAACCTACAGCACTCCTAATGATTTCTAAGTCTTTTCTAAATCATACGAGGCCAATCGAATTAGGCTCTCTGATCTAGGCTTTCCAGCAAGATCCCTCTTAGGTGTTAAGGGAGACAAAGAATTCTCGGTGTGACCTTCTTAGTCCCTGTCCCCAGTCCCTGGACTACACCAAGGCTTCCTGGTTTGCAGTATTTCAATAACCAATGCTAAATATCCATCTCTTTTCTCAGCCCTACACTGCTCCTCCAGGTGAAGCAATCTCCCAAAACTCTGTCTCCAGCTGGTTAGAGACCCACTAACCTGTCCCTGCACCTTAACTCCAGGGTGCTTCTGCCATTCAGAGATGGGAGATACTTTCAGGTGGCCAACACTTTCCCTGGTTCTGCATAAAGAACAGACCTAGAGAGTCAGTGCACAAGAAGTCTTCCTTATCTTACATCTCTGTCCATCTTCATATTTGTCCAGTGAGGTGTGGGGAGCAACTCGGACTAGACTATGTTACTGGAATTAAGACTTATTCTATGCATCTGCTCTCCCACAATATGGCGCTGAGAAGGGAGAAACAGCTTCTACACAGCTGCCTCCAGTTCAACCAATAAACAGCAGGACTTGCTCCTGATTGGAGGAGAGCAGTGTACTCGGCCTGTGGGTAGCAGAGTTGGGATTGGTGGAAGAGGACTATAAAGGAGGAGAGAGACAACATGCACCAGGAACATCTAAGGGGAACATCTATCTGAAGGAACACCTGTGCAGCCCCCGAGAGAGCCGGCCGGCGGTGTGCCGCTTCCCCGCGGAAGTGGGGAAAGTGGCCAGGGGGAACCGCCCTTCCACGGAGGTGGAAGGGACGGTAGCCAACCCGGGAAGAACCAGCAGCAAACCTGGGGAGGGCCGAGCAGACGAAAGAACAGCACAAGGTCCTGTGTCGTTCCTCCACGAAGAGGGGGAGCGACAGTGAGGGACTTTTGACATCCCTCTTAAATGACTTCCCAAGCTGTTCACTAGCAGAAAAATCTAAGACAGAATTATAGCATTGTTTCCCCAGCATCTTTGTCATACATGCCCCATTCTTGTTGGAAGCAATGAGGGTGACAAAAACAAATGATTTAAGTAACGTGGTTCATGTGGAAACAAACCATTTCTAAAATCATCTGTATAGCTATACTCAAAACTGCTGGTGAAAATTTTCCAAAAATAAATTTCAATGTATTTCTAATTCCTCAATAGACATTTTATTCTCTATTTTTAATGATTGACTTTTTCCTTTTTAGAAAAAAGTTCTATCATTAATGCATTAAAAAAAACAGGTTGAATTTATTAACCGCATTTTTTCTGGTCTCCAGTGAGGGGTGTGTCTGTGTGTGTATTTACCACATGGGATTTCCTAGGTGTGAGAGTAAATTCAGTTACCACTGGTCATGACTGTTCATTCTCATTCACTTAGACTGAGCGCTTTGGAAACTCACCTTGCAAATCGTGCAAGCTAGCAATCCTTCCATCACCCCTTCTAGCTCACCCTTCATTCCAACATGCAGAGGTATTTGCCCTAGTTACTATGGATGCTACTTCTAATAAGGCATCAAATTTACACAAAAATTTATAAGGGGAATGAAACCTTTGAAGATAGAATCACTAAATATTCATGCCTTATGTGAAAATGAAAACAGAAAACTCGTCTCCCAAAATACGCAGGTATAGATTATTTGTGTTTAGTTTCCTACTTTTTGTACACACTGTTAACTGTGATTAATAAGCCATTTGTTTTGGCATTTGTACACAACATTGAATATTTGCACAGCTGCCACACAGGGGACCTTTGTCTGTCACAAAAACCCTTTAAGCAAAAAGAAAATGATGGAATGGGATGAAGGAAGACAGATCTCAAGGGCAATAGAGAAAAACCATTTAGATAAGATTGCACCATCCCAACCCACTGACAGTGTGATTCAAACCTCCTTAGAACATTTGCTCTGAGACACAGTGCTCAGCCTTCTCCCTCACCAGGAAATTGCAGCCCGGACCCCCTCCAGCTGCTCCAGCCCTCCAGTCTCCAGCCTCCCAAACTCCACGGGCCTGAAGGCAGCCTCAGAGACTAACCAGGAGGATGAATTAGGAGATCTACAGGATCTGTCGACACGAGCCGAGCACATCCTAGAAAGCACAAGGCAGAATGCGTGGTCCCTCCAGAGGGCTCAGCAGGAACCGGGCTTGGTCTGCAGACTCAAGCAACCCCGAGTGGTTGTATCTGGTTCCACTCCACAAGCCCAGGTGCGCATGCCTGCTCCTGAACTGGCTGCTGCAGTCTTGAATTACTATGATCTCCACCAGTGGATACAGAATACCACCAAGCAGGAACAGAGACTGAGCGGGGGTTAGTCCAGGCTCTTTTCTCTAAGCAGCAACTTTCTCTGCTTCCCTATGTCACTCTCTTCAAGACTTCCTAGGCGCAATGCTAAATCCTCTTTGGAAGACAGTGTCAAAATGCTGAAAATATAATAAAAGTCATGAATTTGACCCAGAAAATGATTTTCTAAGAAATCACTCTGGGGAAATCACCAGTGCACAAGTATTTATGGAAAAGGGTATTCATCAGTGCAGCTGTAATACCAAAGTAGGAGAAATCTGTGACATCCGATTAAACAAATGGTAGTCTCACACACACACACACACACACACACACACACAATGGAGCATTAATAACCATCTAAATACTATGATACAAGACTTTCCAGTTATTGATTTTGTATTAGAGAGGCAGAGACAGTGGTCTCTGATCCACTGGTTCACTCCCCAAATATCTACAACAGACTGGCAGAGCCAACCAAAATCTAGGAGCCAGGAACTCAATCCAAGTCTCCCACATGGATGGCAGGGACCCAACTGCTATGACGGCTGTGGGAGCGCAGCCATCACCTGCTGCTTCTCTGGGCGGCATCAGAAAGAAGCGGAAATCAAGAGTCGGAGCCAGGACTTGAACCCAGGCACTCTGAGATGGCATGCACATTTCATAACCTCTAGGCCAGTAAATGAAAAATTTAGGTTGGGGGCCAGCATTGTGGCACAGAAAGCTAAATAATCACTAGCAATGCCAACCACCCATATTGGAGTGCTAGTTTGAGTCCTGGCTGCTCTGCTTCCAATCCAGCTTCCTGCTAATGTGCCTGGGAAAGAACGAAGAGATGACCCAAGTGCTTGGGTCCTTGTCATCCACATGGGAGACCTAGGTGGAGTTCCTGGCTCCTGGTTTCAGCCTGGACCAACCCCGGCCATTGTGTCCATTTAGGGAGCCAACTAACAGATGGAAGATCTCTCTCTCTCTCTCTCTCTCTCTCTCTCTGTGTGTGTGTGTGTGTGTGCACACGCCTGTTTGTCTGTCTGTCTCTATCTCCCAAATAAATAAATAAAATATTTAAAAGTAAAACAAGATGAAAATTTTAGGTTAAAGATAGGATCTATGGTATGATATTATTAAATGTAAACATAACAAAATACTTTTGATGATTCCACACCAAAATATCAGCAATATTTATTTCTGGTGGAGGTACTGCAGGTAAATATTCTCTTCTTTATAGGTCTCTGTATTAATGGGGGAAAAATACAACATAAAGCAAGTAAAAAAGAATCCATCCCTCCTTTTTAGGACGCAGGAAGATTTTTATTAGAGTGATAATTTGAGCCACCTAACACACCCTTTTGTGAATAACATCCTATTTGTGTCTGCTCTGGGATGCATCACAGTCCTGTGTTTAACTTGAAACCAGGCAGCGGATGTACAGATATCCCATACTGTATTCTCTAACTCAGTGGCACTAGCAAGTCAGGAAATCATCTGGCTACAAGTTGAGCAAAATCAGTCCAAACAGCATTAGCACCTGATCCCCATGCTGTCCAAGGATGCCCACGATCTTCCGAATGCAATCTGGCCACTGCATGGATGAATGGTTTCATTCATCAGAAGATTCTAATTCGGGGATTAAAACGACGTGGCATGGCTACCAGCACCACCACCTCCTCTCACAACCACGGCAGACATCATTAATCACACTTTGTCCTGTGAACCCAGATGCGACTTCAAAATCCTTTCCAACACAGCTGTGTTCTAGGCAGCCCCTATCAATCATTTATTTCAACCCAAGTTGAAATCTATTAGCCATATCTGCTCTGATTACTCTGGCTGGAACATTATTATTCCTCTGACTGGTTCCCAGGACTATGGAGCCGAGGACCATGACTGCTTTCTTTCTTTAATGATCTCCCTTCTCCTTAAAAGGTTTAGAACATACAAAAGTGTTGGTGACTCCACATTAACCCTCAGGTGCCCAGGCGGCCTGCTTTCAGAAGCTCCTGCTGCTAGCCTAGCCCCAAACCAAATGAAAGGACACTTGCTCTTCAAGATCTTCAAGAACTGTGGGATGGAAATTTGAATCCTATTCTCCTGTGATAACTTCATTTATATGTTCTTGTAGTACTACATATAATAAGCATATATATGCTATTATTATAATATAATAAATATATTCTGTTCTATTCTTCATAGAATATTAATAACAGTCACATATATTCACAGAAAATAGAACACCCAAAGGAAATGCAATAAACTGAAATGGAATAAGTTGATACTTGACTATGTGGTATCAGAGCCACAAAGGAACAACTTTTAAATTCCACCTGCAGAAAGAGCGAACTTCACCTGCAAGCTTGTCTGTGGAAGGTGCTGTGAAATCCCAGACAGGGCGCTTCCGCCTATGGTACAAGCAGCACCCAGCCTTATAGAAATGACCACTTGGGAACCTGGATCCATATGGCACAGAAGTCACATTCTCTAGTTCTCAGATCCTGAGAGACAACCTAACACACACACAGTCAGCTCTGGAAACGAGAAATGCTGTGTCATTAGCAAATCACACATCTGGAAGAAACCCTGGACGAACGAGGCCGGTGGGATGACATTGGCCGAGCAACCTGCAGCCCAAAGCATGCAGTGGGAATGGAATATGAGGAATTCTAGAATGGAGACTATGAAAAGAATATGCACAAAAATCAAAGAAATACATGAGAAAACTTATGTGCATCAAGTGCTGAAAATAACATGTTTTCAACAGAACACTGAAACACAGAATGTGAAGCAGGCTGGAACATTCATTTCTTGATAAAATGTTAGACACCAAGGATCCAGAGAAGCTGAGAGAGAGAGAGAGAGAGAGAGAGATCACAGTATTTCATCCGCTGGTTCACCCCCTAAATGGCTATAATGGATAGGGCTAGGCTGGGCTGAAGCCAGGAGGCAGGAGTTTCATCTGGGTCTCCCACATGGTGCAGGAGCTCAGGCATTTGGACCACACTCCACTGCTTTCCCAGGCCCTAAGCAGGGAGCTGGATGGGAAGCGGAACAGCCACAACTGGCACCCATATGGGATGCCAGTATTGCAGGCAACAGCTTTAGCACAGTGCTGACCCAGGGGCAACATACTTTGAACAGGGTATTCCTTAAAAAAAAAAAAAAAAAAAAAAAAAAAAAACTGTCATTCGAGAGAAACAAGAAAATGACAGCTTCAGGTGCAAGAAATTCTTGATGCATTAAGGAGTTTACAAGGGGAAAAGAAAAAAGAGGAAGAAATAAGGACAGGAAAAACAAGAAAGAGAAAGGAGAGAAGGAGAGGGAGAGGTTGGGAACAAGTTCTTGTCCAGCCTTAGTTGCATGATGGTGAAGAGTTCTTGGCTTGCAGTATCTATTTAGTGTCCTAAGGAAATGCACCAGTTCTGGGGTCCAGTGCCCTTACTGGAAGTGTTGGTTTTGTGCTTGCAGCAAACATGCCAAGCGCTCCTTGCCCCTTTCCAGCCAGGGCAAAGACAAAGGGCAAGCAAACAGATCTGTTTCCCCTCACATTCCTCACTGCCACCAGAAGAATAGCCCAGCTTCCTCCGAGACTCCCAGGGACTCTCTCATGGACTGGGGCGGAAGAGACGGTACTGGTGGTCTCCCGACAGCGGAGCACGGGTTCCTCGCAGCACAGGGACCCGCAGTCACTCACTACCCTGGAAGAGAAGACTGTAAACAGCAGGGGGGTCCAGAGGACTCATGAGTAATCCCCTCGTAAAAATAACAGACTTTGTGTACAGAGAGCTTTGGCATAATTCCGACTCAAGCCTTACAAACAGTCCCATGGAGTGAGCAAGAGATAGAATTCCTATCTACTTTTTTGGGGCAGAAGAATAAGTTAAAGCTTTTGTGATTAAATAAAATGTCCAAGAACATTCAGCAGGTTAGTTTGGTTCAGTGAGTACTATATGTGTGTCAAGACTTGGCTGCTGGGGACAGCACTGTGGCATAGTACGTTAAAGCCCGGGTCTGCAGTGCCGACATCCCAAATGGCCACCAGTTCGAGTCCCAGCTGCTCCATTTCTAATCCAGCTCTCTGCTATGGCCTGGGAAAGCAGTGGAAGATGGCCCAAGTCCTTGGGACCCTGCCCCCATGTGGGAGACCCAGAAGAAGCTCCTGGCTCCTGGCCTCAGATTGGCGCAGCTCCAGCTGTAGCAGCCAATTGGGGAGTGAACCAGAAGATGGAAAACCTCTCTCTCCTCTCTCTCTCTCTCCCTCTCTCTCTCACTGCCTCCCCTTCTCTCTCTGTGTAACTCTTTCAAATAAATATTTTTTTTTTTTACAAAAAAAAAAGGTGCTCGCTGTTCTGAGCAGTCTTGTCAGATGCAGGTAGGTCCCTCAACTAAGAGCTTGGGGGATCAGGGGAAACTGGTGGTGACCATGTAAGCCAGCAATGAAAATAACTTCCAGCACTGATCATCGTGATGGAAAGTCGCAGTGGCTTGGGCCCCGGGCAGAGCTGGGGACGAGCTCTGAGCTGAGAGCTGTGTCTTAAGAAGAAGGTGAGGCCGGCGCCGCGGCTTACTAGGCTAATCGTCTGCCTGCGGCGCCAGCACACCGGGTTCTAGTCCCAGTCGGGGCACCGGATTCTGTCCCGGTTGCCCCTCTTTCAGTCCAGCTCTCTGCTGTGGCCCGGGAGTGCAGTGGAGGATGGCCCAAGTGTTTGGGTCCTGCACCCGCATGGGAGACCAGGAGAAGCACCTGGCTCCTGGCTTCAGATCGGCACAGCGCACCAGCTGTAGCAGCCATTTGGGGGGTGAACCAAAGGAAGGAAGACATCCCTGGCAGAGGGACAAGCAGCATACGACAGGAAGAACCTTGCCGGTTAGAGGGGTGCAGAGAGGGGCCAACGTAGTGGGAAGACTGTCAACGAAGAGAAGGCCAGGAGGAACCAGGGCTCCAGGGGTGGCTGGGGCCATTCATGGATGCTTTTCTGGGCGGTGATAAGGAGTTTGGGCTTGATTGTAATGAGAGGTGTGGGTGTTTTTAAAAACATGTCTCTGGTAAGATATATTTTATGTATCATAAAATTTGCCTATTTCAAGTGTGCAATTCAATGATTTGTATAATGCTAATGAGGGGTGAAACCATCACCATAAATCAATTTTAGAACATTCCTTTCCTTCAAATAAGATCCCTCATGACCACTTACAGTTATTCCTTGTTCCCACACAGCTGCTAATCACTCTTTTACCTCTGTAAATTTGCCTGTTCTAGACATTTCTATAAACGGACTCACAAATCTCTCATGTGTCAACATTTCTTTCCTTTTTATTGTTGAATACTGTTCCACTGTATGGCTAGACCACAATTTGTTCATCCGTATATCTGCAGTTGAACAAGTCGCTTGTTACCAGGTTTTCACCATTATGATTAACTCCAGTATGAACAATTGCATGCGAGACTCTATGTGGACATGTTTTCCTGCATTCCCTGCGGGTAGATACCTAGAAGTAGAATCTCTGGGTTGTACAGCAGTTTTATATTTAACATTTTCAGGAGCTGCCAAACTGTTTTCCAAAGTGGCTACACCATTTGATATTCCCACCATCAATGTATGAGGCTTCTCATTTCTCAACATAGTCACCAACATTTGCCGTTGTCTGTTTTATTTATGGTAGCCATGATACTGGGTATGGGGTAGTGTCTTACTGAGGACTTAATTTACATTTCCTTAATGACCAATGATGTTGGGCATTTTAAGCCTTTTTTTGCCAATGGAGGAGTTTTCAGTTCAATCTGGTTACGCTTTAGTTAACAGAACAGAAGTAGAGGACTGGCTAGAGCATAGTAGCAATGATTCAGGAGAGGATGGTGTCTTGAATTTGAGTTACAACAGCGGAGGATAGCAGAAGGAATTAGAAGAGGAAATATTATGGAAATCGGGCAACAGAATAGCCTGATGGAGTGGATGTGGTGTGGGAAAGAGAGGTACTCAGTCAAACTACTGGGTAGGTAGTGGTTTCATTTATTGTCATGGGAAGGCATGTGGAGAAGCAAATATGGTAGCAATACTGGGGGTTGGTAATCAATATCTGTTTTGGTCACATTACATTTTTTGTATCAGTTAGACATCTAAGAGGAAATGTTGACTCTAATGTAATTTTAGATGAGGATCTGGAACTAAGGGAAGAGCTCTGGGATGGATATAGAAATTTGAGAGTCAGGACCAGTGCTGTGGCGTAGCAGGTAAAGCCACTGCCTGCAGTGCCAGCATCCCATATGGGTACCGGTTTAAGTCCTAGCCACTCAACTTCTCTTCCAGCTCTCTGCTATGGCCTGAGAAAGCAGTAGAGGATGGCTCAAGTCTTAGGGCCCCTGCACACACATGGGACACCCAGAGGAAGCTCCTGGCTCCTGGCTTTGGATCGGCACAGGTCCAGCTGTTGCAGCCAATTTGGAAGTGAACCAGTGGATGGAAGACCTCTCTCTGCCTCTTCTCTCTCTGTGTAACTCTGACTTTTGAATAAATAAATAAATATTTAAAAAAAAGAGTGGGAGTAAACTAAGGGAAACATCAAGAAATGGGTTCAATCAACTGGTAAATCTATACCTGTGTTGTCCATTTGACACACAAGCACACATGGTCACTGAATAGCTGGCATCCCATATGATGGTTCAAGTCCTGGCTGCTCCAATTTCAAAAAAGTAAATTTTTTTAGGAAAGAAAAAAACATTGATTGTCCATCCCCTAACCCCAGACTCTCTAAAACATCAGACTTGGGGCCACCTGTAGTGCTGGCATCCCTTATGGGCACCAGTTCAAGTCCCGGCTGCTCCACTTCTGATTCAGCTCCCTGTTAATGAGCCTGCGGAAGCCACGGAAGATGGCTCAAGTGCTTGGGTCCCTGCATCCACATGGGAGACCCTGATGAAGCTCCTAGCTCCTGGCTTGAACCTGACCCATTCTTGGGCATTGCAGCCATTTGGGGAGTGAACCAGCAGATGGAAGATCACTCTCTGTTTCTCTTCGTCTCACTGTAACTCTGTCTTACAAAGAAATAAATACATCTAAAAAACAAAAATAAATAAACCATCAGGGTGAGTTGGGCCCCAAGAATTTGCATTTCTGATCACGTTCCAAGTTCATGCTGATACTGCTTGTCTAGGGGCCACCCTGAGAACCACTGGTCACCTCTGCCTTCTCCCTTCTAGCAACGCCTTTGTGACTTTGTTCAGTGGCTGTTTGTTTGCCGGCTGCCTCACTTAATGCAGAAGTTCCCTAAAGAGATCAGACAGTTTGGAAACTCTAAAATAGGCTTTCCAAAAGCAAGCCAGTCATCAGAAATGCAGGCATCTCTAATTTTGATAAATGGAAACTAGATTATTTTATTAGCATTCTGAGATTGTATATAAAAATATGCTTCGCAGTTTGGAGAGACGATAAGTCAGTATTAATTTCTTTTCTCAGTGTACCAATTACTGCTTATCCATCTACCATTTCACTTCAGCTGAAAGATAAATTTGAGAAACGGGCAGCCTAGACTGCTTCATCGTTGCCTGCGCACAATTCCCCGACAGGAGAGGTTTTCTCCTTGGGCTGCTTTGCACAATCATGTTTTATTTTCATCTTTGTTTCAGGAAAGATGAGAATCAGAAAGATTACTTCAAGTTAGGTGTGATAAAATGATACTTGCTAATTCAAGTATTTGCAGTGGGTATCAGCCAATTAATGTATTTTAGTGTACTAGCAATAAACCAAAGGTTGTGTCTTTCTTATGTTGGATGTAGAATCTAGTTTTGGATGCAACAGTAATGCTTTGAAATGTCTTGAACTCAAGATTGAAAACTTTAGGAGAGGTGAGTACTTAAGATGCCCACATCCTAGATCAGAGTGGCTGGGTTTGAGTCCAGGCTCTGCTTCTGATCCAACTTCCTGCTGATGCACACCTGGGAGGCAACAGGTGGTGGCTCCAGTACCTAGATTCCTGCCAACCATGTGGGAAGCCCAGATTGAGTTCCTGGCTCTTGGGTTTGACCTGACCAGTCCTGGATGTTGTGGGCATTTGGAGAGTGAACCACCATATGAAAGATCTCTCTCTCTCTTTCTCCCTACCTCCTTCCCTCCCTCCCTCCCTCCTTTTCAAATAAAAATTTAAAAAAACAATTTTTTTAAAAAAAGATATAAACCTCCAGGAAAGTAAATGCTAATTGTGATTGTGGTAGAGATTTTCTAGATATACCTAGAAAACTCACTTGCTCTCTTTTTATTTCTGTTTTCCATTTATGATATAGGAGTAGATAAAGGAATATCATTTTTCCTTATGTACTAGTGCTGATGGAGATATATTTAATTTTTAAACAACATGCATCCAAAAGCTTTTGACGGAAACATCCTGGGCTTTCTGTTAGAATAGATCGCTCCCTTTCAACAGGAGTGAGCTATAGAGAAGTCGTCACCAGCTCGGCCATCCAGCCAGAGTTGAATGGTACAGCCAGCTCATCTCACATCCAATTCCTGAGCAGCAATGAACACCAATATCAGAAATGGTCAAGAATTACCTCTGTGAAAAGGCTTAAAATACAGTGCTACAGGGTGGGCATTTGGCATAGCGAGTACAATACCCACACCCCATATGGGAGGGCCTGGGTTCAAGTCCCAGCTCTGCCTGCATCCCAGCTTCCTGCTAATGTGCACCCTGGGAGGCAGTGGCTCCAGTACTTGGGCCCCTGCCACTCATATGAGAGATTTGAATGAGATTCTGGCTTATGACTTTGGCGGATCAGTCCAGGCTGTCAGGGGCATCTGGGGAGTAAACTGACAGAGGGGAGCTCTTTGTCTTTCTTCCTGTCTCTGTCTGCCTCTCAAAGAGGGAGGGAGGGAGGGAGGGAGGAAGGAGGGAAGGAAGGAAGAGAGGGAGGGAGGAGAGAAAGAGAGAAAGAAGAGAAGAGAAAGAAGAGGAGAGGAGAGAAGAGAAAAGAAAAGAAGTGAAAAGACAAGACTCAATGTTGGCCAGGGCCCAGTGTTAACAGGAATGAAAATTGATACATCATTTCTGGAAAGCAGTTTGGCAGGAATCAAGAACAATAGAAATTCACTTCCTTTAACTCAGTAATCCCCTTTCTAGGAATCCCTTCCCAGGAAATGTCAGAGATACAGAAGTTCCTATATTCAGAGTTAGTACAGTACTGTTTGTGATACAGAATGACAGAAAACATCCCAAGATGCCAGTAATAGAAGGATAATTAAAGAAACAATGATTCATCAGAAGTTCTTCTAAATTAGTTTGGAAGGCTTTGCACTGGTATAGGAAGATGTTCTTGCCATGGTGTTGGGGAGGGGTGAGCCAGTGAAAACCTACGAGGCCGTATGATTCTAAGGGCTGTGTCGACTTGGCTAAGAGCAAATAAAGAGTCCCAGAGTTCTGTTCCTGCTGTACGTCAGAGCTGGCTGGGAGAGGAATTTGTGTGAGTGTTAAGGTCAAGGTCAAGATGACAAAGCAGCTAATGAAGGTGTCTGTGGTCACATGTGGTAGGTTCCAGCTCTCCTCCACTCTGTGTCCAGCGCTTCTTACTCTATCACTGCTGGCCAAGAAACAGTGGGCTCCAGCCCACTCAGATTCTCATCCACGCATGCTGCAGGGGCTGTGGCTGTCATAGCCTGCAGAGGAGCCCCGTGGCGGCCTCATTGTGGCTCCCTGTGTACATCTGCTTCCTCTTAATCCTACTGCAAATTATAATAAACAGAGCAGCTTGCAACCTCACGAATGTGTTCAGCCATCTGAAGTCAGTTATGTTGGGCTCTGGTATCTCTCAGAAGAGGTTGCCTGCATCCCTTGGCCCACGACCTGTTCCTCACACGACTCCACTCATTCACACATTTCCTACCAGTGCAGTCCAGTGTCCTGCCTCTCACCGGGGCAACATGCTTATTTCTCAGATGACTGATCAGTGAAGCCTCTCTTCCTGCAAACTCCTACCCGGAACCGTTTGCCTCTCTGATCCCACCATGGGATTAGGTTCAATTCCTATAACATAGACTCCACTTCCTCTGAACTTGAACTGGTAAAAATCAGATGATGCCTGTAAAACACGTGTTTATAGAAGTACAAAATGACTGAAAGGATTATATACATGTATAAATATGGCAACAGTGCTCATATCTTTTTTAAAGATTTATTTTTATTTATTTAAAAGGCAGAGTCATGAATGTAGTTAGAGGGATGTGGAGAATGACAGAGACAGAAACAGAGAGAAACGTCTTCCATCCACTGGTTCAATCCCCAAATGGCCACAAGGGCCAGGACTGGTCCTGGCCAAAGCCAGGTGGTTCCTCCAGGTTTCCCACCTGGGTGGCAAGGACCCAGGCAGTTGGGCCATCTTTTGCTGCTTTCCCACTGCCATGAACAGAAACCTGAATCAGCAATAGAGCAACCAGGACATGAACCAATGCCCACATGGGACACCAGCATCACAGTGGTGGCTTTACCCACTGTACCACAGTGCTGGCCCCCATGCTCATCTCTTGGTAGTAGGAACATAACTGCAGAGAGGAAAAGGAAAGGTAGAGAAGGAGGCCTTCAGAGAGCAAGCCAGGGAGAGATGAGAGCCAGAGTAGCCAAGGAGAGCTTGGTCTGGCCAGTAGGCGAGAAATGTAAAATAAGGAAGCAGGAAAGGGTCTTTGGAAGCAGGTGAATTTGTAGGCTGGGTGGTAGGGGATTAAGGAGTTTCCTTCTCTGGCTTCCATTTGCTCTGTGAATTTGAAGACAGAGTTCACATGTTGATGTGAGAGGGAACTGGCAGGGCATGACGTATGAGGAGAGAAAAGGCATTTGGAACAATATTTGTAAAGAGAGAGAGCTGGCAGGGGGTGAGGCGGTACTTGGCACAGCAATGACAGCCCAAGGGCAGCACCAGTCTCCCTGGCTCTGTGATCCTCTCCTCTGGTCCATTTCAGCAGCCTGGGTGCGGGGAGGAGCTGGCAGACGTGAGGGTCATCCAGGTTGAGGTTTTCGGGGGAGGTGAGAAAGAGGACAACAGGGGAGGGGAGCAGTTAGTCTGGCTTTGCCCATGCTTTAGATGAGGAAATAGAAGGCGACGTGTTGGAAGCCACAGAACTTGTGGAGAGCAGAGCTGGAATGGGACCCAGGTTTCCTGACCAAAGAACTGGGCTGCACTGATACAGCACTGTGGGGTTGCTCAAAGTGTTGTCCCTTCCCCAAGCCAGAATCACCCAAGGGGGCTGAAGAAGGAAAGAGGCTGCTATTAACGCAGATCCCAAGCCTTGGTCCAGCTCTCCTGAATCAGAAACACAGGACAAGTGACCCAGGAATTTATCCAGCACCCCTCGTGACTCACGGCACAACATGGCTTAGGAATTGGAACAATATAGCAGCACCCCTGCCTGGGGGATGACATACGGCAGCAGAATTAGGGAGGGGGAAGGTGAGGGGGGATGGGATAGACACAATTCAATGGGGAGGGGCAAAAAATGCGTGCAGTTCCCAGGAAGATGGATAGGGAGGACAGGTTGGACGTAATGAAGGTCAATGGCAAATGATGATGCTGGGTGGGTTGGCAAGGGTGGTGGAGGGGCTTATGTTAAAAACGGAAAAGCCAGACAACACCCACCCTTTTGCCACAGCACTTTATTAGGTTCTCTTGTTGAAGACACAAACGTATTCCTTATCCAAGCAACATCTGTGCGCCTAAGTAAGAGCTGGTCAAAGTCAATACGCTCTTAGTTGTCCTGCTGACGGAATATCACAAGCAAATGGAACTACCACAGCATCAACAGGCTGGAGTGAGGGGTGGACGGGGCTGCACTACTGTGACATCAGCAGAAAGCAGACACCACGTGCCTCCAGAGATCCCAAGGTCCGAAACCCGGGCCGATCGGGAGAGAGAACACGCGGACTTCCTGGGGTGGTAAGCTTCGTGGGAGCTACTTTGGAAGTGCCTTTTTAAATTTTTTTTCAAAAATTTATTTTATGGATTTGAAAGGCAGTGGTATAGAGAAAAAGAGGGAGATACAGAGGTCTTCCATCCCCAGATGGCTGTAACAGATGGGGCTGGGCCAGGCCGAAGCCAGGAGCTTTATATGGATCTCCCACGTGGGTGTAGGGGCCCAAGCATGTGGGCTATCTTTCCCCACTTTCCCAGGCACATTAGCAGGGAGCAGGATCAGAAGTGGAGCAGCCGGGACTCGAACCAACGCCCATATGGGAGGCTGGTGTTACAGGCAGCAGCTTAACTTGTTACACCACAGTGCTGGCCCCCTACACTGGAAGTCAGAAGTTGATTTCACGCTGCAGCGATTTGAAGGGAAAAGCTGTCTTACCTCTACAGCAAATTTTCTAAAATGTGTGTAATTGGACATTTTTATCTAAAACTCATTTCTACTCATGAAACATCCTGGACCTGCAGGCTGATGCCCACGACTGGAATGTCTTTTCCCCACGTCCTTATCCCTTATCCCTTCCTTGTCCAGTCACCAAGTTGCCAGCCAGTCTAGGCAGGTATCTGTTGGGCCCATCACTTTTCTCTCTCCTCCACTCCTCTTGGTGAAGGTCAAGCTGCTATTTGTCTGCCCTGGTCATTGCATCAGCCTCCTCTTGCTCTCTGGCCTCCAGTCCTGTTCGTTCCTCCAATCCATCCTCCAGAACACTGACCTTGTCTCCTTCCTGTTCAAGTGCCTTTACCATCCGCCCTTATTCCGTTGCTTCCTGAACCTCTCACTCAGCACACAAGGTCCTCCGTGGTCACACTGCTGCTTCCTTTTCCTTCCTCATCCCTTCCCAGCCCTAGGCTCCCCTCCTCCAGGAAGACGGCGAGCGCTGACCCACCTTTCCCCACCCACCACCTCTCGTCTCTCAGTCTGCACGTGCTGCTTGCTCTGCACAGGACATGGCTGGCTCTTCCCTTCTTGGCTTCCTCTTCCCTTCCCGTCCCTCCGTCTCCAGGCCCCAGCCCTTGTGGGACATCTTCCTCAATCACCACCAAATATATCCCACTTTTTAAGGGTTAATGAACTTGAGTAAGAATAGGATGCTACCTGGGCAGAGTACAAGATTGACCAGTTTATATTTTAATACATATCTATACAATATCTTGGAGAAAATTCCAAGATGACATTGCTTTTGGAATAATCAACTTTCTAAAAATTGCACTGTTTAGAAGACTTTTAAAGACTTTTAACCTTTCTGGATTAAGTAACATTCCTCTGTGCTACCATAGCAGCTCCTCCCCTACCTACACACATCTGACAAAGCACCTATCACAGGGTTCTATATGGTCTGACTCCTCCCCCGACTGTTAATCTGCCGGGGCAGAAGCACTGCTCTTTCCTTGTGAAGTCTGCAGTCCTGGTCCTGTGTAGACTGTAATCTACATGATATTGAACAAGAAGTGGTTAAAAGGCACCCCCCGTAGCCACTCCTTGCCTGCTTCTACCTGGGAGGGTGTAGAATGGTAGTGCACAACACAAGTTGTGGACTCCTCATTTCTGAACAATGACAAGGGCCTTTACACTCACACTTCCAAACAGGAAATGATTGGCTTCAAAGGATTGTTAGAACACTCCGCCCAAAGCTACAAGGCTGAGACAGCATACCTCATAGAGAGGACACCGGGAGCTCTCCTGGACCAGACCTAGAGCAGTCTTCGGCCAAGGTTAGGAGACCAGGTCTACTCTGGGGTTAGAACACGGGGGCCTGCAGCGAGGACGGCACCCCTCAGCACCTCAAGGGAGGAAACCACGTGGGTACAAAATATTCCAGCCTGCATCAGAATTTTTCTGTTTGTTGCAATAATTAAAAAAGATTGCTAATGCCTTTGGTGTAGAGAAATCGTAGGTTAGTATCAGACTCACTGTGGAGCCTTTATTGCTGTGTACCATGGAAATTAGGAAACATACAGTTCTCACTGGGAGAGTCTATTACTATCAACAAAGCCTTCTGTTAAAGAACCTCTCGTTTCGTTATTACAGACCCCTAGACCCAGAGGTTCCCGCCAGATAATCCAAACAGAGATTCTAGCCCTCAGAATGGGCAACACCAGGAAAATATTCTCTTCCTCCCTCCCCAGCTGCCAGCCACGTATCCTTCCCCCACATCTCTGGGAGCCTGGATCTGAACGGGCTCTATTTTAAGCTCAGTGGACATAATTAATGCTCAAGATTTGTTGAATGAAACAGTGAATGAATGAATGATTGAAATTCACATGCTACCTGCCAACACCACAGGTTCTACATCTTAACATTTTATACCTTGTACCGCTTTTTCCCTCACAAGCATAAATCTTATAAATGGAGTTCATGTAATTCTGCTCTCTTCTATTAACAGCTAGATGTAGCTCTAATGCCAAAGACTGTGTTTTCTTCTACCATTAATCTTTCTCCAGCTTGTGAGCTGGAAATGTCATAATGATGGGAGTTGTCATAATGAACCCAAACAGTAATTGTAATAAGAAAATGGAGGAAGAAAATTGAAAAAGAAAATGTCTCTCCCACAGCACCACAGACAAATGATCCTATTCTCGCCTTATTCCAAATCCACATGGTTGTATTTGTTCTTGTCAAGATCATTAGGTACCAAAAGACCATTTGACATTAGTGGGAATGATATCTATAATAGGAGTAATATATTGATGTTAAGAGAGCATGCCTCTTCATTCTGTAGGTTCCTGTCTAGGCTGCAAAGTTTTAAGAGTTAAAAATGCACTTAAAAACACTTAATATAAACTTTCTATGAATGAGACATGAAAGTGAGTGACCTGTCTCAGCCAATTTCCTTAAACTGAGATAAGCAATTACTTCTAATAAAGCAATCAAGGGCTTGAATGAGAACAGGTTTAGTGCTAACTTGGTTAAATATTAATTTGGTGATTTAAAAAGACTCTTCCCCCAGCTCTTTTTTCCTCCTAAAGAAAGAAAGAGATGTTTTCAAAGTCACTTCCAGTCATTTGGATAAGTTACATCTTCCTGTCATGCTGAAGCATTTAACATACAATGAGAATTACTAGAGAATATAGAGAAATTTATAGGACTGCTAAATCATCCTGACACCCTTGGGGTCCTGATGGATTTAGTAATGCGTTCCACAATGAGATCCCCGACAAATGAAGTAATTAAGCCTCCATCCGGAGGAGAAGGGTGGCCCTGTTGGGAAGCACCCAGAACTGAGCTCGGAATGATTGCTGGTGCCTTAGCAGTGGCATGTGAGAAGGCATTCCTTATGGCACAGACTCCCTGCACCACCTCCTGCCAGGTGATGGCAAAACACACTGATCTTGTCCCGTTAGGGATGCTTTATTTTAGCGAGTGGAAATATTCTTTTTTTTTTAAATTTAGTTTATTTGAGGAGCAGAATGAGAAAGCGAGTACACTCCCACTGCTGGTTCATGCCTCAAATGCCCCCAAAGGCAAGGGCTGAATCAAGGCCAAAGATGGGAGCTGGAAACCTAGCCTGGGTCTCCCCTCACAGGGGCAACAACCCAGCTACGTGAGCCATTGTCATTGCCTCCCCGGGTGCATTAACAGGAAGCCGGAATCAGGAGCAGATCTGGAACTTGAACCCAGATATTCCAGTGTGCACCAACAGTGCCCTAACTTGTGATTTATTCATTGGGTCAGACTCCTGTCCTAGACATTCTCTAAATAGAGAAATTATTCCTCTTCCAATCTCTCTACTTTTCTGAACTTCCTTAAAGTGACTACTTAACATTCAGTCCAATACTCAGCAAAACTATGAAATCAAAGCAGTATTGCTTTAATTCCATGATTTTCAGTCCTGGCTGCCCGTTGGAATCACCTGGAGAGCTCTTAGAGCAGTCTGCTGTCCAGCCACTGCTCCAAGCCATTGTGTCAGAATGGGGGCTGGCTCTGGGCATCTGTTTGTGAACTTCTCCAAGTGATACCAGCATGCAGCAGGCATCCTGGGTCCTTAGGGAGGTCCAGTCCAGTCGACGGGGTGCACTTTGCATTTTCAAGAAGGAGGTTAGTCTAGTATCACTGCCCAGGTGCAGTACGGGCTCTGGAGATGAGAGTCTGGTTACCCGCAGCATAAAAGGATGGAGAGGATGATTTATGTCCCATGGTGATGCTTCTAGTTTGATTTACTAGGTCTTTCAAGTTCATAACGGCCCTCAGAGACCGACTGAAACAAGAGAAATCAAATAAAAGAATAAAGCATTGCTGTGTACCCAAGGACCCCACTGCTGATGTCAAAAAAATATCCAAGGCAAAGCACACAGGAACACCCTGAGAAAGCTAAGCCAGTTTCTTCCTCAGAGGCAAAAAGGGAAGTGGGATCTTCCCCAACTCAAGCGGATGGTAGGTTCACAGCTACACACCTGCCCCCCACCCCCAGGTGACTTCACAGATACGGCAGCACCCAGGGCTGGAGGGCTGGAGGTGGGACAGCACCCTGAGGTACTCACCGGAAGTGACTTCATGGAGCGGCTCCAAGATGACTTTTTCAGGACCCCCCCCCATTATTACACTACAATGGGACCACGAAAGTGACATGCCCAGTGGGCCAGGTGTGCGATCACCGTGGCAGGCAAAGGCTACAGTACGTGGCCAGGTTCCATCTGTGCTGACCAGCAAGGCTCAGC
This sequence comes from Oryctolagus cuniculus, assembly GCF_964237555.1. Taxonomy (NCBI): domain Eukaryota; kingdom Metazoa; phylum Chordata; class Mammalia; order Lagomorpha; family Leporidae; genus Oryctolagus; species Oryctolagus cuniculus. The sequence goes on along the minus strand of NC_091445.1, from coordinate 87,433,689 downwards.
TGAAGCGCCCCCACCATTCAGGCCAACTTGACCCTTGGGACCCTCGGTCTCTACTTCTAGAGTCTTTGCCACCTTAGACCTTGCTCCAGCCCAATGCACAGAAATCAGCAAGCTTAGCTCCATGTTTTCTATCTTTTTTTTACCTTGAGCTTGGAGGATCTTTGCTTTCAAGTTCTGTGCAAGCCTTACAAACAAAACACTTCGGGGAGGGGAGGAGGAGAGCTAGGGAGTGGGAGTGGTAGAACATTGTCTTTCTTCTGTTTAATGGTGTCTGGTATTTGTTCCAATGTTCGAGTTTCATCATTAACCAAATCACCTGGCCAAGATTTTGCTTGCAATGAAAACATCCAGGGTTAGCAGGTTAACTTGTACAGGTTTTCTAAAAGGCTTTCTTTCTCTCTCTCTCTCTCTCTCTCTCTCTCTCTCTTTTTTGGCAATATTGGCTTTTTCCCCCTAGAAACATTTTATTTAATGTATAAAAACTTTATGCATTTCATAAATGCAAATTAAGGAACCGAGTGCAATATTGACTTTAAAAAGCTTGAAATATGCATACACTTTGACCCAGAAATTCTGCTTCTGAAAGAATAAATTTCAGAAATAGGTATATAAAAATATACGGCTAAGGTTAACTGTAAGGATGTTCACTGCGGTGTTATTTGTCACAGGAAAATGTTGTAAATAACCTAAGAGATGGGCAGTTGGTTAAGTGTATGACAACGTGTTGGATAGTCCTTGGATCCACAGAGTCTTTTAGGGGTGCCTCTGGGGCCACGGAGTGAAGGGGAACAAAGAAAGCTGGGGAGAGCCTGAGCGGGAGGGGTCCTGGGTCACACAGTCCCACTTCAACCTCAAAAGCTTCGAATTTACCTGTTTTGTGTAAAGTCCTTCCTTTCAGAAAATTAGTTCTGTTGCCAAAAATAACTGGTGTCGCTCCCCCTCTTCGTGGAGGAACAACACAGGACCCTGCGCTGTTCTTTCGTCTGCTCGGCCTTCCCCGGGTTTGCTGCTGGTTCTTCCCAGGTTGGCTACTGTCACTTCCACCTCCGTGGAAGGGCGGTTCCCCCTGCCACATTCCCCACTTCCGCAGGGGAGCGGCACATCGCCGGCCGGCTCTCTCGGGGGCTGCACAGGTGTTCCTTCAGATAGATGTTCCCCATAGATGTTCCTGGTGCATGCCGTCTCTCTCCTCCTTTATAGTCCTCCTCCGCCAATCCTAACTCGGCTGCCCACACGCCGAGTACGCTGCTCTCCATTCAGGAGCAAGTCCTACAGTTTATTGGTTGAACTGGAGGCAGCTGTGCGGAAGCTGTTTACTTCTCTCCCAGCGCCATATTGTGGGAGAGCAGATGCATAGAATAAGTCTTAATTCCAGTAACTCAGTCCAGTCCGGGCTGCTCCCCACAGATCCCCCTTTCTTTTTATTTTTTGGCGTTGATACGCGCCTGTCTTCGGTGTCCCGCGGCACACACTCTGCTCTACTTGCTAGAGTTGCCACAGGTTCTTACAAGTCCTATCAATCAGGCAAACCGAATCCGGGTCCTCTCTTCGCCATGTTGTGAGGAGGTTTTTAGGCGCTGATGCGTGCCTGTGTTCGGTGACCTGCGGCTCATACTTTGGTCGAGCCGCCTGCTGGCGCTTACCGCCTTACTAATCAGGCAGACCGAATCCAAGCTTTCTCATTGTCGTATTGTGGGGGAGACTTATTAGTGTTGGTTCGTGCCTATCTTCGGTGACCTGCGGCGCATAAGCTGCTAGCCGCCCGCAGGTGCTCATCGCCTCACTTAATCAGGCAGACCGAATCCAAGCTTTCTCATTGCCATGTTGAGGGGAGGCCTTTCTATTTCTCTATTTCTCTATCTCCGGGCATTCCTATTTCTCCCATTTTACTTCTATCTTCCAGCATTCCTATTTCTCTCATTTTACTTCTAAACTTCTGTTTCTCTTATCCCTGCGGCTTCCTGGCGCCTCGCCCTGCCGGCGCCCGCCCCGAGGCTGCTTCTCGGCTCCGCGCGGCTTCCCGGCGCCTCGCCCCGCCGGCGGGCTCCCGGCTCTGCGCGGCTCGGCTTCGCGCGCACACTCCGCGGTCTCTCACTAGCCCTTTCGCGTCTGAACCACGGCCTCGCGCCAGCCCCGCGTTCCCTATCTATTCACGCCCCGTGCTCTCTCTGCACGCGGCGGCTTCCGCGAGTCACACAGCGTAGCTTGCGTCTCCGCCACTAGCATTCAATCCAAGTTCCCCGGGCTAGCCTGGCGAATTCAACCCAGCTTACGTCTCCGCCCCACGGTTTGGCTTCCCGTCCTTTGCTCCCCGGGCTAATCAGACGGATCCCAACCAGGCTTACGTTTCGGCTTCTGGTTTTAACTTTTCGCCCCCTATTCCCGGGCTAACTTGAGAATCCCAAAGTGGCTTTCGTTTCCGCCTCGGCCTGCCCCCCGCGGCTTCAATTTCCCTAACATTTTTCTCTACCTGGTATGTTTCCCCAAGCTTTCCTCCAACAATATTCCTCCCTCATTTCTCCTGGCCTCTCCCCACAGTCCGTATCCGAGTCTGTTTGTTCTAGCTTTCACTTTCGCTTTCGACCTTAGAGATTTCTCCCAGCTTCCCCCCGTAGTCCGTAGTCCGTATCTGAGTCTATGCCTAGGCTTTCAATAGCTTCTTCCGGCACCTTTTTCGTCCGGCTTTTCCCTAGGCTGTTTGCTAGTCTCTCTCTCTAGTAATTTCCCACTTCTTCCCGGTTTTTCCCTCCTAGGTTTCCTATCCGAGTCACGGCACCATTATGTCGCTCCCCCTCTTCGTGGAGGAACGACACAGGACCCTGCGCTGTTCTTTCGTCTGCTCGGCCTTCCCCGGGTTTGCTGCTGGTTCTTCCCGGGTTGGCTACTGTCCCTTCCACCTCCGTGGAAGGGCGGTTCCCCCTGCCACATTCCCCACTTCCGCAGGGGAGCGGCACATCGCCGGCCGGCTCTCTCGGGGGCTGCACAGGTGTTCCTTCAGATAGATGTTCCCCTTAGATGTTCCCGGTGCATGCCGTCTCTCTCCTCCTTTATAGTCCTCCTCCGCCAATCCTAACTCGGCTGCCCACACGCCGAGTATGCTGCTCTCCAATCAGGAGCAGGTCCTACAGTTTATTGGTTGAACTGGAGGCAGCTGTGTAGAAGCTGTTTCTCCCTTCTCAGCGCCATATTGTGGGAGAGCAGATGCATAGAATAAGTCTTAATTCCAGTAACTCAGTCCAGTCCGGGCTGCTCCCCACAACTGGGAAAGAGCTGAGCGTCACTGAAACAGAAAGATGTTTACTGTACTTCATGAAGTGGAGAGGAGCAGGCTGTGAAATATTGATCTCATTGTGTATAGACCAGTCATCAGGAAAACAACACACACACACACACAGAGGATGCATATGCCAGGGAAGATATTCTCTTGAGTGATAGGAAAAGGGCTATTTTAACTTTGAAAGTATGTTTTCCACATGCTTTTTTCAAGATTTCTAGTTTTTCAACCATTGTGATGCCTAAATCATGTCAAAATAGTTAACTTCCAATTCCTCATCTTCGGGCTGTGATTTTCATGTAAGAGTCTCAACACCGCCTGCTGTCGCCTCCATTCTAGAAGCAGGCAGACGGAGGAAGGAAGCGAAACTGGGAGTCACTGCAAAGTCCCTTCACTGGGTCCTCTTTTTCCTGAGTTAGAACGTTTTAAACATCACCAATAGGAGCCAATAAGTTTTCCAAAGCTGGATAGATCGGTTGATAAATAGAAGCAAAAAGTGTATGTTTCCACAGCAAAAGCATAAAGTGCTTAGGTGTTCTGCACACTCCTTGAAATATTAACAGCAAAAAGATGCTAATGTAGAATTGATAGAACCAGCGACAGATGGCAGTTACATGGATCCAGCAGACGGGATAGGGCGTGGCAGTTGGGAAGGCTAAGGCTGACAGAGAGCAGTAGTATTCTTAGAGAGGCAGGGCAGTGTGCCGCTGCACCAAGTGTAAATGCTGATGTGATGACAGTGACGTTCACTGAGAGACTGCGGTGTGCAAGGCGTGTTCTAAGCACTTTGCATATGCTGGCTGTGAACCCTCACAACACCCTCCTGAGGGAGGAGCCATTATTAGCTCCATTTGCCTGAAGAGAAAACTGAGGCAGGGAGAGACTACACCACGGTGTCCATGCGAGGATTTAAAGTGCTTTGTTAGCTTTATTATCAGCATTCTAAATTTAAAAATACAAATGAGGGGCTGGCGCTGTGGCACAAGGGGTTAAGCTGTCACCTGCAGTGCCTGCGTCCCATATGGGTGCCAGTTCAGGTCCCAACTATACTACTTCCCATCAAGCTCCCTGCTAATGCACCTGGGAAAGCAGAAGAAGATGGCCAAGTTCTTGGGCCCCTGCACCCATGTGGGAGACCGGGAAGTAGCTCCTGGCTCCTGGCTTCAGTTGAAGTTCCTGGCTCCCTGCTTTGGCCTGGTCCAATCTTGGCCATTGCAGCCATTTGGTGTATGAAGCAGAGGATGGAACATCTCTCTTTCTGCACCTACCTCTCTGTAACTCCACCTTTCAAATAAATAAATTAATCTTTAGAAATGCAAACGAAGTAACTTGTTTCCTGAAGATTAAGAAAATTTTGCTTTGTCTAACATAGAGAGGCATAATGATGAAAGGCTTCTGATGCCAGCAGACCTAGGCTGAAATCCTGGATCTGCTCTTTTCTCCTCTCACAGCCTCAGTTTCGTCATCTGTAAAGGGGGCTAATGATGCCATGAATAAGACGTCAGATACAGAGCGTGCCGCAAGTGGGTACAGAATAAGCTGAAGCAAATGCTGCAAGTGAGGCAAAAAAAGCAAGCAAAGAACTCAACCGAGCAGCATTTTAAATTACGTTACCACTTACAGAACCCACAAATGGAAGGTCTCGTTCTCTTTCTCTCTCTTTCTCTTTCTCTCTCTCTCTTTCTCTTTCTCTTTCTCTTTCTCTTCTCTTCTCTCACTCTCTCTCTCTCTGCCTTTAAAATAAACAAAAAAAAACTTTTTTTAAAAAAATGAATCTAAAAATCTAGGAATAAGTGTGCTCTTATGGCGGTCATATAACTCATTGTCTACACCAGGAGATTGCAGTAAGGAGAAGGGGACTAACAATTCCGCTGGATAACAGGTGTCCACAGACTCTGTTCTGAACAGATGAGGATATGCACCTCCTGCTAAGCACTGGTCCTGAGCCCACAGTCAGGGGACCTTTCCCGGGCCTTCACCCGCCCCATCACCCCGACTTTGGGACAGCCATCAGGCTAGGGGAGAGGGAACTCCCCCGGAAGTTTATTTTGTTTTCTGCTTGGATGAACTCTGTTCTTGAGAATTATCTGGAAAAAACAGTCCTGGTCTAAAACACGTGCTCCAGTACCACATGGTTTGTTTTTTGTTTTGTTTTCTTCTTAAAGATTTATTTACTTATTTGAAAGAGTTACACAGAGAGGAGAGGCAGAGAGAAGGGTCTTCCATCTGCTGGTTCACTCCCCAGTTGGCCGCAACAGCCGGAGCTGTGCCGATCCTAAGCCAGGAACCAGGAGCTTCTTCCGGGTCTCCCACACGGATGCAGGGGTCCAAGGACTTAGGCCATCTTCTACTTCTTTCCCAGGCCATAGCAGAGAACTGGATCAGAAGTGGAGCAGCTGGGTCTCGAACCGGTGCCCATATGGAATGCCAGCACTGCAGGCCAGGGCATTAACCTGCTGCGCCACAGCGCTAGCCCCGAGTACCACATGTTGACATCTGATTCCCATGCCCCCTTCCTGGGGATCTTTGAAAGGAAAAACAGTATAACCTGGGAGGGAGAAACATAAAACTGATCCCTTCACCTGTGTCTTCCATCAGGAGGCTCTGTTGCCCTGGTAACTGGGAGTGCGTCACTTCTGTATCCTGAGCATCATGGACCTCTTGACCAGGCATAGAACTTGTGCACAGCACTGCTCACGCACAGGATCCTGGGATATCAGAGCCGACAGGGACTCACTAGTCCAGTGCCTTCATTTCAAGCCCACAGAGTTCAAGTGACAACTCCGCGCAGGCCATCTCTAAGTCACCTGCAGAAGAAGAGCCAGAATCCAGGCCTATGCTCACTGCACACTGATCTTCCAAGTTCTTCTCATCATCATTTTACAGCTGTTTCCCTGAAAAACAGCCCTGCCAACTCAAAGTACAATATAGTAATTCCAAAAATAACACACGGTTTCAGGTTATTAGTAGAAACTCAATATTCTCCCATTGTAGTCTGTTGCATTCTCATAATTAGACATATTTTTCAGTTCTTATTGGGAGAAAATTAAAATTAGATTTATGTTGACATTTTAAATCCTCTACATTGGCCAGGTAATAAGGATGCTAAATAACCCATGTGCGGCAAAGGACAGATGATAAACAAGGCTTCCGGAGTTGGGATGTTTATTTCCCAACATTGACAGATAGAAATGGGGGTAGAAATGATCTGATAACACAAGCCGGGGGGAGGGGCTGAAAAGGAAAGACTAAGGACATAACCTGGTGGTTGAGGTCTATACATGAAAATCAACTTGCGTTCATCGGTTTCTGCTGCTTCAACTTCATGTTTTTCCCACCTTTGTACCTGATATGGTAGTTCAGGGTAAGACACAGACTGGGGATGACACACAACGGATGCATGCCTGCTGGCCAATGAGACACTAGGAAGTGTCCGGAAAACACATTTAGAGAAGAGTCATACTGTGTATGAATTACGTATTCCTTCCATGGTGTCTCGGTGAGCTCAGGCTGCTGTCACAAGACAACCAGAGACTGCCGGGTGACTCCTCGGCGTTCTGGAGGCGAGGACGCCCGAGAGGAAGGTGCCAGCACAGTCAGGCTTGGTGGGGGGCCCTCTCCCTAATATGCTCACAAGGCAGCAAGGAGGGGCGCAAGTCCATAGAAACAGACACTAGATGAGCGGGTCCAGGGACTAGAGGGAGCGTGGGAGGATGGAAAGTGACAACTGATGGATACAGAGCTCCTTACTGGGCTATGCAAATGTCCTGAAATTAGACAGTGGTGGTGGTAGCACAACTTTATAAATCCGTAAATTTTATCTCAATAAAGCTGTTACTTTTAAAAAGATCACCAAGTGAAGTGCTGAGTAGGCAGTGCCACTCCCCAGGGTTTAGCACCCTGTAATTATAACCCTGCTCCGTGCACTGGAAGCAAATATTTTAGGTTTGGGAAAAGCACACACCTGACTATACCCTACCTCTGCCCAAAGCCATCGTTCGTCATTTCCAAGTGATTCACGTCCTTTACCCTGACCCCGTAGGTAGAACAGACCAATTAAAAGCCTGGAAACATGAAAACATCTGTGGGTTCATTCTTGAAATGTGGAAAAAAACAGTGGTGAGCATGCAGGTGACGCAGCACTCCGCCCATCCTGGGCTCTGGCAAGGGCAGAGAGACACACAACTAGGGAAATGCAGCCGGGTAAAACCCCTATGTGGGCAGACACACTTTCGCTAGAGAAGTCAGGTGCACGCGCACTGCCGATGGAGCGTTCACTCGTAGCATTTCCAGAGCCGGCTGCTGAGAGCTCCGGGTAAAGACGTCCTCCCAGCCGGAACACAAACAGGTTCATGGGGCTCGGCACCTCCACCAAGACCTCCAGCAAACACTGCCGTATTCTGGGGTCTGGCACCCACAGGAACGACAAGGACAGTCAATGTTTGACGGCACGCCAATCTGGCTACAAAATGAAGGAACCAGACTGAACGGAGTCTGCCACACTGGTAGAAATTGTGATGTCTTTGAGCATTAAATGCTATTTTAGCCATTTGTTTTACAATACAATATCTCTAAAGAGACTCTAAAATGGTCTCAGGTGTTGAGAGAAAGGTAATATAGTGGCCAAGTTCAAGAGTTAAAAGAACAAAAAGCACCTCTTTTTCCTGGCTATAATTCCGGTCAAATCACTTAAGCACTCCAATCCTGAGTTTCCTCCGGTGTGAGATGAGGCTAGCAATGACACTGACATTGGAGGGTGTTGAGAAGACTGAAGGGCCAGCAGTGCAGGTGAAGCGCTCAGCACACACACAGGCACCGCGTCAACGGGCTCCCCTGAGGGGCAGTTCTCTCTTTGCCCAGAGCCGGGATATGCTGGTTGGATGGCTGCCTCCTCCCCTCCCTGCGCCTCTTTCCCTACAGGAGCTCTGGTCTTCATCAGGTCCTTCTTCTTGCTCCCAGAGGGAAGCCATGCACTGTGCTAACCGGCAATTTCCTCCCATTCTTCCCGTCAATCAGCTTCTCTTTCAAGTCTTGCCCTCTCTCCCTTCTATTGTCATTGTTGCAGATTGGAAATCTTGAGGTTATCTTTGACTCTCCCGCTCTCTCCATCCCCGATGTCTAAGAGTCTAATTCTTGTCAGCTCTTCCTCTCAGATCGCCTTTGCCCTATGACTTTCCCAATGACATTACTGCTCCCCCAGCATCTAAGGCCGTCCTGTCTCTGACCTCCTAATCCACACGTCTTCTTCAGGAAAAACAGCCTTGTACACGTGGAATCAAAGCTAAGTATCAATTTTAATTTAAGGCTCAATCATTTAGCCTGCTCAATTTTATTTTCATCTGTTTTTCAACATAAATCATTTGCTTTATTTTATTGTTTCAAATGGTATTAAGCAAGCAATAAAGCATAATCCCTTATTTTTCATCAAACCGACTTCCTTTTTATCTGTCACAAATACTAGGCTTTGTCTAGCTCTCATTCTTTTTATTTCAATTGTATTTTTTAATTAGCATACACTAAAGTTTACTTTTATATGCAATTCTACACATGTTTATGCATGTATAGATTTATGGGCCCACCACCATAATCAAGAAACAGAACAGGGGCTGGCACTATGGCGTAGTGGGTAAGGCTACCACCTGCAGTGCCGGCATCCCATATGGGCACCGGCTCAAGACCCGGCTGCTCCACTTCCCATCCAGCTCTGTGCTATGGCCTAGGAAAGCAGTAGAAGATGGCCCAAGTCCTTGGGCCCCTGCACTCATGTGGGAGACCCAGGAGGAAGCTCCTGGCTCCTGGCTTTGGGTCAGCCCAGCTCAAGCCATGCAGCCATCTGGGGGAGTAAACCAGCAGATGGAAGATCTCTCTCTCTCTCTCTCTCTCTGCTTCTGTGTAACAACTCTGCCTTTCAAATAAATAAATAAAATCTTAAAAAAAAAAAAAGACATGGAACAGTCTTCCAGTCCCTAAGGCTCCCTTTATAGTGCTATTCCTTCATCCTCAGCTCTTCCTTCTGCGCAATCCCTGACAAGCTGATCTGGCTTTTGCTTATGCTGATCCTATGACATAGAATGTCCACGTTCCTCTCTTCCAGGTCAAATAGTAACCATCTTGCAGGGTAAATCTCCATGGAACTTTCTCTGATCATGCCCACTCACTGCCCAGCGCGTTCACATGCATTATTCATTCACCTATACAAGAAACAGCATTAAGCATGTATTACATGACACAGTATCAAATATTAAGAGTGCAAAGGTGATTAAGAATGCAACAGAGCCTTGTCCTGGAGAAGTCCGCAGAATGATTGTCGTTCCACGTGCTTTGTGTCTCAGGAATGGCCCGGGGAACAGTGAGAGTCCAGGAAAGCTAATGGCCAGTTCTGCCAGGGCAGATGGAAAATCTGGAACATTTTGGGAGATGACATTGCTGAAAATCCCATCATCAGAGAACACAGTGTGCTACAAAAAGGGGTGATGTGTGTGCTATGGGGCGACTTGAGGTTTATTCAAACTTGAAGGTAACACAAGTTAGAATCTTTATTAAAAAAAAAAAAAAAAAACTGGGGCCAATGTCCTGGCTCAGAAGATTAAGCTGCCAGCTGTGACACCAACATCCTATAGCAGGGCCCTTGTTGGAGTCCACTTCCAGTTCAGCTCCCTGCTAAGGCACCAGGGAAAGCAACAGAAAATGGCCAAGTGTATGGGCCCTGCCACCTATGTGGGAGACCAGAAGTGGAATTCCAGTCTCCTGGCTTCAGTCTGACCCAGCCTCAACTGTTGAGGCCACCTGGGGCGTAAACCAGCAGATGGAAGATCGCTTTTCCTCAGTCTTTCCCCTTCTCTCTGTCACTTGCCTTCCAAGTAAATAAGTCTTTTAAAAAATAATAAAAAGAAAATGTTCAAATAGAAAGTTAGTAAAATTACAAATTTTCCAAATCTGATAAATATCATAAGCATCACAAATTTCAGAAAAGCAACATGCTATAACTTGTATTATTTATATTAGTATATTAATTATATTAATATTAAATATATTAGCATTATTCTATTAGTATTGGTTGTATCATTAATTATATTAGTATTGGTATTATATTAATATATACAGTATATATACTAGTGTTATTAATTATATTAGTATATTAGTATTAACTGCCTGGGCCATCTCTCTGATACTCCACACACACACACACACACACACACACACACACACTATAGTTTGGCCTCCTCCTCCTGGTTGATTCTGTCGTTTCCCGTAGGGAGAAGGAAGACAATTCCATCTTTCTTCTGGCATATGTGAGAGCAACCTTGTTGCGGCTGTAGAATGTTGTAGAAGCATCTTTGGAGGTCAAAGGTAGAGTCTGGCTGCTCACTGAGGTCTGGACAGGTGTGTGGGGGGGGGTGATGCTGGCAGCCCTCTGACCTTGCCTGCAGCTCAGCATGACCCCCCGGGGGCCACCATGCTCCTTATCTCAGGCTCCCCAGGGAGGTCACTGCTCTGCATTGGGTCCTGGGGAGCGTACTCAGCCTTTGGAGGTGCACCTGCAAATGAAAGGACCTGAAGCACAAGCCTCACGACCTTGGTGTCAGCCTCTGTGTACAGCAAGTGTGTTTAAAATAGCGGAGCACGCCCAAGAAGGCAAATTATCTGCCACTGCTGGGAGAAGGCTCTCAAGTCCCAGCCTGACTCTGCAATGGGAAGCCAGGGAAAGTTTTGAAGTAGGCCAAAGAGGTGACCAGATTTTCTTTAGAAGAGGCCATCAGGTGAAAGTCGCAGGTTGGATCTGGGGAAAAGTCTAGAAGCTGCGATTGTGTTGGTCCAGGAAAGAAGTGACTAGGGCTGGAACAAAAGCAGTAGGAGGTGGGGGCTGGCACTGTGGCATAACGGGTAAAGCCACTGCCTTCAGCGCCAGCATCCCATTTGGGGACTGGTTCGAGACCTGGCTGCTCCATTTCTAATCCAGCTCTCTGCTATGGCCTGGGAAAGCAGTAGAATACAGCCCAAGTGCTTGGGCCCCTGCACCTGCATGGGAGATCAGAGGAAGTTCCTGGCTTTTGGCTCCTGGCATTGGATTGGCACAGCTCTGGCCACTATGGCCATTTCAGGGGTGAACCTCTCTCTGCCTCTACCTCTGCCCCTCTGTAACTCTGCCTTTCAAATAAGTAAATAAATAAATCTTTTTTAAAAAAAGCAGTAGGAGGGAAATATAACAACAATAATGATAACATCAATCAAAACTAACATTTACTCAACGCTTCTAGGAGTCCAGAACAATGCCAAGTGCATTTAGATGTCCTAACTTATTTAATCCTCACAAATCTTCAGAAAACACATGAGAGAATGGAGACTTTCGGAGGTTAAGTAACTTGTATGACATCAGCAGGCAATCAGGATTAAGGCCCAAAGGGTGTTTCCAGAGCTGTGGAAAAATGATGACAGATTAGATCTGGGGGTGGAGCGAGACCAGAAGAAATGATGGGAAGGAAGAAATTTCAGGTGAATAAGATGCTATAAAGTGAATCAGGAAATATTTTCCCTGTCTTGATTCTTATAGCAAATAATTTCATGCTTCTCTGGGTGTTTTGCAGGTGAATGTAACATCTTCCCTATCAGGCAGTAAACTACCTGAGTACAGCATTCCTTGTGTCTTACTTATCTGTGCATCCCACAGGCAGTCAACAATTTCTGTGTTTCTGCTGTGAGCCAGACCCCGGACTCAGCACCAGAAATAGAAAGCTGACCAAATGCCTTCTCTGACCTCAGAGTTTAACAGTCATGGGAGAATGACAAAGGATCTGGGTGGGACGCCAGGTGCAGTCCTCGAGTCGGGCGAGCTGTAACCTAGAGCACAGGTGTGGGAGCTCCTCCACACCCAACTGAAGAGGACACGCACGGAGGCCACGGCAGTGATTGTTGAGCTACGGGGCAACAGATAGGTGGGAGGGCATTGGGTGAATAGATTGTAGAAGGACCTTCCAACCTGAAGAAACGGCATGTGCCAAGGCCAGACATTCAGTGAACGAGGAGATGAGACGGGCCTTGGGTGGAGCAGCCACCGCCTAGGGTGTGGTGTGGTTGCTGATGAATAATGAGGAATTCTGAGAGTTGTCATTAACGACCAGCCTGTGTTTACAGGTGCACAAGATGAACTAGCGCAGTGTTGAGAATATTGGCTGTGGTTCCTTATGGGCATCCCCATTTCAACGCGCGTGACTTTGCTGCTTTTCCCATCAACAGGAGAGATCTATTTTGCCCGTCGCTTGCATCTGGGTGTGGCCATGGCACTAGCTTCAGCACGTGGGTGGTTAGCAAAGGTGGCGCAAGCAGAACCTGAACTCTGCTTGCACATTGCGCTTTGCCACCTTTTGCTGCGCTCTGGAAACTTCCACCACCCGCGTGATTAAACCCCAGGCTAGCCTTGTGGAGGATGAAAGACCGACCAACAGAGCCCAGCCATTCCTATCACTGAGACATAGGAGTCCAAACCACCTGGCCTCAGCCAAGCTGTCCTAGACAAGAAACACTCATAAGACCCACAGAATAGAGAAATGGCCAATGTCTATTGCTTTAAGCTATTAAATTTTGGTACAGGAGTGGGGCGGCAGGGGAGGCATTGTGGCACAGGTTAAGCCACTAACTGTGACATGGGCATCCCATATCAAAGCGCCAGTTCCAGTCCTGACTGCTCTGTTTGCAATCCAGCTCCCTGTTAGTGTGCCTGGGAAAGTAGCAGAAGATGGCCCATGTGAAAGACCTGAATGGGGTTCAAGGCTCCTGGCTTCAGCTTGGCCCAACCCCTGCTGTTGTGGCCATTTGGGAAGTGAACTAGAAGATGGAAGATTTGTCTCTCCTCTCTTTTTCTCTCTGCCACGGTGCTTTTCAAATAAATAAAATAAAATTTTTAAAGAAAATTTAGTATGGTTTGTTTCATAGAAAAAGCTGATAGACATACTGATCCTATTTACTATTTTCATTATTAGCATAATCAGTATTATGGATATCAATGAGCCATTATTCACTGGGGATTCTTTTCCTTAGATGTATGGGAGATAAATCAGTGTGCCCTCAGAGACAGAAGGAAATAATCTTCCAAGTCTGGATGCCAAGCCTCCAGCTACTGAGTTCTAGGATCCCAATGCCTTTATAATTTCTATGTAGGCCAAGACTTTGCTTGACTACTTACGGCCTCTCTGGCTCTCTAACCACACCTATTTCTGGGTACGCTGGGTTGGTTTAGGCTCAGGACTACTGCCAGTTCATAGCCTACGTGACACCTGCTGCTCCACAGAGGACCCCAGCACAGTCTCTTAACCATGATCCCAGCAGAGGGAAGCTTAAACTCTTCTGCTGTCTTCTACACAGTTAAGTCCATCTGTTAACTTCATTCATTCATCTAGAATATTTGGGTTGGGTTTCAAAAGGGGTTTCACCAGATGGATAGACCAATGGAACAGAATTGAAACACCAGAAATCAACCCAAACATCTACAGCCAACTTATATTTGATCAAGGATCTAAAACCAATTCCTGCAGCAAGGACAGTCTATTCAATAAATGGTGCTGGGAAAACTGGATTTCCACCTGCAGAAGCATGAAGCAAGACCCCTACCTTACACCTTACACCTTACACAAAAATCCACTCAACATGGATTAAAGACCTAAATCTACGACCTGACGCCATCAAGTTATTAGAGAACATTGGAGAAACCCTTCAAGATATTGGCACAGGCAAAGAGTTTCTGGAAAAGACCCGGGAGGCACAGGCAGTCAAAGCCAAAATCAACTATTGGGATTGCATCAAATTGAGAAGTTTCTGTACTGCAAAAGAAACAGGAGAGTGAAGAGACAACCGACAGAATGGGAAAAAATATTTGCAAACTATGCTACAGATAAAGGGTTGATAACCAGAATCTACAAAGAGATCAAGAAACTCCACAACATCAAAACCAACAACCCACTTAAGAGATGGGCCAAGGACCTCCATAGACATTTTTCAAAAGAGGAAATCCAAATGGCCAACAGACACATGAAAAAATGTTCAAGATTGTGGGGAGCAACTCGGACTAGACTGTTACTGGAATTAAGACTTATTCTATGCATCTGCTCTCCCACAATATGGTGCTGAGAAGGGAGTAACAACTTCTACGCAGCTATCTCTCGCCAACTTGAGTGATGACCTGCAGGAGCTGATCCTGCTCCTGATTGGAGGAGAGCAGCGTACTCGGCGTGTGGGTAGCAGAGTTGGGATTGGTGGAAGAGGACTATAAAGGAGGAGAGAGACAACATGCACCAGGAACATCTAAGAGGAACACCTGTGCAGCCCCCGAGAGAGCCGGCCGGCGGTGTGCCGCTCCCCCGCGGAAGTGGGGAAAGTGGCAGGGGGAACCGCCCTTCCACGGAGGTGGAAGGGTCGGTAGCCAACCCGGGAAGAACCAGCAGCAAACCAGGGGAGGGCTGAGCAGACAAAAGAACAGCGCAGGGTCTTGTGTCGTTCCTCTGCGAAGAGGGGGAGCGACAAAGATCACTAGCAATCAGGGAAATGCAAATCAAAACCACAATGAGGTTTCACCTCACCCCGGTTAGAATGGCTCACATGCAGAAATCTACCAACAACAGATGCTGGTGAGGATGTGGGGAAAAAGGGACACTAACCCACTGTTGGTGGGAATGCAAACTGGTCAAGCCACTATGGAAGTCAGTCTGGAGATTCCTCAGAAACCTGAAGATAACCCTGCTGTTCAACCCAGCCATCCCACTACTTGGAATTTACCCAAAGGAAATGAAATTGGCAAACACAAAAGCAGTCTGCACCCTAATGTTTATTGCAGCACAATTCACAATAGCCAAGACCTGGAACCAACCTAAATGCCCATCAACGGTAGACTGGATAAAGAAATTATGGGATATGTACTCTTTAGAATACTATACCACCGCAGTATAAAAACAATGAAATCCAGTCATTTGCAACAAAATGGAGGAATCTGGAACACATCATGCTGAGTGAAATAAGCCAGTCCCAAAGGGACAAATATCATATGTTCTCCCTGATCGGTGACAACTGACTGAACACCAAAAAGGAAACCTGTTCAAGTGAAATGGACACTATGAGAAACGGTGACTTGATCAGCCCTGGCCCTGACTGTTGATGAACAACTTAATACATTATCCCTCTTAGTAGTTTTTTTTGTCTGTTCTACTTAATATGACTGGTTTAATTCTGTAATTAATACACAGTTATTCTTAAGTGTTGAAATTTAACTGAAATGTGATCCCTGTTAAACAGAAGAGTGGGAATAAGAGAGGGAAGAGATGTACAATTTGGACATGCTCAATCAGACTTGCCCAAATGGTAGAGTTAGAAACATACCAGCAGATTCCAATTCAATCCCATCAAGGTGGCATGTACCAATGCCATCTCACTAGTCCAAGTGATCAATTTCTGTTCATAATTGATCATAATGAAAGGACTAAGAGTCAAAGGGATCACATAAACAAGTCTAGTGCCTGCTAATACTAACTTATGGAATAAATAAAGGGGAGAGCGATCCAACATGGGAAGCGAGATACACAGCAGACTCATAGAATGGCAGATGTCCTAAACAGCACTCTGGCCTCAGAATCAGCCCTATAAAGGCATTCCAATCTGGCTGAAAAGCCCATGAGAGTATTTCAGGCATGGAAAGTCAAGACACTCTGGCAAAAAAAAAAAAAAAAAAAAAAAAAAAAAAAAAAAAAAAAACTAAATGAAAGATCTCTGTGAGTGAGATCCCAGTGGAAAGAACAGGTCTTCAAAGAAGGAGGTACCTTTCTCTGAAGGGAGGAGAGAACCTCCACTTTGACTATGACCTTGTCTAAATAAGATAAGAGTCGGAGAACTCAAGGGGCTTCCATAGCCTTGGAAACTCATGACTGGAGCATAGGGAGATTACTGATGCCATAAACAGGAGTGTCAATTTGTAAAGTCAACAACAGGAGTCACTGTGCACTTACTCCTCATGTAGGATCTTTGTCCTTAATGTGCTGTACATTGTGATTTAATGCTATAACTAGTACTCAAACAGTATTTTTCACTTTGTGTTTCTATGTGGGTGCAAACTGTTGAAATCTTTACTTAATGTATACTAAACTGATCTTCTGTATATATAGAAAATTGAAAATGAATCTTGATATGAATGGAAGGGGAGAGAGAGCGGGAAAGGGGAGGGTTGCGGGTGGGAGGGAAGTCATCGGGGGGTTGGGGGAAGCCAATGTAGTCCATAAGCTGTACTTTGGAAATCTATATTCATTAAATAAAAGTTAAAAAAAAGGAGGTTTCACAACGTGTACTCATGTACTCTCTGAGAGGGAAAAGTTAGGAGAGCTACTATGTAGAAAATTCAAGGGAAACAGACCACTCTCTACCCCACTGTCCACCTCTCTCCTCCTCAGAAGCAAGTAGAGATAAAAAATGGATGACAATAATTTTTGATAGCTGAAACTTTTCCGCAATTAAACAAACTTGAGATGAAAAATAAAATGGCCGGCGCCGTGGCTCAATAGGCTAATCCTCCACCTTGCAGCGCTGGCACACCGGGTTCTAGTCCCGGTCGGGGTGCCAGATTCTGTCCCGGTTGCCCCTCTTCCAGGCCAGCTCTCTGCTATGGCCCAGGAGTGCAGTGGAGGATGGCCCAAGTGCTTGGGCCCTGCACCCCATGGGAGACCAGGATAAGTACCTGGCTCCTGCCATCGGATCAGCGCAATGCGCTGGCCGCAGCGCGCTGGCCGCAGCGGCCATTGGAGGGTGAACCAATGGCAAAAGGAAGACCTTTCTCTCTGTCTCTCTCTCTCTCACTGTCCACTCTGCATGTCAAAGAAAAAAAAAAAGAAAGAAAGAAAGAAAAGAAAAATAAAACATGTTTCTTAAATCTTGTTTGTTTAAACCCAGAAGGCAATGACAATGAGGGCTACAGTAGAAACCTAATCTGCATTCCTATCTCAGTGTGCTGAGACTCAGGGAAGACCAGGAACACAATTTGCCTGAGTGCAACAACCGTCTGGGCCTGGGGCCACCAAGTCCAGGCTCCCCAGCAGTGAGACGCAGAGGAGGAAGTCCCAGGACTTGTTCTCTTGGAACACTGTCCTCCAACTCACCCACCAGGAAGGTCCTTTGTATCTTCCAAACCCAACTCAAACAGCACCTCCTCGGAAATACTTCCTGACCTCTGCACCCCAAAGGAGGGGTCATCGTTAATTTTTGCTTCTGCTTTTTTTTTTTTTCATCAGCCTGCCTTATAACCTGCATCCTCATATAACTGCTTCGTCCACTGAACTGTGAATGGCATCCAACAGTTGGGTGTGGTGTGGGAGGCTGGGTTGTAGCTCAATCACCCAGCTAAAGGCTGTCATTCATGAGATACAAAGTAAATATTTGCTGAACTAATGAATTAATGAATGAGATAGTATTCAATGGAGAGTGACACTTTTTAATAAGATAGAGTAGGGCTCCTGAACTATATTCAAAGATAGTATGGCTGTTTAGCATTTTGTTTCAAGTTTCCTAACAGAAGACATGTTCCAAGTAGGAACGTCCAGCCTGCAAAACCCAGGAAATCATGTGGTCTGGCCCTGCAGGCAATAGCAGGCAGGACTCAAAATTCAATAAATCTACAGCTGGCTTATTTTTTTAAAGATTTATTTTATTTATTTGAAAGGCAGAGTTAGAGAGAGAGAGGTAGAGACACACAGAGAGAGAGGTCTTCCATCTTCTGATTCACTCCTCAAATGGCTGCAGTAACTGAGACTGGGCCAGGCCAAAGCCAGGAGCTTCTTCCAGGTCCCCCACATGGGTGCAGGGGTCCAAGCACTTGGGCCATCCTCCGCTGCATTCCCAAGAGCGTTGGCAGGGAGCTGGATCAGAAGGGAGCAGCCAGGACTCAAACAGGCACCTTTATGGGACATTGGCACTGTGGGCTGGGGCTTTAAGCCACTGAGCCACAAAACTGGCCCTTAGCTGGCTAATTTTTAGGGTGATAATTTTGTATGGCCTACAAATGACTCTTGGCAGAAAAAAATGTTGCAACCCCCGAAGCGCTCGCTGTCCCACTAACCAGCAGTCTCAGCACGAGCTGGAAGCCTGCTGCAGGTGCACACTCCTTCCCATTCCTGAGCTGCTGAGTCAGGATCTTGGTTTTAACAAGCTTCCCCCGGCGCTTCACGTGCACATTAAAAGTTGGGAATCACTGACCTAAGATGCTGGCTTTCCTACGAGGAAAGTCTTATGAACTGCCGATGTCTGGATGCCATCTTTAGAGATACTAATTCGAACGATTTGGAACGCGTTTCTGACCAAGATGGAAGACAAAGACCTAACATGCTTCCGCTGCTTTAAATAACAGAACAAAGAATACGTGCAGCGATGCTGTTCAGACTGTATCGGTCATCTAGAGCTGAGTAACAAGTTATTCTAAAACTTAGCAGCTTAAAATGACCACACATGATTCCTGAGGCTCAGGAATCTAGGCATAATGTGCCTGGGCGCTCCTGCTCAGGGTCCCTCCCAGTGCTGGCCAGGGCTGCGGTCTCTCTCATGTGAACACTCGGCTGGGAGAGGATCCACTTCTGAGCTCGCTCACGTGGTTGTTGGTAGGGTGTGGTTATGGCGGGGAACGGGACTGAGGGTCTCAGTGACTCACTGGCTATTGGCCGGGAGCGGCCTTCTGTGAGGGGTCGTGCAACACGGCAACTCGCTCCACCACAACGAGTGAGAGAGAGCAGCTGCTAGCAGGTCAGAGGTCAGTGTCTTAGCACCACTTGCCATGCCGTATTTTCTAGTCACTGCACGCCACGCTTCATGGGTGGGGCTTACAGGAAGTAGGAGCACTATGAGACAGGAGCGCTGGGCGCCACCGCTGGAGCCGGCTGCGGCACAACGAGCAGCAGGTGTCAAGGGCGGTGACTCCTGACCAAGGAGAAGCAAATGTGAGCCGGGCCACTGGGCCAGCTTAGCATTGCCGGGAGGCAGTCTAAGCTACAGGACAGAGAAGGGAAACCCAAACAAGGCCAGGGTTCTCCATGAGGGGAAGATGAAGAAGGGGAGGTGGTGGAGGGCAGACAGTAAGACTTTGTTGGTCAAAGGCAGGCACAGTTGCGCAGAGAGAAAGCTCAGGAGGTCCACAGAGGGCTCCCCTTGAGCTCTGTCTGACACTGATCCGCTCGTGTCTGAGCAGAAGCGACCTGAGCCCCTCCTTGTGATATTTAAGGAGAAAGGATTTCAGAGTCCACCCAGGGCAAGAGTGGTGAGCAATCGCAACCCACAAGGCATAAGATAGAACCCTCAACTATTCTCCAGTCCTATTTTCTGGGCCTGTCCTAAAAAGAATTAAAAGGGAATATCTAAAGGATTCAACTGACCCAAAGTAAACTAAATGTGCACTAGAACAAAATCTAGCAAGCAACAATGTAGAATTTGTGACATCTATTGTTCCAAAACAAATTAATTGACATGCAATGAAGTAGGAAAATAAGAATTAAAAAAAAAGAAGAAAATTCAATCAACAGAAACAGATCCTGAAAAGACAGAGGTGTTACAACTAGCAGACAAGAAGCTGAAAAAGGAGTTTCCGGCAAGATGGCGGAATAGGAAGGGAGCACACTGATAGTCTGGGGAGAGATAGTTTAATAAAAGTGGAGATACTGCAGGTTCAAGGAAGAGTAGGGGAGGAAACAGCAGAAGAAACTCTTCCGGAACGCGTGACTCACAGCGGACCTGCGTGGAGAGCGTGGGAGCCCACAGTTCGGGACACCAGCGGCAGACTCAACACACCAGCGTTGGAACGCGAGGTGAGCCGAACCTCAATAGCCCGAGACACCGGCAGGCAAGCGGAGAGAGGAGACTAGAGGGAACGACCCCCGGGGTGGGGGGGAGTTCACAAGGCTAACTGGAAGAGAGAGAGAGAGAGAGAGAGAAAAGGGTGACTAGTACGGACACGGGTTTCTCTCTCTCCGCTCACCTCTCAAGGGCGAGCAAGACAAAGAGCAGGCGCCATCTTGGACATACGTCATAAGCAGAGCGACCTCAGGTCTGCACCAGCCCTGAGCCTAGCAGAAAAACCTCACTCTGGGCGGGGCGAATTAACAGGAGATTAGGACCTAGTAAATTTGTGGTGCTACTGAACTGAGACTGTGAAAAAAGAGACGGTGGGGGAGAGAACTCACGGAATTCACGTGAGCACTCTCCAGAGACGCTACAATTCCGTAACTTTGGCAACCCAGTGGGAGGCTGAAGGAGAATTTGAGCCCACTCTGAGGGCCGAACAGATTCCCTGTGGGGTTCTTGGGAAAGAGCTTCCGATCTCTGGCTCCTGTGGGTATATCATTTGCCTGCTAACTACCTCCAACTTCGTTCAGCTGTGCGGAATTACTTCCCTTTTGAATCAAAAAAAAAAAAAAAGAAAGAAAGAAAGAGAGAGAGAGAGATTTACCATGCCTAACCTGGGAGTGTCACCTTTGGCACACCAAACAGAGCTCTCAGGCCACACCCATCTCAAGCCCTAAGGCTCCATCAAAAACAGATAGTCCACTTAATCTAGAGTCATAGTATAACAAGAAAAAGCACCACAGTGAAGAAACCAAATATCTCCAATATGCCAAATAACAAACGCAAAAACCGAGGTAATAAAAACAAGGAAGTCACCATGACACCCTCAAATGAAAAAGACACCCCAATTCAAGATTATGAAGATGATGACATAGAAGAAATGCAAGAAGCAGATCTCAAAAAATTGATAAGAACATTAAGAAGTTCTCAAAAACAAATTCTGGAACTACACAAATCCTTAATGGACAAGACAGAAAATCTCTCTCGTGAAAATGAAATATTAAGGAGGAATCAAAATGAAACGAAACAACTAGTACAACAGGAAACTGTGATAGTGACTGAAGTGAAGAATTCAATAGATCAAATGAAAAACACAATAGAGAGCCTTACAAACAGAATGGGTGAAGCAGAAGAGAGAATATCAGACTTAGAAGACAGAGAACAGGAAAGGATACAATCAGACCAAAGAAAAGAAGAGGAAATTAGAAATCTAAAACATATTGTCGGGAATCTTCAGGATACTATTAAAAAACCCAACATTTGGGTTCTAGGAGTTCCTGAAGGCATGGAGAGGGAGAAAGGATTAAAAGGCCTTTTTAGTGAGATATTAGCAGAAAATTTCCCAGGTTTGGAGAAGGACAGAGAAATCCTAGTACAGGAAGCTCACAGAACCCCTAATAAACACGACCAAAAGAGATCCTCACCACGACACGTTGTAATTAAACTCTCCACAGTGAAACATAAAGAAAAGATCCTAAAATGTGCAAGAGAGAAACGTCAGATTACTCTCAGAGGATCTCCAATCAGACTCACAGCTGACTTCTCATCAGAAACTCTAAAAGCTAGGAGGAAATGGCAAGATATAGCCCAGGTACTAAGAGAGAAAAACTGCCAGCCCAGAATATTATATCCTGCAAAGCTATCATTTGTGAATGAAGGTGAAATAAAGACTTTTCATAGCAAACAGAAATTGAAAGAATTTGTTGCCACTCGTCCAACCTTGCAAAAGATGCTTAAAGATGTGTTACACACAGAAACACAGAAACACGGTCATCAATATGAAAGAAGGTAAAGGAAGGAAACCAAGGAAGGAAACCTCACAGCAAAAGATCACAGGGAATTCAAAGCATATATTAGGACTTATCTTTGGCAAGTGGCAGGGCAAAGTTACCACTTATCATTAGTCACTTTGAACGTGAATGGCCTGAACTGTCCAGTTAAAAGACACCGATTGGCTGATTGGGTTAAGGAACAAAACCCATCTATTTGCTGCTTACAAGAAACACATCTTTCCAACAAAGATCCATACAGACTGAAAGTGAAAGGCTGGAAAAAGATATACCATGCCAACAGAAATGAAAAAAGAGCGGGCGTAGCCATCTTAATATCGGACAACATAAACTTTACCACAAAAACTGTTAAGAGAGACAAAGAGGAACACTATATCATGATTAAGGGATCAATTCAGCAGGAAGATATAACAATTATCAATGTATATGCACCTAACTACAGGGCACCAGTTTATCTAAAAGATTTATTAATGGACTTAAAGGGAGACTTAGACCCCAATACAGTAGTACTGGGGGACTTCAATACTCCACTCTCAGAAATAGACAGATCATCCGGTCAGAAGATCAACAAGGATACAGTAGATTTAAACGACACTATAGCCCAAATGGATCTAACAGATATATACAGAACTTTCAATCCTACAGCTAAAGATTTTACATTCTTCTCAGCAGTACATGGAACCTTCTCTAGGATTGACCACATACTAGGCCATAAAGCAAGTCTCAGCAAATTCAAAAGAATTAGAATCATACCATGCAGCTTCTCAGACCACAGCAGAATGAAGGTGGAAATTAGCAACTCAGGAATCCCTAGAGCATACGCAAACACATGGAGATTGAACAACATGCTCCTGAATGAACAATGGGTCATAGAAGAAATCAAAAGAGAAATCAAAAACTTTCTGGAAGTAAATGAGGATAACAGCACAACATACCAAAACTTATGGGACGCAGTAAAAGCAGTGTTAAGAGGAAAGTTTATATCAATAGGTGCCTATATCAAGAAATTGGAAAGACACCAAACAGATGAGCTTTCAATTCACCTCAAGGATCTAGAAAACCTACAGCAAACCAGACCCAAATCTAGTAGGAGAAGAGAAATAATTAAAATCAGAGAAGAAATAAACAGGATTGAATCAAGAAAAACATTACAAAAAATCAGCCAAACGAAGAGCTGGTTTTTTGAAAAAATAAACAAAATTGACACCCCATTGGCCCAACTAACTAAAAAAAGAAGAGAAAAGACCCAAATCAATAAAATGAGAGATGAAAAAGGAAATGTAACAACAGACACCACAGAAATAAAAAGAATCATCAGAAATTACTACAAGGACTTGTATGCCAGCAAACAGGGAAACCTATCAGAAATGGATAGATTCCTGGACACATGCAACCTGCCTAAATTGAACCAGGAAGACATCAAAAACCTAAACAGACCCATAACTGAGACAGAAATTGAAACAGTAATAAAGGCCCTCCCAACAAAGAAAAGCCCAGGACCAGATTGATTCACTGCTGAATTCTACCAGACGTTTAAAGAAGAACTAACTCCAATTCTTCTCAAACTATTCAGAACAATCGAAGAAGAGGGAGTCCTCCCAAATTCTTTCTATGAAGCCAGCATCACCTTAATACCTAAGCCAGAGAAAGATGCAGCACTGAAAGAGAATTACAGACCAATATCCCTGATGAACATAGATGCAAAAATCCTCAATAAAATTCTCGCCAATAGAATGCAACAACACATCAGAAAGATCATCCACCCAGACCAAATGGGATTTATCCCTGGTATGCAGGGATGGTTTAATGTGCGCAAGACAATCAATGTGATACACCACATTAACAGACTGCAGAAGAAAAACCATATGATTATCTCAATAGATGCCGAGAAAGCATTTGATAAAATACAACACCCGTTCATGATGAAAACTCTAAGCAAACTGGGTTTGGAAGGAACATTCCTCAATACAATCAAAGCAATCTATGAAAAACCCACAGCCAACATCCTATTGAATGGGGAAAAGTTGGAAGCATTTCCACTGAGATCTGGTACCAGACAGGGATGCCCACTCTCACCACTGCTATTCAATATAGTTCTGGAGGTTCTAGCCAGAGCTATTAGGCAAGAAAAAGAAATTAAAGGGATACAAATTGGGAAGGAAGAAGTCAAACTATCCCTCTTTGCAGATGACATGATTCTGTATTTAGGGGACCCAAAGAACTCTACTAAGAGACTATTGGAACTCAGAGAAGAGTTTGGCAAAGTAGCAGGGTATAAAATCAATGCACAAAAATCAACAGCCTTTGTATACACAGACAATGCCATGGCTGAGGAAGAACTTCTAAGATCAATCCCATTCACAATAGCTACAAAAACAATCAAATACCTTGGAATAAACTTAACCAAAGACGTTAAAGATCTCTACGATGAAAATTACAAAATCTTAAAGAAAGAAATAGAAGAGGATACCAAGAAATGAAAAAATCTTCCATGCTCATGGATTGGAAGAATCAATATCATCAAAATGTCCATTCTCCCATAAAGCAATTTATAAATTCAATGCAATACCAATCAAGATACTGAAGACCTTCTTCTCAGATCTGGAAAAAATGGTGCTGAAATTTATATGGAGGCACAAGAGACCTCGAATAGCAAAAGCAAATTTGTACAACAAAAACAAAGCCGGAGGCATCACAATACCAGATTTCAGGACATACTACAGGGCGGTTGTAATCAAAACAGCATGGTACTGGTACAGAAACAGATGGATAGACCAATGGAACAGAATAGACACACCAGAAATCAACCCAAACATCTACAGCCAACTTATATTTGATCAAGGATCTAAAACTAATTCCTGGAGCAAGGACAGTCTATTCAATAAATGGTGCTGGGAAAACTGGATTTCCACATGCAGAATCATGAAGCAAGACCCCTACCTTACACCTTACACAAAAATCCACTCAACATGGATTAAAGACCTAAATCTACGACCTGACACCATCAAGTCACTAGAGAACATTGGAGAAACCCTTCAAGATATTGGCACAGGCAAAGAATTTCTGGAAAAGACCCGGGAGGCACAGGCATTCAAAGCCAAAATCAACTATTGGGATTGCATCAAATTGAGAAGTTTCTGTACTGCAAAAGAAACAGTCAGGAGAGTGAAGAGACAACTGACAGAATGGGAAAAAATATTTGCAAACTATGCAACAGATAAAGGGTTAATAACCAGAATCTACAAAGAGATCAAGAAACTCCACAAAAACAAAACCAACAACCCACTTAAGAGATGGGCCAAGGACCTCAATAGACATTTTTCAAAAGAGGAAATCCAAATGGCCAACAGGCACATGAAAAAATGTTCAAGGTCATTAGCAATCAGGGAAATGCAAATCAAAACCACAATGAGGTTTCACCTCACCCCGGTTAGAGTGGCTCACATACAGAAATCTACCAACAACAGATGCTGGCGAGGATGTGGGGAAAAAGGGACACTAACCCACTGTTGGTGGGAATGCAAACTGGTCAAGCCACTATGGAAGTCAGTCTGGAGATTCCTCAGAAACCTGAAGATAACCCTACCGTTCGACCCAGCCATTCCACTCCTTGGAATTTACCCAAAGGAATTTAAATTGGCAAACAAAAAAGAGGTCTGCACCCTAATGTTTATTGAAGCTCAATTCACAATAGCTAAGACCTGGAACCAACCTAAATGCCCATCAACGGTAGACTGGATAAAGAAATTATGGGATATGTACTCTTTAGAATACTATACCGCAGTAAGAAACAACGAAATCCAGTCATTTGCAACAAAATGGAAGAATCTGGAACACATCATGCTGAGTGAAATAAGCCAGTCCCAAAGGGACAAATACCATATGTTCTCCCTGATGGGTGACGACTGACTGAACACCAAGAGGGAAACCTGTTGAAGTGAGGTGGACACTATGAGAAACAGTGACTTGATCAGCATAGCCCTGACTGTTAATGAACAACTTAATACATTATCCCTCTTAGTAGTTTTTTTTATCTGTTCTACTTAATATGACTGGTTTAGTTCTGTAATTGATGCACAGTTATTCTTAAGTGTTGAAAATTAACTGAAATGTGATCCTTGTTGAACATGGGAGTGGGAATGGGAGAGGGAAGAGATGTATAATTTGGGACATGCTCAGGCTGACTTGCCCCAAGTGGTGGAGTTGGAAGCATACCAGGGGATTCCAATTCAATCCCGTCAAGGTGGCATGTACCAATGCCATCTCACTGTTCCAGGTGATCAATTTCAGTTCACAATTGGTCATGGTGGAGGGACTGGGAGTCAAAGGGAGCACATAGACAAGTCTAGTACCTGCTAACGCTAACCGATGGAGTAAATAAAGGGGAGAGTGATCCAACATGGGAAGTGAGATACTCAGCAGACTCATAGAATGGCAGATGTCCTAAATAGCACTCTGGCCTCAGAATCAGCCCTAAAGGCATTCGGAGCTGGCTGAAAAGCTCATGAGAGTATTTCAGGCATGGAAAGCCAAGACACTCTGGCAAAAGATCTCTGCGAGTGAGATCCCAGTGGAAAGAACAGGTCATCAAAGAAGGAGGTACCTTTCTCTGAAGGGAGGAGAGAACCTCCACTTTGACTATGACCTTGTCTAAACAAGATAAGAGTCGGAGAACTCAGAGGGCTTCCATAGCCTTGGAAACTCATGACTGGAACATAGGGAGATTACTGATGCCATAGACAGGAGTGTCAATTGGTAAAGTCAACAACAGGAGTCACTGTGCACTTACTCCTCATGTAGGATCTCTGTCCTTAATGTGCTGTACATTGTGATTTAATGCTATAACGAGTACTCAAATAATATATTTCACTTTGTGTTTCTATGGGGTGCAAACTGTTGAAATCCTTACTTAATGCATACTAAACTGATCCTCTGTAAAAAAAAAAAAAAAAGAAATTATCAATTCCCAACTTGACTCTCACTGGGATTAAACATGACAATAGGTCTGCTCTGATTTCATCATCATTTAAAAAAAATCATCTATTATTTTTCACTTTATGTTTCTGTGTGGGAGCAAACTGTTGAAATCCATACTTAATGTATACTAAGCTGATCTTCTGTATATTAAGATAATCGAAAATGAATCTTGATGTGAATGGAAGGGGAGAGGGAGTAGGAAAGGGGAGGGTTGTGGGGGGGAAGGACGGTATGGGGGGGAAGCCATTGTAATCCATAAGTCGTACTCTGGAAATTTATATTCATTAAATAAAAGTTTAAAAAAAAAAAAAGAAGAAGCTGAAAAAAAAAAAAAGTTGGAACAACTACTATAAATATGTCCTATAGGCCTAAGAAGGCCAAGGGAGACATGACCATGATGTGCAGAAAAATAAAAGACCCAAGACCCAAATGAACGATTGAGCAAAAGAAATCTAACCTCTTAGACACACGAAAAATACACTCTATGGGATTAGCAGAAGGTTAGACACTGAAGAAGAAACTTGAATGTATAAGAGAAACATCCAAATGAAGCTGAGAAACAAGGGAAAAAATCAAATCGTGGTGACTTATGGGACACTCTCAGTGAAAAAAAAAGAAAGAGA
This sequence comes from Oryctolagus cuniculus, assembly GCF_964237555.1. NCBI lineage: Eukaryota > Metazoa > Chordata > Mammalia > Lagomorpha > Leporidae > Oryctolagus > Oryctolagus cuniculus. The sequence goes on along the minus strand of NC_091445.1, from coordinate 87,406,174 downwards.
AGAGGAAGCAAAAATTTGAAGAAACATTAGTCCAAAGTTTCCAAATTTGATGAAACCTATAAACTTGTACATTTACAAATCTGAGCAGAATAAACATAAAAGTGTACACCAGGTACACTATAGCCGAGTTACTGGAAGTCAGAGATCCAGGAGTAATTTTGAACACAGAGAAAAGAGATATGGCATGCAAAGAGGAGTAATGACAAGACGACAGCAAGCTTCTTATCAGAGTCTGCACAAGTCAGAGGAAAGTCATCTTCTAGTACGCAAAGAATGAAACATCAATCGAAAATTCTTTGCCAGTAAGTTTGTTCCAAATCTGAAAGTGAACTAAAGATAAGTCAGACATACAAAATTTATCACCAACCCCATTACAAACAGAGTGAGTTACCCAGAAAAAATGGAGCCAAAGTGCTCACTCTGTGGGTAAACAGAAAAGACTGCTCTTTTGTTTTCTTTTTAAAAAACCTTGGGAAGATACTAACTGCTTACAAAGATCAAAATATGGGGCTGGCGCTGTGGTGTAGTGGGTAAAGCTGCCACCTACAGTGCTGGCATTCCATATGGGCACCGGTTCAAGTCCCAGCTGCTCCACTTTCAATCCAGCTCTCTGCTATGGCCTGGGAAAGCAGTGCAAGATGGCCCAAGTTCTTGGGCCCCTGCACCTGTGTGGGAGACCAGAAGAAGCTCCTGGCTCCTGGCTTTGGATTGGCACAGCTCTGGCCATTTGCCACCAACTGGGGAGTGAACCAGTAGATGGAAGACTCTCTCTCTGCCTCTCTGTCTCTCTCTGTATAACTCTTTCAAATAAAATTAATAAATCTTTAAAAAAAAAAAAGAGAGAGAGAGAGATCAACATATTCTGGAAATGTAAAATATAGCAGAAGAAAAATTTTAACAAAAATATGACAGCAAGAAATATACAGCAAGAAATGTAAGCACTGGTTTTAAGATTCCTATTCTATATGTAAAGTGACAATATTATTTGAGGTTGGTCTGTAAACTTTAAAGTAACCATTAAAAAAGAGATAAAACAAATTGGAATAGCCAATAAGAATGGAATGGAAAGGAAATGGGAACATGAAAAATGAAGGCAGGAAATAGAAAAAAAAAAAAAAAGGAAGTAAAGAGTAGATATGAGCTGGCGCTGCGGCTCAATAGGCTAATCCTCCACCTGCGGCGCCGGCACACCAGGTTCTAGTCCCGGTCGGGGCGCCGGGTTCTGTCCCGGTTGCTCATCTTCCAGTCCAGCTCTCTGCTGTGGCCCAGGAAGGCCCAGGTCCTTGGGCCCTGTACCCACATGGGAGACCAGGAGAAGCACCTGGCTCCTGCCTTCGGATCAGTGCAGTGCGCCGGCCGCGGCGGCCATTGGAGTGTGAACCAATGGCAAAGGAAAACCTTTCTCTCTGTCTCTCTCTCTCACTGTCCACTCTGCCTGTCAAAAAAATAAAAAAAAAAGAGTAGATATGCTAAATATGAGTGTGAAACAAATACCTAACTTACTTAGTAACAAATAGCTACATTTACTTCTAGCCACATAAATATGTGCATTAAATATAAATAAGAACCTTATAAAAGGCAATAATTTTAGGATTGGATGGAAAAGCAAGAACAAGACCCAATTATCTTTTAAAATATAAAACTAAAACCAACAAACTTTAAATATAAAGATGCAGGTTAAAAGTAAAAGAATTGACGACTATGTTCTTTGTAAATGCTAATCAAAAGAAAGTTGGAGTAGCTGTGTTAGTTTCAGATAAAGTGGGCTTCAGAATAGATACTATTGGGAACAAAGAAACACATTTTATAATAATAAGGGCTATTACACCAAGAAGACACACAAATCCTAAAGACATAAGCACATAATATTATATCTTTAAAATACGTGAAGTAAAATTGATAGAACTAAAAAAAGAAATAAATGAACTCACAATTACATCGGAGATTTCAAAAATCTTTTTTAGTAATTGAACAGCAAGTAAACAGAAAATCAGTAAAGATGCAGGAGACTTCACCAACATCATCAGCCAAAGTAATGGAATTGACATGTATCTAATCCCTCACCCAACATCTGCAGAATACAGACGTTTTCAAGCGCACTGAAAGTCCCCAAGACAGATGATATTCTATACCAAAAACAAGTCTGCAATAAGATGAAATTATATCATTTATGCATGTTTTTGGACCATGAGAGAATTAAATTAGGAATGAATAACAGGAAGATATCAGAAATACTAAAATATTTGGAAATTATATGAGAGGTCTTCAAAAAATTCGTGGAAATATATATCATGAGAAATCAATAAATGTATTTTAAAATTTTTGTACTAAAACAAACATATCTTTTACTTCTACTTTTCCCATGAATGTGTTGAAAATACTCTTCTACCTCTAAATAAAATGAGTTAAAAATATTCTGGTTTCTTTTCAGAGCATATAAATCTTTCACCTTAAAATGAGTTAAAGAGGAAAATGTAAGAGAATTGAGAAATAGCGTAGGTTGAGCGAATATGAAAACACAAAATATCAAATTTATGGGATGCAGCTAAAAAGCTCCTTGGAGGTACATTTAATAGCATAAATTCTAGGGAAAAACAAAATATCTCTAATTATCTAAGCTTCTCACTTTAAAAAAATAGTTTATTTACTTGAGAGTCAGATCGCGCGCACACACACTTGCGCACACGCATGAGAGAGAGAGAGAGAAAGAGAGAGATATCTCCAATCTGCTTATTCACTCCTCAAATTCCTGCAACAGCCTTGGCTTGGCCAGGTTGAAGCCAGGAGCCAGGAACTCAATCCAAGTCTCTCAGCTGGATGGCAGAGACCCAAGTAATTGGGCCATCACCTGCTGCCTCCTAGGGTGCACATTAGCAGGGAGCTGGAATTGGAAGTGGTGCTGGGATTCAAACCCAAGCACTTGAATATAGGCTTTAATCACTATACCAAATGACCACCCTTGCATCTCATCTTAAGAAGCAAAAAAAAAAAAAAAAAAAAAGTAAATTCAAAATAAGTAGAATAAAGGAAATAATAAAGTCATGAACAGAAATCAATAAAAGGAAAAAGGCAAGGGGGAAAAATCAATGATACTAAAAATTAATTCTTGGAAACATAGTAAAATTGATGACTCTGGCCAGACAGATTACTTTTTTTTTAACTTTTATTTAATGAATATAAATTTCCAAAGTACAGCTTATGAATTACAATGGCTTCCCCCCATAACTTCCCTCCCACCTGCAACCCTCCCCTCTCCTGCTCCCTCTCCCCTTCCATTCACATCAAGATTCATTTTCACTTCTCTTTATATAAAGATCAATTTAGTGTATATTAAGGAAGGATTTCAACAGTTTGCACCCACATAGAAACACAAAGTGAAAAATACTGTTTGAGTACTAGTTATAGCATTAAATCACAATGTACAGCACATTAAGGACAGAGATTCTACATGAGGAGTAGTGCACAGTGACTCCTGTTGTTGACTTAACAAATTGAGACTCTTGTTTATGGTGTCAGTAATCACCCTAGGCTCTTGTCATGAGTTGCCAAGGCTATGGAAGCCTTTTGAGTTCGCCTACTCTGATCATATTTAGACAAGGTCATAGCCAAAGTGGAAGTTCTCTCCTCCCTTCAGAGAAAGGTACCTCCTTCTTTGATGACCTGTTCTTTCCACTGGGATCTCACTCACAGAGATTTTTCATTTAAGTCTTTTTTTTTTTTTTTTTTTTCCAGAGTGTCTTGACTTTCCATGCCTGAAATACTCTCATGGGCTTTTCAGCCAGATCCGCATGCCTTAAGGGCTGATTCTGAGGCCAGAGTGCTGTTTAGGACATCTGCCATTCTATGAATCTGCTGTGTATCCCGCTTGCCATGTTGGATTGTTCTCTCCCTTTTTTTTTTTTATTCTATCGGTTAGTATTTACAGACACTAGTCTTGTTTATGTGATCCCTTTGCCTCTTAGTCCTATCATTATGATCAATTGTGAACAGCAATTGATCACTTGGACTAGTGAGATGGCATTGGTACATGCCACCTTGATGGGATTGAATTGGAATCCCCTGGTATGTTTCTAACTCTACCATTTGGGGCAAGTCCAACTGAGCATGTCCCAAATTGCGCATCTCTTCCCTCTCTTATTCCCACTCTTATTTTTAACAGGGATCACTTTTCAGTTAAGTTTCAGCACTTAAGAATAACTGTATTAATTACAGAATTCAAGTAATAGTATTAAGTAGAACAACAAAAAATACTAAAAGGGATAAAGTATTAAGTTGTTCATCAACAGGCAGGGCTATGTTGATCAAGTCACCATTTCTCATAGTGTCCATTTCACTTTAACAGGTTTCCTTTTAGGTGCTGAGTTAGTTGTCACCAATCAGGGAGAACACATGATATTTGTACCTTTGAGACTGGCTTAATTCACTCAGCATGATGTTTTCCAGATTCCCCCATTTGTTGCAAATCACTGGATTTCATTGTTTTTGACTGCTATATAGTATTCTATAGAGTACATATCCCATAATTTCTTTATCTACAACATTTGGATGGGCATTTAGGTTGATTCCAGGTCTTAGCTATTGTGAATTGAGCTGCAATAAACATTAAAGTGCAGACTGCTTTTGTGTTTGCCAATTTCATTTCTTTTGGGGAAATTCCAAGGAGTGGGATGGCTGGGTTGAAGAGCAGGGTTATCTTCAGGTTTCTGAGGAATCTCCAGACTGACTTTCATAGTGGCTTAACCAGTTTGCATTCCCACCAACAGTGGCTTAGTGTCCCTTTTTCCCCACATCCTTGCCAGCATTTGATGTTGGTAGATTTCTGTATGTGGGCCATTCTAAACCTCATTGTGGTTTTGATTTGCATTTCCCTGATTGCTAGTGATCTTGAACATTTTGTCATGTGTCTGTTGGCCACTTGGATTTCCTCTTTTGAAAAATGTCTATTGAGGTCCTTGGCCCATCTCTTAAGTGGGTTGTTTGTTTTGATGTTGTGGAGTTTCTTGATTTCTTTGTAGATTCTGGTTATCAACCCTTTACCTGTAGCATAGTTTGCAAATATTTTTTCCCATTCTGTCAGTTGCCTCTTCACTCTCCTGACAGTTTCTTTTGCAGTACAGAAACTTCTCAATTTGATGCAATCCCAATAGTTAATTTTGGCTTTGAATGCCTGTGCCTCCAGGGTCTTTTCAAAGAAGTCTTTGCCCGTGCCAATATCTTACAGGGTTTCTGCAGTGTTCTCTAATAATTTGATGGTGTCAGGTCGTAGATTTAGGTCTTTAACCCAGGTTGAGTGGATTTTTGTGTAAAGTGTAATGTAGGGGTCTTGCTTCATGCTTCTGCAGGTGGAAATCCAGTTTTCCCAGCACCATTTATTGAATAGACTGTCCTTGCTCCAGGAATTGGTTTTAGATCCTTGATCAAATATAAGTTGGCTGTAGATGTTTGGGTTGATTTCTGGTGTTTCAATTCTGTTCCATTGGTCTATCCATCTGTTTCTGTACCAGTACCATGCTGTTTTGATTACAACTGCCCTGTAGTATGTCCTGAAATCTGGTATTGTGATGCCTCCGGCTTTGTTTTTGTTGTATAAAATTGCTTTAGCTATTTGAGGTCTCCTGCATCTCCATATGAATTTCAGCATCATTTTTTCTAGATCTGAGAAGAAGGTCTTTGGTATCTTGATTGGTATCACATTGAATCTATAAATTGCTTTTGGGAGAATGGACATTTTGATGATGTTGATTCTTCCAATCCATGAGCATGGAAGATTTTTCCATTTTTTTGGTGTCCTCTTCTATTTATTTCTTTAAGATTTTGTAATTCTCATGGTAGAGCTCTTTAACGTCCTTGTTTAAGTTTATTCCAAGGTATTTGATTGTTTATGTAGCTATTGTGAATGGGATTGATCTTAGCAGTTCTTTCTCATCCATGGCATTGCCTGTGTATACAAAGGCTGTTGATTTTTGTGCATTGATTTTATATCCTGCTACTTTGCCAAACTCTTCTCTGAGTTCCAATAGTCTCTTAGTAGAGTTCTTTGGATCCTCTAAGTAAAGAATCATATCGTCTCCAAAGAGGGATAGCTTGATTTCTTCCTTCCCAATTTGTATCCCTTTAATTTCTTTTTCTTGCCTAATAGCTCTGGCCAAACCTTCCAGAACTGTATTGAATAGCAGTGGTAAAAGTGGGCATCCCTGTCTGGTACCAGATCTCAGTGGAAATGCTTCCAACTTTTCCCCATTCAATAGGATGCTGGCCATGGGTTTTTCATAAATTGCTTTGATTATATTGAGGAATGTTCCTTCTATACCCAATTTGCTTAGAGTTTTCATCATGAAACGGTGTTGAATTTTATCGAATGCTTTCTCTGCATCTATTGAGATAATCATATGGTTTTTCTTCTGCAGTCTGTTAATGTGGTGTATCACATTGATTGATTTGCAAACATTGAACCATCCCTGCATACCAGGGATAAATCCCATTTGGTCTGGGTGGATGATCTTTCTGATGTGTTGTTGCATTCTATTGGCGAGACTTTTATTGAGGATTTTTGCATCTATGTTCATCAGGGATATTGGTCTGTAATTTTCTTTCAATACTGCATCTTTCTCTGGCTTAGGGATTAAGGTGATGCTGGCTTCATAGAAAGAATTTGGGAGGATTCCCTCTTTTTTGATTGTCCTGAATAGTTTGAGAAGAATTGGAGTTAGTTCTTCTTTAAATGTCTGGTGGAATTCAGCAGTGAATCCATCTGGCCCTGGGCTTTTCTTGTTGGGAGGGCCTTTATTACTGTTTCAATTTCTTTCTCAGTTATGGGCCTATTTAGGTTTTCTATATCTTCATGGTTCAATTTAGGTAGATTGCATGTGTCCAGGATTCTATCCATTTCTGATAGATTTCCCTGTTTGCTGGCATACAACTCTTTGTAGTAATTTCTGATGATTCTTTTTATTTCTGTGGTGTCTGTTGTTACATTTCCTTTTTCATCTCTCATTTTATTGATTTGGGTCTTTTCTTTTTATAGTTAGTTGAGCCAATGGTGTGTCAATTTTATTCTTTTTTTTTTTTTTTTTTTTCAAAAAACTAGCTCTCCGCTTGGCTGATTTTTTGTAATTTTTTGGATTCAATCCTGTTGATTTCTTCTCTGATTTTAATTATTTCTCTTCTCCTACTAGATTTGGGTCTGGTTTGCTTCAGTTTTTCTAGATCCTTGAGATGAATTGAAAGCTCATTTATCTGGTGCCTTTCCAATTTCTTGATGTAGGCACCTATTGCTATAAACTTTCCTCTCAACACTGCTTTTGCCATATCCCATAAGTTTTGGTATGTTGTGCTGTTATCCTCATTTACTTCCAGAAAGTTTTTGATTTCTCTTTTGATTTCTTCTATGACCCATTGTTCATTCAGGAGCATGTTGTTCAATCTCCATGTGTTTGCGTATGCTCTAGGGATTCCTGAGTTGCTAATTTCCACCTTCATTCTGCTGTGGTCTGAGAAGCTGCATCGTATGATTCTAATTCTTTAAAATTTGCTGAGACATGCTTTATGGCCTAATATGTGGTCAATCCTAGAGAAGGGTCCATGCACTGCTGAGAAGAATTTAAAATCTTTAAATGTAGGATTGAAAGTTCTGTAGATATCTGTTAGATCCATTTGGGCAATAGTGTTGATTAAATCTGCTGTTTCCTTGTTGATCTTCTGACCGGATGATCTGTCTATTTCTGAGAGTGGAGTATTGAAGTTCCCCAGTACTATTGTATTGCAATCTAAATCTCCCTTTAAGTCCCTTAACATATCTTTTATTGGGGATTGGCTCAGTGGTTGGGGAGATCTTTCTGTCTTTCCCTCCCTTTCTTATAACTCTTTCAAATAAATGAATAAATCTTTAAAGAAAAACCTACTAGTACAAGGAGGGAATTTAGCAAGCTTACATAATACAAAACCACTATAAAAAATAAATTGTAATTCTATATACTATCAAACAATCAGAAATAAAACTTTAAATACCATTTACAATAGCATTAGACAAGAAATATATGGGGATAAATTTAACAAAAACATGTATAGTATCTCTACTTTGAAAACTATAATGCATTGCAAAGAAAAATTCAAGATGTGCAATGGAAAGATACACCATATCTCTGCATTGAAGCATTCAATTTTACCAAGATGCCAATTTCCCCCAAATTGCTCTATAAACTCAATGCAATCCCAATCAAAATCTCAGCAATCTTTTTGTAAAAATTTACAAAATTTTTCTAAATTTCTAAATGCAAGCTGCCTGTAAAAGGTAAAATATCGTGTGAAAGAAAAGCAAAGTTGGAGGGCTCATGCTACTTGATTTTAAGACTTACTATTAAGCCACAATAATCAGGAAAGTATGACATTTATGTAAGAATAGGTATTTAAATCAATGGACCAGAACAGAGTTGATAAATACACTCACTTATATCTGGTCAACTGAGTTTTAATGAAAGTACCAAGGGAAGGCAATGGCTTTGAAATAATCGTCTGGAACAATTGGACATTTGTGAGCACAGAAATGAACCTTGACCCTTGTCTTGTATCACCCACGAAAATGAACTCAACATGGATCATAGACCTTACTGGAAGAGCTAACGCAATAGAAATTTCTCAAAGAAAACATAGGAGGAAATATTTTTGACCTTAGATTAGGCACAGATTTCTTAGAACACAAAAAGCACAAACCATAAAGGAAAAATAAAGGGTAATTGGACTTCATTAAAATTACAAACTGCTTTTTGAAAGACTATCAATCAAATGAAAATGCAAGCCACAGTCTTGGAGTGCAAAATACAGATCTGCTAAATTCCTTGCATCCAGATTAGATAGAAAATTCTCACAACTCAATAAGAAGACAAACATTCCAAAGTGTTAAACAATGCATGAAATATTTGAATACACTCTCCACCAAAGAAGAGGTACAAATGGCAAAAAAAAAAAAAAAAAAAAAAAGACATGAAAAGATATTCAGTATTATTAGTAATTAGGGAAATGCAAATTGAAACCACAGTGAGATATCACTACGCACTTGTCAGAACGCCTAGAGTTGGAAAGTCTGCCGAGTGTCAGCAACAATAATGGACCAATTAGAAATCACAGGCACCGAGGTTGATGCTGTGGCACAGCGGGTTAAAGCCCGGTATTGCAGTACTGACATCCCATGCGGGCACTGGTTTGAGTCCTGCTTCTGACCCAGCTCCCTGCTAATGCGCCTGGGAAAGCAGTAGAAGACGGCCCAAGTCCTTGGGCCTCTGCACTCACGTGGGAGACCTGGAAGAAACTCCTGGCTCCTGGCTTCAGATCTGCTCAGCTCCAGCTGTTGTGGCCATTTGGGGAGTGAAACAGCAGATAGAAGATCTCTTTCTGTCTCTACTTCTCTCTGTAATTCTGTCTTTCAAATAAATAAAATAAATCTTTTTTGAAAAAGAAAAACTTTGGTGATTTTATGTAAAGCTAAACATATACTTACCATATGACCCAAAGATTATTTTTGAATATTTACTCAAGAGAAGGAAATGTACATTTATACAAAGACTTGGCCTCATATGTTCGTAGTAGCTTTACTGATAATAACATAAACCAATTCAAAGTCCACCAACTGGTTTATGAACAAATAAATCATCATACATCATACAATGGAATACTACTCAAGAATACAAAAGAACAAACTGAAACACACAACAACATGGCTGAGCCTCAAAACTATTCTACTAAATAAAAAGAAACACAGAAGATCATACACCATATGATTCTACTTATATGGAATTCCAGACAAGTGACTAAAAGCAGGTGGGCGGTTACCAAGGAGTGGAATGGACAAGGGCACAAGGGGCCGGCGTAGCAGGTAAGGCCGCCGCCGGCAGTGCCGGGATCCCATATGGACGCCAGTTCGAGGCCCGGCTGTTCCACTTCTGATCCAGCTCTCTGATATGGCCTGGGAAAGCAGTGGAAGATGGCCCAAGTCCTTGGGCCCCTGCACCCGTGTGGGATATCCGGAAGAAACTCCTGGCTCCTGGCTTCAGATCAGCACAACTCCAGCCATTGTGGTCATCTGGGGAGTGAACCAGCAGATGGAAGACCTCTCTCTCTCTCTCTCTCTGTATCTCTCTCTCTCTCTCTGCCTCTCCTTCTCTCTCTGTGTAACTCTGACTTTTAAATGAATAAATAAATAAATCTTAAAAAAATCTAAAAAGAGCACAAAAACTTTTGTAGCTATTGATAATAACAACTGTGGCAGTGAACAGTACACGTTTGTTATTGTATGTAGATTATACCTTACTAACAAGTTAAAATTCATTTCAGTGGGTTGGGGTGCAGCAAGCTTCTCCCCAGATGATTCCAGTGTGCAGCAATGGTAGCAAATCCCAACGACCCCTGCTTCCACGGCCTGATCGATCTCCAGTAATCCCCTCTTTGAACGTGGGCTGCACCTGGTGACTTGCTTCTGAGAAAGAGAAACTGGCAAATTGAGGGGGCCCCACTCCAGCAATGACATTAGAGAGGACTGCAATTGGCATGCGACGTACTACTGCGTCCTGCCGACTCTGCCCTCTTGCTGGTTGGCTCACCAAGCCAGCTGCCACATTAGAAAGATCCTCTATGGAGAATCCTTGGAGCAAGTAATTAAGGGGGCCTCCAGCCAAAGGGTCAGGAGAACTGAGGCCCATGAGGAAGTCAATTCTGCTAACAATCACACGCGTGAGCTACAGGTGAGTCCTTCCCAGTGGAGTCCTAAACCTTACGAGAGACCAGAGCTACATGAGTCACTTGAGATGTGCTTGGATTCTTGACTCATAAAAGCTGTGGGATAATAAATGGTGTTTAAAGCCATCAAGTTGTGGGGAAATTTGCCGTGCAGCAACAGGTAACTAATATGGAAGCCAAGGTTGATAACTGCTGATCTGAGTGTAATTTATGAGTAGAGACCTTCATTTTATTTTAACTAGGAGATCGATCTTTAAGAAATAATTGCGGCCGGCGCCGCGGCTCACTAGGCTAATCCTCTGCTTTGCGGCGCCAGCACACCGGGTTCTAGTCCCGGTCGGGCGCCGGATTCTGTCCCGGTTGCCCCTCTTCCAGGCCAGCTCTCTGCTGTGGCCCGGGAGGGCAGTGGAGGATGGCCCAAGTGCTTGGGCCCTGCACCCCATGGGAGACCAGGAGAAGCACCTGGCTCCTGCCATCGGATCAGCGCGGTGCGCCGGCCGCGGCGGCCATTGGAGGGTGAACCAACGGCAAAGGAAGACCTTTCTCTCTGTCTCTCTCACTGTCCACTCTGCCTGTCAAAAAAAATAAAAGAAAAAGAAAGAAAGAATTGCTGCCAAGGGCTTTGAGTCACACAGAATTCACTGGAAGAAAGGAGGCTGGAGGGCCCCAAGCCTCAGAAACTGAATAGGCAGGTAGAATTAAAGTGAAAGGCACTGCAATATTATCTGTATTTTGATTTTTCTGCAGGAGTCGCTCGGAGCAACAGGTTTCTCATGATTTAAAAAAATTATTTTCATCACCTATGCAAGAGTTTTCTTCACAAGTGTATATGTAAAACTTGCTTTTACAAGAACCAAAGTGAACCCTCAATGAAAACGAACCGGAGTTGCTTTTATTACTTAGACCCAATACTAATTTTTTAAAAGATTTATTTATTTGATAGAGTTACAGAGAGAGGTAGAGCCAGAGAGAACGGTCTTCTATTCCACTGGTTCACTCCCCAAATGACTCCAATGGCCAGATCCAAAGCCAGGAGCCAGGAGCCTCTTCCAGGTCTCCCACGCAGGTGCAGGGACCCAAGGACTTGGGCCATCTTCCACTGCTTTCCCAGGCCACAGCAGAGAGCTGGATCGGAAGAGGAGCAGCCAGGACTTGAACCAGAGCCCATATGGGATGCCGGCACTGCAGGCTGGGCCTTTAACCCACTGCGCCACAGCGCCAGCCCCCCAATATTAATTTTACCAAACTGTAAATTGAAACTATATAAATCGAATTGCTTCTTTGAACTGATTCATTTTTAAAAATTAATGACTCTACACAAAGCCTTGCAACATCCCCACGGTCCCAAACCTGCTAGGATGTGGATGTGTGCTTTTGCCTCTCCAGAGGCCGGAGACTTGGTGGAACCAAGCTTGGGGCTGTAGGAATCACAGTGCCTGGACAGGCTGGATGAGCAGCCCTGCGTGGCCCAGGCCCATGTGGTGAGAGCACATGAGTCAGGAGCCAGGGACTCAGCATTTGGGCTGAGCTTTGTAAGAAGGGCCTAGAAATACAGGGCCCAGACAACAGTAATGAACAAATTAGGGGCATTGGAATGAGGATCTATGAGCGAAAATTTAAAAGGGGCTGGAGGTAATTTTGCATGAAAAAGACAAAAGATAAAGAGTGACTCCCTGTCTTCAAATAAATTAGGAATAATCACTGATAGATAATTAACAGTATTGCTCGTTCCCAACACACACAATAGAAACAAGAAGAAATGAGTTTCAATTGCCACAGTGACATTCAGTTACCCCGAAAAGAGAATTTATTGACCAAAAGAGTGATTAAACACAGAGAAAACCCAGCGTTCTCAAAGCTTTCAAGGGAAGCCGGGTCTCCCTGACAGCAGACCATCTGGTGAAACAGGAAAATCTCATCCAGCTGACTGCTAAAAGTCAGGTGGATTCAACATCTGTATGGTAACCGGATTTTTTAATGGATTAATTGAACTGAGTAAATGTTTTGTGGCTTATGGGAAATCTCACCTAAATAATGAAAAGCTGAGGAGCTGAACTCTGTGTTGCACTGTTGGGGAGTCATTTATATTATGTAATTAGAATCACAGTCTCCATCTGACAGCGGACTCGCTCCTCTGCACTCACTCGGCAGACAGAGCGCCTCCCAATTAGTCAAGTCTCTACGCTGAGATTTACTGAAATTACTCAATGTCTGGAGTCCCCAGTGAATCACTGTTTTCTACCACTTACAAACCGAGTTGCCTAAGAGCTATTAGGAACCTTAAACAAACTCATCATTATTTTAGAACTGAGAACAAAAGAACTGAGATTTCTCACATTTCAAATTTGCTTCCTTCTTAGTTTCAGGCAAGAAAGGTCTTTGCGGACGAATATTTTGGCAGCGTATGAACATTAAGATGAAGGGAAGCAGGAGAACTACCCTGCACACAAAACCCATTTTCCCAGAAAGCCAGGCACCAAGTGGTTAAGGCACTGGTTTCCCAAGTGTGTTTCCCAGATCAGGATCAGCACCACCTGGGAATTGTTGGAAATGCAAATATTTGGGTCCCACCCCAGACACAAGGCAAAGTTGTAAACTCTGGGGGCGGGGCCCAACCGTCGGGGGGGGGGGGGGGAGGGGCGGGGGGGGGCCTAACAAGGCCTCCAGGTGATCCTGATACACAGGACGGTTTAACGCCTCGGGATTAGAAAGGCCTGCTTTGTAATTACTCCCAGCTGAGCCCAGCTTGGGTTTGTGCATCTGGCTGCTGGAGTAACTGTTGGTCCTTATGCATCACTCTCTCCATGAACTGGAAGACACACAGATTCAAACATTCAAAGATGAGAGGAAGGGACATAGAAGACGGAAGTGTGATCGGATGTTTAGATATTAAATGTATTTCCACTATCTATTGGTTAAAAAAATAGAAGCTTTACACATAAGAGAATCCACGACTATTTATCAATTATTTGATTCTACCTGGTCTTTCATGCTGATGGACCACTCCCAAAGGAGTTGGCCTAACAACCAAAAAGTCTATATTCACTGAAATAAAACAAGATGAAATGAGCAAACAAAAAAATCTGTAATGAGAATGGGGACATAAGCAGCTATTTCAGAGTCCAGGAAGTAAAGTGGAGCCCAACCCTGCGGTGGGGATTCCTTTCCTATACCCATGAATGGCCTGTGAAGGTCTGAGCAGCCTGGGGGGTGTGGGGGAGCTGGCTGTGCCCACTGGACAGTGTTCCCTTACAAAGCAGCAGCCGCCGTAGAAATAACAAATGGTAAGAACACCAGAGAACAGGAGAGAAGAGAGCTGCTGTGATTTGAATATCAATAGGACCTTCCCTCATTATCCATAGGTTGGTAAAGTCCTGGACAATTAGGTTACAAATACAATACAATATAGCACTAACCAGGAGAAGGGAAAGAACCTGCTGGCCAAGTTCTGTCCCCAGCATTACAGAGAATAATTTAAAGCTTTGGCAAGCCCGCACTGGATGCTTTTAGATTCAAAGCAGTACAGCAATTGTCAGCCCTAATAGCTATCTGCGGATGTCGATGGATTGGGAATTGCACACCCCTGGAAAAATCAATTTCTATAAAGTTTTTTAAATGGAAAGAGCGGCGGTATCTTCTATGTGACTGGTAGAGTAGAGAACATCGCAGCGGAAGAGCTTCGGGCCTTCTGTAAACTGGTGACCGAGCAGCCTTAACTCCTGTTCTCATGTGAGTCATCCTCTCATTCCAGAAATGTCTACTGAGAGTGCACTGTGTGTCGGGAACTGTGCTGGACTCTCTGGGCCAGGAGCTCCAGTGGCCTCGTCCACTATAGCAGCCATGAGCCACGTGTGGCTACTGAAAGTCTGTTAGTCACACTCTACCCATTTCACGGGCTCCACTGGGCCAGCGGCTAGTGGCTACTGCGTGGGCCAGCCCAGATGCAAGGACACCAGAATCCAAGGTCTTGCCCAAGTGCCGTGGCGGCCCTTGTCTTCCTTTCGCCCATCTCCCCCAGGAGAGCCACGCTCTTGCCTGCTCGCAGGGTTGGTGTTGTGGTAAGTGAGGTAGACCATGGTATGAACGGGAGGTGTCTTGATGGATTGTTTTGAGTAAGTGTCAAAAAAATGACTGCTTCCCGATATTATCTTGCTGTAGCAAAACAGTAGACAGCATGATTCCTGCCTCCCAGCTGCCTGTGTAACTGGGACAAATGGAAATTCATGAAAAGTTAATAACTATACAGAGCGAAGTAGCAGTATTGAACAGAAGTGGAGGACATCCTGGCTTACACGATTGATTCAGCTGGGGGCTAGTGTGGACCCCAACTGTGGGTGATTATTGATTTATTGCTTTTTAAAAACATTGATTTGAGGCCGGCACCGCGGCTCAATAGGCTAATCCTCCGCCTTGCGGCACCGGCACACCAGGTTCTAGTCCCAGTCAGGGCGCTGGATTCTGTCCCGATTGCCCCTCTTCCAGGCCAGCTCTCTGCTGTGGCCAGGGAGTGCAGTGGAGGTTGGCCCAAGTGCTTGGGCCCTGCACCCCATGGGAGACCAGGAGAAGCACCTGGCTCCTGCCTTCGGATCAGCGCGGTGTGCTGGCCGCAGCGCGCCGGCCGCGGCAGCCATTGGAGGGTGAACCAATGGAAAAGGAAGACCTTTCTCTCTGTCTCTCTCTCTCACTGTCCACTCTGCCTGTCAAAAAAAAAAAAAAATCTTAAAAAAAAAAAAAAACATCGATTTGAAAGTCAGAGTTACAAGTGGGAGGGAGAAACAGAGAGAAAGTGAGAGAGAGAGAGAAAGGGAGAGGGAGAGAGGGAGAGAGAGAGAGAGGGTCTATCTGTTGGTTCACTCCCCAGAGGGCCACAACAGTCAGGGTTAGGCCAGGCCAAAGCCAGATGCTTCATCTGGATCTCCCACTTGGGTTGCAGGGGCCCAAGTACTTGAGCCATCTCCTACTGCTTTCTTCAGGACATTAGCAGGAAGTTGGATTGGAAGTGGAGCAGCCAGGACATGAACTGGCACCTCTCTTGGATGCTGGCAATGGAGATGGTGGCTTCAACCACTGCACCACACTGCCAGCCCCAGCTGCATGGACTCAGATGGACAGAAGGGAAAAGAGGCAGAAGTTCAGGTGGGGAAACTAGAGAAGCAGAAATGAGGATGAGAAAGGTAAGGACTGGATCTGAGTCCACTGTGTGTTGCTACAACAAAATACCTGATGCTGGGAAATGTGTAAAGAACAGAGGTTTATAGTGCATGATTCTGGTGGCCAGAGAGTCACGGTTTCTGGTAAGGGCCCCCTGGCTGTGTTGTAACAGGGTGGATGACGTCTCATGGCAGGAGCATGTGTGAGAGAGCTCACATGGTAAGACAGGACATCAGAGACAGAACCAAGCTTGCTTCAGGCCAACCCCATGTCATGGGAACTAGCAATCCAACAAGTCCTGACCCACTCCTGAAAGACAGAAATCTATTCACGAGGGAGGGGTGCCATAGAGAAGCACCTTGCACCAGACCCTGTGTCTTAAAGGACCCACCACTTCTCAACAGCACCATATTGGGACCCAAGCCTCCAGCACATGAACCTATGGGAAACAAACTCATTTAAACCGCAGCATATCATTAAGGACAGAGTGTCACTGTCACACACAGTGACCGGA
The DNA here is from genome assembly GCF_964237555.1 of Oryctolagus cuniculus. Taxonomy (NCBI): domain Eukaryota; kingdom Metazoa; phylum Chordata; class Mammalia; order Lagomorpha; family Leporidae; genus Oryctolagus; species Oryctolagus cuniculus. The sequence goes on along the minus strand of NC_091445.1, from coordinate 87,389,781 downwards.
AGTAAGACTGGAAAAGTAGGTTGCAGAAGCATTATGGAGTACCTTGAAGGTCAGGTCACAGAGTTTATTTGTTATCGGGGAAAGGGTTGGGGGATGCCATCAACTGATTTAAATAAGGAAGTGGCATTGTGAAAGCCAGCTTTACGACAGCGGATCTAACACGGAATCTGGCCTTGAGGTTGGGTGTATTGAAGCCGAGGCAGGCCGGAGACAGGAGGGCGGTTAGGGGGCTCCTGTAAAGTGTAAGCATAAAGTTGCACAGGCATGCAACAGGGTGAGGCATGGTAATGAACAGTGAGCAGCATGTGGATCAAAAGAAAATCAGGGCTTGAATTCTTCGAGCTAGCTGAGGGAGAGAGACAAGTCAAATATACTATTAACTTGGGCAAATTACTTAGCATCTATAAAACAGCGATCATAGTATGTTTTACGGGTTTGCCGTGTAAATTAATGAAAGACCTCTGTAAAATACAAGACCTCTCCAGCACACAAATGCAATCTAAGTGCCTTGTTTGGAACTCAGATGGCCCAGAGCTGCCCTCCCCGTTCCAGCAGGCAGAACTCCAGGGAAGCGGATCCAGCCAGAAGGGCGAGACCCGTGTCCCTTTCTGCCCTGTGCTCTGGGAGAGGTGGCACTGGCAGGACAGACCACATTTCAACCACTGCTTGCTTACGCAGGGCCTGTGTTCTCTTAGCACCATGTCCAGGGACAGTCTGAGGCCGGAGCCTAGAGGAAGAGAACAGGGCTTAACAGGACCATCCTGGGACCCCCTGCCCTAGTTTCAGCCCATGCTAGGTGTCAGCTCTCCCTTGAAGATGTCTGAGGCTCCTCTCCCAGCAAATAAAAGACCACAGCTCAAATCCGGATGCACTTGTGCCTTTTATTGTCCCCAACATCTAATTCCATTCTGGAAGTCACCTCACCATCTGCTTTCCTTCTATTTCTAGTCACTCCTGATAAAAATAATGCTTATATTCCCAGATAGTTCACAAAGCTGTTCATAACTCATAACATTCTGCATACACTTTAGATTTACAGGCAAAAAATAGAAAATGGTGCTACTTTAAGGCTGGCTATCACTTTTTTAAGACAAGAAAAAATGAACAGAAAATTAATTTCTTCTATTTATTTTGAATATTTGTGCTTAAGAAAAGTCAGATAATTTAGTAGAAGATAAAGAGGCAGATGGAAATTTTTGTAAAATCATGAAGAAAATCAGAGTGCATCCAAGTGCTCTAGAAATTAAATTCCTGGGACTTCATTGTATTTAATGTGACTTCAAATCTCTGCCCCTTTTTACTTGACACAAGGAATCAGGCTGCAAGGATATACATATAGATGTGTTTGTTTATGCATGTGCACAAGGGCACACACTCGCACAGCAATGAATACACTTGTACAAGAAACACAGGAAAGCAAAGAGACGATAATGCGGCAAAACAAGCAACAGTTTCTCTGCAATAACTAGAAGACAAGGGACAGAGAGGGGAGCTTTAAAAAGAATACATGTGTATTGAGAACTTCCACTTTGATTATGGCCTTGTCTACATAAGGTCAGTTTGTGAACTCAAGAGGCTTCCATAGCCTTGGCAACTCATGACAAGAGCCTTGGGTGATCACTGATGTCATAAACAAGAGTATCAATTGTTAAATCAACAACAGGAGTCACTGTGCACTTGCTCCCCATGTAGGACCTCTGTCCTTAATGTGTTGTACTATGAGAATTAACGGTAAAACTAGTCTTCAAACAGTAGGAAATGGGATGGTTTGCGGGTGGGAGGGTAGGTATGGGGGGAAGAACTGCTATAATCCAAAAATCGTACTTTTGAAATTTATATTTATTAAATAAAAAGTTTTCTCTAAAAAAAGAGAATACGTGTGTATTGAAGAAGGAGAGAATTGTTCTGTGACCAGCAAAAATAAAAGGAAGCAAGAAAAGAGGCTAAAAACATAAATTCACCAGCAGGAGATGTTCTCCATCCTGCACAGCTCAGTGATGGTCTGATAAATGTCGAGACAGTGCTGCTACTCAGTGGCTAGAGGACAGACTGTGTGCAACTGGTGATATGAGGGCTCCAAGTTACCCTGGGACCCTGTGTGCTGGAGCCTAAAGAAGCAGCTGGTGTCTTCCCTTCTCTTCCCCAGCTCAGTGCATTTCACTGCCCTGGCCAGACAGAAAGTACCACTGAGGCACCCAGTGTTCCGTGTGATGGCTTGGTAAGCATACTCCCACAATTATAGCATCTATATGTAAAGATGATCATCTAGAACTAATCGTCCAGGCTCCAAAAGGGTCTTGGCCAAGTTGACAGGTCACTAGGGAAGAAAAGTTGTGTAGGGAGTTCTTTGGGCACCAACTTTTATTTTTTTCCATGTCGCATAAAATTTTGGTTCACAAGTTTCCCCCAGGATAGGATAAGCAGGGGAAAATTTCCATTTGCTCTCCACAGATCATTGCCAAGGGGTAAGGCCAGGAGGCCAGGAGGCTGAGAGAAGCCTGAGTTCGGGGTGGGGAGGGGTATTTCGCATCTTTTCAATATAATTCTCAGAGAAGCCAGGAAAGACTTCCCGGCCTGGGCAGCTCATTGTCCCAGTTTTCCCAGAACTGAGAAGTGGAACTCAGCACTCAAAGCAGGAAAGAGGCAGGGGTTGTGTGATGGACTAAGCAGCTCCTTGGGACACCTGCATCTCCTACTGCAGTGCCTGGTTCTAGTCCAGGTTGTTCTGCTTTGGATCCAGCTTCCTGATAATGTGCCCAGGAGACAGCAGATGATGGCTCAAGTTCTTGGGTCCCTGTCTCCATGTAGGAGACACAGGTGGAGTTTCAGGCTCCTGGCTTCAGCCTGACCTGGCTGTTGCAGACATTTGGGGAGTAAACCAGCAGATAGAACTTACTCTCTTTCTCTCTCTCTCTTTTCAAATAAATATAAATAAGTAGATAAATATTTTAAAAAATAATTAAAAACCTGGGAGGCTCCTAGGCAAAGTCAGACGCTGGTCACCTTGACACTCCTTCCCATCCAGATGGGCCCTGCCTGCCGTAAGTTGTCCCAGGAAAGGGCACTTCCTTCCCATCATCCTCTGCTCTCTAGCAAGGAAGCAGTAGAGTTTAGCATACAGACGGCCCTCTGTACCAGACATTCAACCAAACCAGGGGTCAAAAATATTTGGAAAAAAAATTGCATTGGTGCCGAATGTGTACAGACTTTTCTCATCATGATTTCCTAAACAATACAGTATAACAACTATGTATATAGCATTTACATTTTTTTAGGCATTCTAAGTAATCTAGAGATGATTTAAAACATACAGGAGGAAATGCAAGGTGATATGCAATAGTCCCACATTTCATAGGAAGTACTTCAGTATCTTCAGGGTTTGGCATCCACAGGAGTTTCTGAACCCAACCCCCTGTAGACACCAAGGGAGGGGACAGCTGGCAATACATTGTCAGTCTATTTCCCATGGTCCTCCATCGACCCTGACATTTCTGTAGTGACATCCAAGATGGGTTCTGTTCTTGGGTAGCACCAGTGCAAGTGCAACAGTCCAGTCAGAAATCCTAAGAGGCTACAAAAGCTGGTCTACATTTTGCAGTACAGAATCTATGGGCCCAACCATGTGGAAGACACTCTGATGGAGTTCTGGGTCCCTGGCTTGGCCTGACCAGCCCTGGCCAATGTGGTCATTTTGGGGAGTTGAACCAATGCATGGAAGATATCTCTCTTTCTCACTGCCTTTCAAATAAATAAACCTTTATGGGCCCTACAAGTTAACAAGACTCTGGTTTGTTTGTTTGTTTTTTAACTTTTATTTAATGAATATAGATTTCCAAAGTACAGCTTATGGACTACATTGGCTCCCCCCCCCATCACTTCCCTCCCACCCGCAACCCTCCCCTTTCCCGCTCTCTCTCCCCTTCCATTCATATCAAGATTCATTTTCAATTTTCTATATATACAGAAGATCAGTTTAGTATACATTAAGTAAAGATTTCAACAGTTTGCACCCACATAGAAACACAAAGTGAAATATACTGTTTGAGTACTCGTTATAGCATTAAATCTCAATGTACAGCACATTAAGGACAGAGATCCTACATGAGGAGTAAGTGCACAGTGACTCCTGTTGTTAACTTTACAAATTGACACTCCTGTTTATGGCATCAGTAATCTCCCTATGCTCCAGTCATGAGTTTCCAAGGCTATGGAAGCCTTTTGAGTTCTCCGACTCTTATCTTATTTAGACAAGGTCATAGTCAAAGTGGAGGTTCTCTCCTCCCTTCAGAGAAAGGTACCTCCTTCTTTGAAGACCTGTTCTTTCCACTGGGATCTCACTCACAGAGATCTTTCATTTAAGACTCCGGTTTGTTATAACACTAGTGGTCCAGGTTTATAAAGTACAAGGCTGGACCTAGACGAAATGATAATGTACCTGTTTGAGGTGTCCCAAGCCCATCACTGTCTTCTCTCAGACAGAACTGGAGTCTTTCCCTCTTCCTCTCAGGCAAACTGTTCCCAGGGAAATACTAATACCAGCAATTTACTCGTTAGTGTGAATGAAGTGGTGCCTCCCCCAGGCTGATTTGAATTGTAAGTCTTATCTTTAATTATATTCTTTCATCCCTTCTACTAATAAATATTCACTGAGAGCCTCCAGTGACTAAGTTGGGAATATAGTAAGTGAAAGTGACACAAAGCCTGCCCCAAGGAACATAGAAAATTTGGCCTCCATTAAGTAGAGGCATCAGATAGCCAGTAAGAAAAGAGTACGCAGGGTGAGGAGACTTTGCTGACAGCTCTTGAAGTAGGCGCTCTTAAGCTGGCGTTGCGAGAAGTCATTGTACGAGGTGAGACGGTCATGAATCCCCTGTAGGGATTCCTATAGATTAAGACAGCATTAAAGCTTAACGTCTCAGCCTCTTGTCATGTATTCTATTCTATTTATTCCCAATTGAAAAATGCTGCTACGAGCAGTGGAGGAAGGGATTGGAGAAGTGGCTGCACAGAAGCCTGAACCAAGAATAAACTAAAAAGAGGACATTCAAAATAGAGAAAAGTAAAATCTTGATCTTGATCCAAACAGTCACTTCATTGGGGATCATATCCAAATGCCCCGAAGGAAAACATTTTGTGTATAATGAGAGACCAATCTCAATGTATGAGACAGGGAATGGTTGAGTAAATACAGTTCATCTTGCTTTTCTAACGTGCAATTAAAAAGATAATGTAGGAACTTGGGAAAATGTGAGCACATTAACCTTTAAAGTCAGGAAATTAAAATTTATCTTAGGTTATGATGAAAACCATGTAAGATTCGTAGCAGTATTTGAGCCAGGGCCAGGAAGGAGCATGGACAATGGAAAATTGCTGATGTCAGGGTAGTAAGATTTGGGGCCACTTATTTCATTTTTATTTGTATTTTTATAATATTATTTGTGCAACAAGCATTATAATAAGTCAGTTGGACAGGTAGGAATGGGAGAAAACAGATGCTTGCTGATAAACAGCCTAATCACTTGATTGACTGCAAGCTCACAATAAGCCAAATGACAGAGTCATGTGACTACTTTTGAAAAAATTCAGTCAGTCTTCATCAATAGGCATATAACCTAGAACCAATGAAAACAAACGTCCCCAAGTACTATGCAGTCATCCAACCACAGCTTGAATATCCTGTTTAGTTCTAGGTGACCCATTTTGAGGAAACACTGATAAACAAGAGAACATAAAAGAAGGACAACTGAAAGATTTGGAAAGAGCCGAGAATAGTATATGACAAATGGTTGAAGAAACTGGAATTTTAACTTAGAGAAGACAAGACTCAGGGTATGTGCATCTGTAGGATTGCTATAATGAAAACTGTATAGGTTTTTGTAAATTTAGAGGGCAGAATTATAATAAAAATATAGGAATGTTAGGTAAACATGGTTAAAAATAAGGGAGAATTTTCTAGTAAGAATGAGCCACCAACACAATGACCTATTCCAAAGGATAGTGCACTTCTCATTGCAGAGAGTGGCCCAGCAAAGCACAGCACTGATACTGCTGGGCAGTTGTCTGGATACTATATCTAAAGGCCCATTGAATCCTTAGGTCGTTTGTCTCTATCAAACCTGGAAGTGAGGGAATTCCAGCTGGTCTCTACAATTCTTCCTGCACAGGCTTGAGACAGCTCAGGTCTTTCTGTACACACCCTCATTCAGTTGAGACACACATGTAATTAGACTAAAGTGAAATGACAGGGCATAGATTTTGTCAATTCCCATTGGACTGTATAGGTGCACCCTCCAAGTTCATTTGAAATTCCATTGCTCAACATGCATTTGATTACTCTTAACCTAATTACTCTTGGCCACATGGTAATTACATTCTCGACCTTCAGTCTAATCACTAAGGAAGGAGATAAAAGAAACTTCTAGGAAACATCACCTGTGGACAAGGTAGCATACTAGGCCTGTTATATATATACACATTTTTAACTCTTAAATCCTAGGATGGAAGAATTACTGTTCTCACTTTATAGTTAAGCAAACAGATTTTCTTATAATTAAGCAAACATACCCAAGAACCCATAGCAAGTGCCAGAGCTGGCCTACAAATCCTAACTGGCTTATCCCAAAGCTCTTTGTGACAATGCTGTAGCTTCAGATTCCCCAAACCAAATCAGCACTAGACCAAAACGCACCCCGAGTAATTATCAGCCTATTTCTAAGCAAGATCCTGTCTATTCGTTTTGTTTTGGGAAACTGAGCTCATTTTCTTCAGAAGCCCTAACCTGCTTGTTGTTTACGTGAGAGTGTTCAAGTCAGTAACTTCCTCCTGGAATCCCCAGCTTCACACCGTGGGAGAAGAAATCATGGCCCCCAAGGAAATCCACGCAGGGACCCAACCCTGTGGCTCAGCGGGCTGAGCTGTTGCTTTGTGAAGCCAGCATCACGCGCTGGAGTGCTCGCTCCAGACCCAGTTGATCTGCTTTGGATCCGGCTCCCTGCTATTGTGCCTAAGAACGCAGCAGGTCATAGCCCAAGTTTTTGGGCCCCCCACCCATGTGGGAGGCCTGGATGGAGTTCCTAGGTTCTGGTTTCAGTCTAGCCCAGCTCTAGATATTGCTGTCATTTGGTACTGAGCCAGCAAACGAAAGATATTTCTCTCTCTCTTCCTTTCAAATAAATGAATAAATCTTTTTATACTATAGTATAATAATTATAATATTATAAAACATAGTATATAGTCATGTGGCATTGGAAAAGGGGGTTTTCAGATGGGATTAAATTAAGGAGTCGGGGATTATTCTGGCCTATGGCGTGGATGCAATCACAATGGTCCACATACGGCGGCAGAAGGGTCAGGGTCAGACGTGTGATGAGGGAGGCAGCGCTCACACAGAGCGGAGGAGGTCTGACGATGCTGTACAGAGAGCTCGGAGCGTGAGTGGAGGGACCGCGGACCCGGGAAGGCAAGCTGCCTCTAGGATCTGGGAAAGGGAAGAAAAGGGATTTTCCAGAACTTGGCCCTGCTGACACTTTGACTTCTAACTTCCAGGAATAAGATAACATCGTGTTGTTTAAGCCAGCAAATTTGTGGTATTATAAGGGTATTTCAAAAACTTCATGGAAATGGAATTAACAGATAATTTTTATTTTGCTGCAAGAAAATTTTGAAATACATGCTTAGTTTTCTCATAACGTACATTTTCTACAAACTTTATGAAAATCTCTATATACACAGATTTCAAAAATTTTTTGGCATCAAAATAAATTTTTCTTTAGATTCTATTTTCCATGAACACTTTGAAGCACCTGTGCATGTTACAGCAGCAATAGGAAAGTAATACAACAACCTGAATATATTTTCTATTTGAACAAAGAAAAATGAGCCAAGAGAAGACAACCCTGAGACCAGGGTTGCTAGTGAAGAGGCCGGGAGCTTCAGCCCTGCCTGCTGATGTCGGAACTGAACAACGACTGAGTAGCTCTGGCTGGCGCCCTAGGACCCAGGCAGGAGAGAAGGAGAGAGTGGGAGGGTTTTGGCACAGCAGGTTAAGTGATGCCAATATCACATATGAGTGCTGGTTTGAGTTCCTGCTGCTCCACTTTCCATCCAGCTCCCTGCTAATGTGCCTGGGAAAGCAGTGGACGATGGCCCAAGTGTTTGGGTCCCTGCACCCTCGAGGGAGACCCAGAAGGAGTTCCAGACTGCTGGCTTCAGCTTGGCCTAGCCCCAACCATTGAGGTCATTTGGGGAGTGAACCAACAGATGGAAGACTCTCTCTCTCTCTCTCTGTCTCCATCTCTGTAACTCTACCTTTCATATAAATGCCTTTAAAAGAGAGCAAGAGAGAGAGAGGTAGGATGGAAGGGAAGGAGCTGGGGTCAGAGGAAAGGACGGATGAGAGAGTAGATGTGGAGGAGACAAAGACGGATGTTTAGGCAACAATGAGCGTCCTCGGTCACTACTGTTCCACTAAGACAGACATTCCTGGGAAATCTATTCCTGCTTGAACTTACACTGGCAAAGTTGATATTTCCTTAATACAGAGCCCACAGAGAGAATCAACTTCATTCAAACTGTTGGAAGAAGTTTTACTTTCTCTAAACCAATTGGATGCACTCAGGTGCTATGTTCTGATCACACGCACAGTCTACAAGGTCAGGAAGCCATCCTGGGGCTGGGGATGACCACGAGCTTGCTACAGACAAGGGCAGTATCATCCCTAGTTCAAGGCTACAGTGGTGAGTGCCCAGCACTTCTGCCTGCTCTTTGTCAATAAGCAGCCCTCAAACTGCGAGCCTGGGATAGCAGGCGCCTGACGCTACCCTTGCTTAGTTTTTTGACAGACAGCCTCAAGGCCGGCCCTTTAGGCCTGGGGCTTACTGGTGCACTCTCCGGCCGTTGGCAGCTCAAGCAGCTGCCCGAACAGATAGCCCTCTTCTAGGTGCTCTGTAAGCTCAGGAACATTCATCTTCCCCTTGAGTTTGTCTCACTTATCTACGCCAAGGTGCAGCCTGGCTTGAGCTGATAGAACCAGAAGCTGTATTGGATTCTACATGATCAATGATGGTAAAACCAGCTGAGATACTTTTGGGATTCAGAGAAACCATGGAAGCATAGTAGGTGTGGGATCCCAATAAATTTATTCTTCAATAATTACCTTTTTAGTGCACTGTATTGACTGAAAAGTTCGGGCATTCTCTATCTGGGAGACTTTGAATAAATCACTTGTCTCTCCATACCCTAACTTTCTCACCTACAGTATCTCAAAGGCTACCTGTGCTGGGAGTTCCTAACTGGAAGGAAGTGACAAGGATATTATTCCCCCTGTGCGCCCTCCAGCCCTTCCATTGCATGGCGTTTAACCCATTTGGTGTGTGCTATAGTTTGAATATGTTCCCCAAAAGGCCATGTATTGGAAACTCAATCCCTGTGCCTTTGAATGGATTAAGGTCACAAGGACAGGACCGAGATCATCACCACAGGAGCTTTGCACCCAGCCAGGGCTCTGTTTGGGCGTGCCTGCTCTGCCTTACCCTCTGATGGCCTGTGCATCAGAGGTTATGACGCAGCAAGAAGCCTGTCGCTGGATCCTGGCTCCACGCTCTTAGATTTCTGCCTCCAGAACCACGAGCTAAATAAATCTCTGTTCTTTATCCCCTACCCAGTCTGCAGCACTCAGCTGGAGCAACAGAAAACAGAGTACGACAGTAGAAAAACTTTTTTCCGTACAAGGAAACATGCCTTCTCTAAATACAAAACTCAACTGCTTCTTCACTGTCCCCCTTTATCCAGGCTACATTTAAAATGAGCTTCTCACCTCTGTGAACACCAACACCATTCACTGTGACCTTGGGCTTGGTCACTTGGTGAGCAGCAAAAACAAGAGCGGGGGTGGATCAGAGCAGAGTCACTGGAGAAGCAGCCCCAGTAAACAAAAATACAGGCCCAGGCCAGAGTACAGCTGTGAACATTTGTTCTCTCCTGTGTGAGTATTGAGGGTCTCCCATGTGCCAGATCCTACTCTAGGCACTACTGATAGAGCAGTGAGGAAAACAGAGAAAGTTCCTGCCTTCAGGAAGTTGCAATCTAGTGGAGAACACACGTAGAAAGAAAGAAGCAGAAACAAGCAAAATAATGCTGGGTCAGGGGATAGAGGCAGATGAGAGAGGTGGAGGTGGCGTGCACCGTGCTGTGCTAAGCAGGTGCTATGACTGGTGGCAGAAACCATCAAATACCATCCCTACGCTTCAACAAAACAAAAATTTTACAATCTGGACCAAGGAATGAAAAACCACAAGTCAACAGTTAGGAGACCAAACCAAATAGTTTATAGGTTTGAGCTAAATTCAAAAGGTGAATTCAAGAAATTGTGGGGGGAAACAAAGACAGAAAATAGAGCTTGTAGCCAAAGGTAGCTTGGATCCATGCGAGGGCTCAGACACAGAGGGTGGGTTGAAGCAGAGGAGCTAGTTCCCTGATGGTGCAGGAGGCTCAACAACAGACTTGGGAGGCCCCGTTCCTTTCTGCCCCTCCTCTTAGTCCAGTTCCTAAGAGAAAGCCTGATTTCTGCTTTCTCTTTCCTAATGTGCCTGACCCCATGCCTCCCAGAGGACAGGAGTGTGAGGTGATGTCTCCTAAGGGGTTCGTGCTCTGCAGACTTCAGCTAAAATGCAAATTATAACCTGGTGAAGTCACATCGTCCAGGACGGAAATCCTGTAGGAAAAATATTCCAAACAGAATAGAACACATCATCTTTCCCTAATCAGACAGGTCAGAACACATACGATGTGACAGATTTTCCTCTCTTTCCTTCCCATGTGCAGCACTCTAACCTTGAGCCAGGGCCATGTGGGTTTGGGGATGCAGTGTGGAAAAGCACAACTGACTACTTGTGAGCTGTTGGGTGGTGTTCCAACGTTAAATCAGGACACACGTATAGCACGCATGTTCATTTCCTTGGCTCTGTGTTTGGACAGATGATGTCAATCCTTAGTTTGCTGTAACTCTGGTTCCAGCTGGCAAGCCGTGCCTGTGCAAGTTATAGGATCCCGAAACAGAGCAGCATGAACCAGAAGATGAAGTACAAGAGTAAGACAGAAAAGCCTGACTTTCAACAGTGACTCAATGAGTCAGCACATCCTAAAGCTGCCGTTCATCATCTCTGACATCATCCTGGACAGTGACGAGGAGTTTTATTGAGTAGATGCTTGCAGAATGCATTTCAGATATGAAATTTTACGGCAAAACTGAAGAACAATCAAATTACACACTCTCAGGGGTTGTCCCATGAATCTGAGGTCTTATAAGGTGTTGTTGAAAGCAGCAGGCTGGGCAGGCGCTGTGGCTCACTTGGTTAATCCTCCACCTGTGGTATCAGCACCCCATATGGGCATCAGGTTCTAGTCCCGGTTGCTCCTCTTCCAGGCCAGCTCTCTGCTGTGGCCAGGGAGTGCAGTGGAGGATGGCCCAAGTGCTTGGGCCCTGCACCCGCATGGGAGACCAGGAGGAAGCACCTGGCTCCTGGCTTCAGATCGGCGCAGCGCCGGCAGTAGTGGCCATTTGGGAAGTGAACCAACGGAGGGAGGACCTTTCTCTCTGTCTCTCTCTCTCACTGTCTGTAACTCTACCTGTCAAATAAATTTAAAAAAAAAAGAAAGAAAGAAAGCATCAGGCTTACACACGCAGAACTGACTCCCCTCAAGAAAAGCAGGCCGGTGTTTAGCCGAGTGGTTAAGAGACCAACCCAGCGAGGTGCCCATGGGACTGGGTTTGAGTCCCAGGGTCTGATTCTGGCTTCCTGCCACCGCATTCGCTGGGAGGCAGCAGTGTCTCTCAAGTACTTGGGTCCCTGCCACCTACCTGGGAAACCTGAACTGAGTTGCTGACTCCTGGCTTGGGCCTGGCCCAGCCCTAGCCACTGTGGATATCTGGGGAGTGAACTAGTGGGTGGGAGCTCGCTCACTCTCTGTCTCTCAAATAATTTCTAAAATGGTAGATTTTTAAATACTAAACCTCTATTTTTGAAAATTTAGAAATTGTTTCAAAATATGTATAATAAAATCAGCATTATCCACAATCCCAGTGTCCTGAAATAATTACAGAAATCGTTTCGTAAATATCCTCCCATAATTTAGAAGGCGTGTACGTCTGGATTTTTTTCAGAAACTTAAGGTCATATTTTCTGTCTTGTAATTGGCTTTTTTCTATACTTTGAATCAGAAAAGAAACTGCACATGCTGTAACTGAAAAGGTAGTTCAAAGTTCACCCTCCTGAGATATGTTTTCAAACGTTAATTTAATGAATGCCTAGGACAGCAGTGGAAGCCCTGAGCTGACCACAGAGCAGACATTACACAGGTAGTGGCTGTACCACAGGACTTTCCCCCCACATAATCTGGGGCTGCAGCAATAAAGAGAGCCTACTGCAGGGGTGAGGGACGCTGACTGGTCTCTGTGCTCATCCCTGTGGTTCACCCTGTGAGGTTTTCCACAACAGGCACTTTTCTACACTGCACGTTCACACTGGGATCTGATGGGACAGAACCCACCCAAAGACGACAGAGGTCTCTGACATCAGGAAACCAAACCTACACTCAGGAATTTCTTTCTCAATCAAAGTAATTTGTAGATATTTGCCAACTTCTATAAGGGTTCCTCACAACATTCATGGAAACAGAATTAAAAGATAAGCTTATGTTGATGCAAAAATTTTGAAGTTTGGGGCCTGTGTTGTGGTGTAGCAGGTTAAACTGCCTATGACACCGGCTGCCCACATGGGCATTGGTTCGTGTCCAACTGCTCCACTTCCCATCCAGCTCCCTGCTAATGTGCCTGGGAAAGCGACAGAGGATGGCCCTAGTGCTTGGGCCCCTGCACCCAGGCCCACAAATTACAGCTGGCCCAGCCCTGATTGTTGCAGTCCTATGGGGAGAGAACCAGTAGATGGAAGATTTCTCTCTCTCTCTCTCTCTCTCTCTCTCTCCTCTATCTCTGTAACTGCCTTTCAAATAAAAAATATTTTTTTAAAAAATTGGAAATTCATGCAATTTTAATAGCTGTATATTTTCTCCCTTGTTTACTTAATTTGCTTAAAAGAGCTTGATTTATTTATTTGAAATCAGAGTTACAGAGAGAGAAGGAGATTCTCTGATGGCTATAATAGCCAGTGCTAGGCCAGGCCGAAGCCAGGAGCCAGGAGCTCCATCTGGGTCTCCCAAGTGGATGCAGGGGCCCAGCACTTGGGTCATATTCCACTGCTTTTCCCAGGCCACTAGCAGGGAGCTGGATCAGAAAAAAGCAGCTGGAACATGAGCTGGCATTGCAGGTGGCGGCTTTACCTGCTATACAACAATGCTGGCCCCAAAATGCAAGCATTTTTAAATAGACAGTTTCCATGAGCTTTCAACCTAATTCATTTATAACTCCTTTCATTAATTTATTTGCAAGGCAGAGAGAAAGACAGACACAGAGGGAGACATCTTCCATCCCATGGTTCCCTCCCCAGGTGCATACAACAGCCTGGTTTGGCCAGGCGGAAGCCAGGACCCAGATTCAATCCAAGTCTTCCCCATAGGTGACAGGGACTCTCGTACTTGGGCCATCACCTGCTGTGTCCCAGGGTGTGCATTGGCAGGAAGCTAAAATCAGAGCAGAACTGGGATGCAAACTTAGGCGCTCCAATATGGCATGTGGGTGTCTCCACCCAACATTTGCCCCCAACATAATTTTTTATCCCAGCATGCTATAGAACTTACGACGAGGTAAGATGAGTGAAAGTTATTTTCACTCTTATGTTACAAGTTAGGAAAATATGTCAAAGAGTGGACAGAGCTTATCTAGAGCCATGAAATAAGATGATGCAGTGGGCTTTCAGTAGAACTCAACTCCCATTACTACTCTGATCCCTCCTCAATCCTAACTAACCATTTAATCAAAGTGTTTCTGGGGCCGGTGCTGTGGCATAGCAGGTGAAGCCAGCACCTGCAGCATCCCATATGGGCGCCAGTTCAAGTCCTGGCTGCTCTACTTCCTATCCAGCTCTCTGCTGTGGCCTGGGAAAGCAGTAGATGATGGTCCCAGTCCTTGGGTCCCTGTACCCGCTTGGGAGACCCAGAAGAAGCTCCTGGCTCCTGGCTTCGGATTGGCACAGCTCCTGCTGTTGCAGCCATCTGGAGAGTGAACCAGTGGATGGAAGACCTCTCTCTCCCTCCCTCTCTCTCTCTGCCTCTCTTTCTCTCTCTGTGTAACTCTGACTTTCAAATAAATAAATAAATCTTTAAAAAGAAAAAAAATAAAGTGTTTGCTTGGAAGAATATATTTTTCTACCCTTTTCCTCTCTGACTTTAATTTGCATGAATACTTAAGAGAATATATTTGTTTTCAAGAATTCATCAGTTCCTACAAACTACAAACATGAAGTCCTTTTCATGTCGGCATTTATATGCTTGGAGGGAGGAACATGGAAGTAGGAGAACTGAACTTTGTCTTTGAAGTCCCGTGACTAATTTCTCTATAATTCTCTTTCTCTAGCATACCTTTCTAGGTGAATCTGGTTACCATTTGATTCCTTTAAAACTGGGCCCTAACCCTGACTAGAACCCAGATCATTGCTGCTGGCTGTGCGGCCCATGGCCACGCCGAGGTGGCCGACAGTGGTCCCCCACCGGATGTTCTCACCACGGTGGCGCACTGGTACAGTGGGCCTTGATGGGCAGGAGAGCCCTGAACTGAACAGCATTTGCCAGTCTCCATGGCGTAAATTCCACCACCAGGGCTGATAGGAAGCCGCCTATGTGATGACACTGAGCACGGACTCGGAGGACATCCGTGCATCTGGCTCCGGTGTGAGCAGGTGCAGCCCACGCTGCACCAGAGCTCTCTGCGTAGCACTGGGAGAGCAAGTCCTCGGAGTCCCACACAGCACAGCATCCCGGCGGCCCCTCAGGAATCTTTGGAAGCAAACCCAGAGACTGTTCTGTGAGATTCAATATGCCCCAAGAGCAACCCTTTATACAAGGTGTTCCTGGTGAACTTTGTAACTCGCAGCATGGACTAAGGACCCACAGCTTTGGCCTTACCTAAGAGTATGTCATAGGGGCCGGCACCATGGCTTAGTGGGTGAAGCTGCCATCTGTGGTGCCGGCATCACATATGGGTGCCAGTTCGAGTCCTGGCTGCTCCATTTTTTATCCAGCTCTCTGCTATGGCCTGGAAAAGCAGTGGAAGATGGCCCAAGTCTTTGGGCCCCTACATCCACGTGGGACACCCAGAAGAAGCTCCTGGCTCCTGGTTTTGGATTGGCGCAGCTCTGGCTGTTGCAGCCATCTGGGAAGTGTATCAGCAGATGGAGAACCTGTCTCTCTCTCTCTCTCTCTCTCTCTCTCTTTCTCTCTCTCTCTGCCTCTCTGTAACTCTACTTTTCAAATAAATAAATGAATCTTTAAAAAAATGTGTCATAAATGCAGAATCCCAGGTTCTCTCCAGGCCTATTGAATCCAAATATGCATATTAATAAGATTCCCAGTTGGAAAAGCCCTAATGTAGTAATTTCAGCTAATCTCAAAGCTATAATGCAAATTAAGATCCAGGAACAACACTGGATATCCTGTGATTTCCCCAAGGTCAAATAGTAAACAGAATCTAAAGCTATCCAGAAATTGTGGATGAACATGAGCTCCCAAAAATGAAAATAAGTATAAACAAACTTACTAGGACAGGTTCAGGGGTGGGAAGTCTCTTTTTTTGCCCCTTCTCAGGCCATTTATAATAATATCATTGACAAGCCACACAAAATTGTCAGCTTCAATGTTAGCCTGCAGTAGATTCATTGGGTTTCAGGTTGTGCCTGTGGTTGCCTTGGCATGGCCAGGCCACACGATTTCGTGGGCCTTGTACAGCCTGCAGGCCACACGCTCCCCACTCTGATACCAAAGCTGCCAAGGAAGCCGTTTCAGAGTTGGGAGAACTTTCTGTGGCTTCCCAAAGCCATAGACTGAGAGGAACATGCAGGCATCAGAAGTCAACGATTTTGTCTACCTGGCTTTTAGAAAATGGATAGTATCTGAAGTAGTCTATCATTTTTATCTTAATTAGGAAAAAGGAATGAAGAGGGCTCGCTGTGTTGCCCTGTCCATTGGCCTGTTGCAGCTGACTGCTGTAGTACTCCCGAGTATTCATGGGCCATTTCCCAGGGTTCCTGTGCTCCCCTACAAGGCATACAGCACACTCCCCAGTGTTTACTACTTCAGACAATGTGTCCACGGACATCTGCACACTGCCCATCTGGGATCAGTGTGAGAGCTACTGCGGGTCTGTTTCTGGAGTGGAGTCTCCGAGGCTGTGGGCCATCGACGCGCTTAATCTCATTGACTCCTTTCCGATGGCTCATCAGAGTAGCTGCCCGATTCACATTCCCACCACCAGGCCTTAAGGGGTTCCACTCCTTCACTTCCTTGTTCCCCCTGGCTTTTGCATTTTTGTCAGTGATGAATGGAGAATGCCATCCTGTGCTTCTTTTATGTTTTTCTGATGTGAAACTAACCATCTCTCCATTGAGATGTCCCCTTGGAGGAAGTCACTATTCACACCCTCTGACGCTTCTCTCTGAGTTGGGATTCTCTTCTTTCTCATGCCCATTTTCAGGAGTTTGTTCATTCATTTGGCAGATGTTCATGAGCATCTACTGTGTCCAGCACCGTGCTAAGTGTTAAGATAGTGAAGTGAACAAAACATACAAAAAGCCCTGACATCACAGACTTTAGACTTTACTAGGGGGAAGAACAATGAATAAGCAACCACATACTATAATGTTGACTTGATAGATGTGAACAAACAAAGCAAGGTAAGGGGAGAGGTAATAAAGAGGGAGTGGTCATTTGTCCTTAGATGCTTATTAATTGATTTTCCCAGAATTAACTTTATCTGTGGTTTCCTTTGTTATTCAGAAATCCTTACTATTGACTCAGTCAAGCCCTTTCATATTTTTTATGGCTTGTGTATTCTTGAGTGTTATTTAAGAAATTCTTACTCAAGATCACAGGGATATTCTACCCCATTTTCTTCACAACTTTGTAATTCTATTTTTCACATATAGCTTTTTACTCCACTTAATAAGCTTTTTATTCTTTTAATACACTAGTTTTTCTGTTCTGTCACATTGGATCACCTTCCTGTTTTTTTTTTCTTTTTTTTTTAGAGATTTATTTATTTGAGAGGTAGAGTTACTGACAGAGAGAGGAAGAGATAGAGAAAGGTCTTCCTTCTGCTGGTTCACTGCCCAGAAGGCCTCAATGGCTGAAGCTGAGCCAATCCAGAGACAGGAGCTTCTTCCGGCTCTCCCTCAAGCACCTGGGACATCTTCCACAGCTTTCCTAGGCCATAGCAGAGAGCTGGAATGGAAGAGGAGCAGCCAGGACTTGAACCAGCGCCCATATAGTTTGCCGGCACTGCAGGAGGTAGCTTTACCCACTACACCACAGCGTTGGCCCCACTTCCTGTTTCTAGCAAGTCATTTCCACAAAATGACTAAAGCATAGTCATTTTGTGCTATGGCTTTGTAATATAAATATAATCTTGTGATCAGGGAGGACTCTGCTCTGAATAATAGACGATTTCACATTTCTGAAAAAGTAACTCATTTATCCTTGTGTTCCCTGTAGAACTTGGCATATTGCTCAATGAATGTTTTAAAATTCCGTACAGATAAACATGAATCGCTCAATAAGTGTTTTAAAATTCCATATAGATAAACTGTCCTTTAGATCTTTCTATTCACGTGGACTGTGAGCATCAGAAACAGTTATCCCTTACTGTCCTGTCCATCGGCAGTCTGAATTTACTTTTTCTGAATTGAGAAATGGATTTTCTTCTAGCTGCAAGCATGAAAGTTCATTTAGAAATAGTTTGACATATAAGTTGGAAGGTTTTATGTGAATGGGTGAGAATAGTATAGAAACTTAATGGACCAGAAGATTTATTATTGAAGAGTTGTGGATTGCCTTGGGTTTTGGGAAAAGTTGGGCTTCCTACATTAGATCATGTTTAAAAAGTGACTTAAAGCTGGCATATATTTCATTGTTAGTAGTATTCTTTTCTGAATCAATTCCAGTTCTAATGACAAGATAAATTCAAATTTTCTTTCATAATTAAATACTTTGAGCAGAAGACTCCTGCTTCTGTTAATGACGGATTGTATAATAGGAAGTAGCACTCCTACCAAGGAACATTGAAAGCATGGGTGAGTTGAGACAGTGAAGAGTTGTGGGGCAAAGAGTAAGAAGAAAGAAATACCAGAGAAGTATATTTGACATTTAAATCTACTTTTTCTCTACAAAATGAAAATCATCATGCCTCCTCTAAAAGCTCAAGCAGAATAATCCAGTAAGGCTGGGGCACAGCAGGGTAAGCCACAGCCTGCAGTGCCAGCATCCCATATGGGCACCAGTTCGAGTCCCAGCCACTCCACGTCTGATCCAATTTGCTGCCGATGCTCCTGGGAAAGCTGCAGAGGATGGCCCAAGTTCTTGGCCTCCCACATCCACATGAGAGACCTGGAAGAAGCTCCCAGCTCCTTGTTTTGGCTTGGTCCATCTCTGGTTGTTGTGGCCATATGGGGAGTGAACCAGCGGATAGAAGATTTCTCTCTTCCTCTCTCCCTTCTCTCCATCTCCCCCTCTGTAACTCTGCCTTTCAAGTAAATTTTGAAATGTAATGTATTGGAGTGAAATAGACATTTAGAAAATTGATGATTGTTTATAACCCTGACTCTTCCATTGAGGAACAATGTTTTATTTTGTTTTCTCTTCATGCTATTTGTTGAACTCTTTTACTTACAGTGGAGTTACCTATATGATCATTAAGTATACTTAAAACAGATCATTCTAAAAATTAAGAGTGGGAATCCAAGAGGAAGGGGAAGAAGGGTTGGAGCATGGGGGTGGGGGGGTGCAGTGAGAGTGACTACGTTCCTAAATCTGTATATATGAAATATATGAAACTTGAATAACGTAAATAAAATTTTAAAACTCTAAAATCTTTTAAAAAGAAAAAATAAGGCACATGATGATAAAACTGCCAAAAGCAAACAAATCAACAACAAAAAAGAAAATCTTAAAAGCAGCCAAAGCCATAGGATCGTCAAAGCAGCACTTAGACGGACATTACACTTCTTCCAAGAAACAGTGGCAGTCAAAAGACAATAGACTTCTATCTTCAAAGAAAATAATTACACAATAGAAATCTATATTTATAATGAAACTTTCAATAATGAAAGTGAAACATACAACAAACAGATTCTGTCTCTGGCGGACATGATATAGTCAACACTAAAGTATGCATCCTGCAAATGATCCCTGCTGTTAAGCTTAACCATATAGGAAGGAATAAAAAGGAGCCACAAGGTAAATGTGTGGAGAAATCTAAATGAATACTGACTGTATAAAGAAGGAGTAATACAGGCCGGCGCCGCGGCTCACTAGGCTAATCCTCCGCCTTGCAGCGCCGGCACACCGGGTTCTGGTCCCGGTCGGGGCGCCGGATTCTGTCCCGGTTGCCCCTCTTCCAGGCCAGCTCTCTGCTGTGGCCAGGGAGTGCAGTGGAGGATGGCCCAAGTACTTGGGCCCTGCACCCCATGGGAGACCAGGAGAAGCACCTGGCTCCTGCCATTGGATCAGCACGGTGCACTGGCCGCGGTGGCCATTGGAGGGTGAACCAATGGTAAAGGAAGACCTTTCTCTCTGTCTCTCTCTCTCATTGTCCACTCTGCCTGTCAAAAAAAAAAAAAAACAAACAAACAAACAAAAAAAAAAAGAAGGTGTCGCTCCCCGTCTTCGTGGAGGAACGACACAGGACCCTGCGCTGTTCTTTCGTCTGCTCGGCCCTCCCCGGGTTTGCTGCTGGTTCTTCCCGGGTTGGCTACTGTCCCTTCCACCTCCGTGGAAGGGCGGTTCCCCCTGGCCACATTCCCCACTTCCGCGGGGGAGCGGCACACCGCCGGCCGGCTGTCTCGGGGGTTGCACAGGCGTTCCCCTAGATGTTCCCCTTAGATGTTCCTCGTGCATGCCGTCTCTCTCCTCCTTTATAGTCCTCCTCCGCCAATCCTAACTCGGCTGCCCACACACCGAGTACGCTGCTCTCCAATCAGGAGCAAGTCCTACAGTTTATTGGTTGAACTGGAGGCAGCTGTGCGGAAGCTGTTTACTTCTCTCCCAGCGCCATATTGTGGGAGAGCAGATGCATAGAATAAGTCTTAATTCCAGTAACTCAGTCCAGTCCGGGCTGCTCCCCACAGAAGGGGTAATAATGTCTGGTGTAATTTGAATTAGATACCAATTCAAATATGGGGGGGGAGAGGAAGCAGGCATTTGGCCTGCAGTGAAGACGCCTGCTGGAATGCCCACATCCCATACTGAAGGGCCTGGATCTGACGACTGGTTCCACTCCCAAATCCAGCTTCTAGCTAATGTGTACCGTGGGAGGCTGCAGGAGATGGCTCAAGTATTTGGGTCTCTGCTACCCATAAGGAAGACTTGAATTGAGTTACCATCTTCTAGTTTTGGCCTGGCTCAGCCTTGGCTGGTTGTGGACATTTGGAGAGTGAACCAGTAAATGAGACTCTTGTCTGTCTCTCTCTCTCTGCTTCTCAAATAAAATGACATACATTAAAAAAAACAGATTATATGTGAGTACTTTTAAAAAGTTCCATAAGATGGAGTTAAAATATGTCGATTTTGGTAAAAAGAAATATTAAGAATCCATGCATAGTTCTTCATAATACACAATTTCCATGCCCTTTTAGAAAACTGTGTGTGTGCATACATTTCAAATATTTTTACACCCCAATAAACTTTTTAATTATATTTTTCCATGAACTTTTTGAAGTACCAATGTATGTAAGATTGAAGAATTATAAAGTGTTCTAAGGTCTTTTCATTGGCCAGAAAGAAGAAAAGGTATTAATGTCTACCAATCCAGAGTTATTCCTTATATACGATTTCATATCTGGACAAACACTAGGACAAACAAAAACAGTAAAAAATTTGTAATGTATAATCTGTGACAGACTGTACTTTGCAAAGACAGCCACAGCAAGCTCTGTCTCCACACCTGTGCTTTGGCAGTGTGAGCTTGTCCATCTTCTGACAACAGGCAGATCCCTTCTCCACTCTCTTGAATCTGGGTGGGCCCTAAGGGCAAATAGTAAAATATGACAGATGTGACACTGTCAACTCCAGAAAAGCCATGAAGTAGTCTGTTAGCATCCACTTCCGCCTCATGGTGTCTAACCTTCATGTAAGAAATGTGCCTATCTCGGGGCCTGGTGCTGTGGTTAGTAGGGTAACCCTCCCATAGCACCAGCATCGCATATGGGCACCAGTTCAAGTCCTGGCCGCTCCACTTCCAATCCAGTTCCCTGGTGATGGCCTGGGAAAGCAGTGGAAGATGGCCCAAGTGCTTGGGCCCCTGCACCCACGTGGGAGACCCAGAAGAAGCTCCTGGCTCCTGGCTTTGGATCAGTGCAGCTCCAGCCATTGTGGCTAATTGGGGAGTGAACCAGCAGATGGAAGACCTCTCTCTCTCTCTCTCTCTCTTTCTCTCTCTCTCTCTCTGCCTCTCTGTAACAACTCTGCCTTTCAAATAAATAAATAAATCTTAAAAAAAAAAACAGAATTATTAGAGCTAAAAGAGATACTTTATAATGATAAAATGTTTAACTCACCAGAAGGAAAAAACATTGTAAATGTGTGCACACACACAGTCACAGGACCAGAGGCTCATGGGAGGGACACCCTGAAACCTGTGTCAAGGTAAGAAGACCTGAACTGTAATTGCTAAATTGCTGAGGCTCAGTGTGGACAAGTCTGAGAGCTAAAAACAGCTCCAGGGAGAGCCGGTTACAGAGGGACTCTCACACCCTTGTGAGTTTTACCTCCAGAACTTGACTGGCTTCTCACAGTAAATATTGGAGAAATGCGCCCTTGTGTTTCTGGCAGAGGAACTATTTTGTAATCTGTTAGAATTCTCTGTCCTTTACAAGGCCTTCCCTCAGGAGGAACTTTTATTACAGCCTAACCTCCTGGGGTTTTGTTTTTGTTTTTGGAGCCTAAATGACCTGGGGGGACAAAATACCCCAACTCCAGCCTGGTCTAGCCATCCTGCACCATATCAGAGGAGGAAACCAGGCAGCATTGTGAAGTTCACAGTCCAGAGGCTTAGGCTCACTAAATTTGTATGCACATAGGAAAGTACTCTTAAAATATAGAAAGCAAAAGTTGCAGTCACTTTAGAAAGCAATAGGTGAATCCATAGTGTAACTGAGACATTTTTAAATATTTTAAGAATAAGCAAATTAGCTAATTTGGTCATTTAATCTGTCTTTTGTATCACCATGTAAACAATGCTTTACTGTGAATGGAATACAAAATCTATTGAGGAAACTATTTGAAGTGATAATCCAAGACAAAGAAATTAAAGTGAAGTCCAACTTTAATCTGAAATCTTGAGGTTTCTCACCCATCCTTGCCTAAATTCCATCAATGGATAGATTTTCTGGAGGGTTTTGGGAGAAGGAGGCTTCTAGAGCCTCATGGAGATAATTTTCCATCTCAGTCTATTGATGGACTTGCAGGCCTACCTCTGGAAAGGGACAAGGAAGGAAGGCAGTGAGGGAGGGAGTGAGGGAGGGAGGGAAGAAGGGAGGGAGGGAGGGAGGGAATGAGAGAGGGAAGGAATGAGGGAGGGAGGGAAGGAACGAGGGAGGGAGTGAGTGAGGGAGGGAGGATTTCTCACACGGATCTATTAGTGGTAATGCACCATGACACAATGAGGTCCCAGCCAACTGAAAAACTGAATTATCAGTCAAGACACACCTAAACATTCCTTCGAGCAGATTGGCTGAACTTGCCCCTCAGTGGCCTCAACTTACTTACCAGGAACGACAATTACCCAGCTTCCACAAATATTCAGTTAGCCAAACTGCCTCCCTTTTCTACCTCCCTCCATTGGACAATCCAGCTGAACTGCACGTGGTGGCTATCAGCGTCAATAACCCTAGTTGACATATAACGACATATATAACATCGAATTTTATATCCACATGCATCACTGTTGATGACCACCTCCAGGGCATTGGCAGCACATTCTGAATTATCTGCTAAATCACGCCGATTGTTCTTGATGCTTTAGCTCTGTTTACATCATGTGTTCCTTAGAATTGAGGTTTATTTTACTATTGACTACGGGTCATCAAAAACACAGGTCCTGTCTTACGTTGGTAAGAGAGCCTCTTTCTTCTCGTAACCAAACCATAAGCATTCAGAAGACCTTGATTCCCTAGTCACCCCCTTTCCAGGTATGTGTATCACTTACACAGCAAGCAGCCTGGATCACTTTGTACACTGTTTTCCATTCTCCAGGCTAAGATGAACACGGGCTCCTGGCGGCTAGACAGATGCTGCCGGTCTATCACCCTCCATCGCCTGCAGGTCTCTAAACAGAGTCTGAACAAATCTGCACGGCCGCCCCTACCAAGTCTTCCTGCCACGACTGTTACCATCACCCTGTGGTCCTGGTTCTCAGCCAACAAAACCCTGATGCCAGGCTGCAAAATACAAACTGAGGAACAGGTGTTTCTGCTTACCTGCCAGACAAACAGTGAGGGGCACTCATTGCAGCACAGTCAGAGGAAATCGTCCTACAAAACGCCTGCCCAGGGGATGCAGATCCTGTTTGGGTGAAATAAGGCTTCTCCCAGGGAGGCTGAGCCCTAGCCTCTCAAATCTCTCCTACCTAGGCTTTATAGAAGGCCTCCAGGAGGCTCACTTGTCTTCCCCCCAGTTTCTAACCACCATCTTCAGGTGAATAGCTTTGCTTGGCAACGTGGGGTTGATCTGGAAGGCAGAGAGCCAGCCCCTCACCACTGAGAACAGCGTCTGCTCCGCCGTAGCGGGTGGAGCTCCTCTGCCTGATGACAGTCAGTATCCTTTGTCAGACTAGGTCTCCTTTGATCAGCTCACACCATTGATCTTGAACTTCTGTTGGTTCTGCTGCATCCTGCTTTGAGAGCTCCCTCACAGGGCTTTGTCCAGTTCCCTCTCGCGTGACATTTTTACATCCGACCTTTAAACCTCCCAAGGCGCTTGACTTCCAGTCTCATCTCCATTTCTTTTTTAAGCTGATCTAGGAAGATTTTACATGGTGCTTTAGGAGGGATGTGTGGTAGCGGGCAAGCAGCTTTGGCAAAGAAGCAGGGGTGGATTCCCGGCCCTGCTACGTTTTCAAGTGTGTCTCACACCCCCAGGGAGTCCGTGGAGTGCTCTTGTGTAAGGCGGTTGTGTATTAGTAGACACTCATGTAATGTGGTTTAGCTCCACAGCCCTTACTGCAGCTCCCCGAGATGCAAAGAGGCCTCCCAGTACAATAGTGCTGTCACTTGGCGACTCTGAAACTGAAGATCCGCGTTGGCTTTCCCATGAGTTTCAGGTCAGCCCTGCCTGTCGCAGCGCGGGAGCAGATATGGAGACACCACCAACACCTTGTGGTCAGTAGGGTCGTTTCTAGGGCCCCAAGCCCACCTCCTGGTTTTCCCCTCAGCAGAAATGGATGATACAGTCCTCTTTGCCTGAAAGAATCTACGGCTACCTGAAACGCAGAAGCCAAAGTGAAAGCGTACCATGTCTGCCTGGAGCACTGCTCGCTGTCTAGTCCACAAACCACCTTTCCTAACCGGGAGTGGAAGGGTGAATCCCCCACCCCCTGTGTTAGCACAAAATAATGAAGAGGAGGCACGCCTCCAGGGCCTTGATGAGTAATTAGCCAAGTGACTATCATTAAGGTTAATGGACTTCCCTAGATTAAACTCCCTTCTGTTGTGTAACAAGGGCAATAGACCCTCGGGGTCAGTGAAGCTATGTTGAGGTCTCTGGGTTACCACAGCCTACCTTTACCTATGTTACCATAGCCTACCTTTGGCTTGGTTTATCTGCTAGGTTAGCAACGTGTCTAAATGACTCGGGGATAGAGCCTGTTTCTGGACTACAATGTCAAAATTAAGCACTATAGAGAACTGATCTACACACCGAGCAGAAAGCCTGAATGGAGGCACCACATGTGGTGCCAATAAGACCACAGCTTCTAGGAACAGCAGGTAGAGAAATGAAGCCAGCTATAGGGGCGAAAGCAACTCATGACGGTGCTATGAAAAATCACCTGTCTACTAAAATTACAGCAAAACAGCATGGTGGTGAATTTAAGGTAGATTTTTATGCAGATGGGGGTGTGCATGTTTTTCGCACCTGCTGTCAGTAAGCATTAGACCATAAACATCAGCAAACATTGATTAAGCATATTGCCTTGACGAGACTTCAGGTGACAGAAGAAAGCAGTTCCATAGCTCCAAAGCTCCAAAGACAAATTACTCTTGGTCTAGCAATTAGAATGGGGGAAATTGCTGCACCTTCTTTGCAAAGGTGCTCGAAGCTTGGTTCTGAGACAATCCAATAATAGCCACTGTGACTTTAGAGAACGCATTCACAGTCTCATTATTGTTGTATAATTTTCTTAAAAAGTACCTCAGGTCCATAAAGCACCACATGATCAGAACTATAAAGGTCAGTCTGTTTGTAAGACAGACTTGAGACTGGATGTTTAAGGTAGTTTGCTTCAAGAAATATGTGCCATATTAAAGGAAATGAGAGAGACTTTGCGGGCGCAGCGTTCCTGCACTCCTTACAGTAATGTCCATCCTGAGCCGGGTTTTCTGTCAATTTCCCTCCAACAGGTCGATAGCATGAATGTTTCACAAGGAACTTGAAAATGCATGAGCCATTTTGAGATTCATTTCTCCAATGTCCGTGTAGTTTCTTTTGATCAGACATCTGCACTTGGGCTATGAGAATAAAGTAAGAATCTCCTCGGCTGGGACGACCTATGTGCGCCGTGAAGCCGTGTTGGCAAGGAGCACCTGTACGTTCTTGCTCACCTGTAAACACACCAAGCTAAACATGAGTGTGGGTAAAGGTGAGGGCGTGTGCAATCATGTGCTTAGGTACTGAGCCACAAATGCACACCTTGCTACCTCAGCTTTGCATCGTTCCTTTCCTCAAAGTGTAGAGAAAACAAAATTGATGTTTATTGTGCATTTATTATGTGTCAGGCTCTGTGCGGGGTGTTGCATTCAGCCTAGTGCTAGGCGTATGGATGCTGAAGTCACGCTGCTGGGTTCAAATACTGGCCCTGCCACGACCAGCCGCATAACACTGGACAAGCACATTAAGTTTCAGTTTTCTCCCTTCCTTCATAGGGTTACTAGAGGTCATTTCACAGGTTAGTTAAAGTGCTCAGCACGGGATATGGCCTGCAGCAAGGTTCAGTGAATGAGATGCAATGATATCTCAGTTGGTAGAACAATCCCATGAGCTGCAAAGCATTATTTCCACTTTATAGATGTGAGAACAGAGGCAAAGGGAGGTGAACTAACTTCCCCCACATTTCAACACCGGGAATGATCAGGGTCACGGTGGACATCAGGCACATAGTTGGCATCTTTTTAAAAAATGTCTCCTTGTTTCATAAAACTTCACCCCTCTTCCACCTGTTATAGTCCTTATTGCTTAGCAAGGGGGCTGCAGATCAATCTGTTTGAAGGCCTTAAACAACTGTCTGTTGGACCAAGGTAACTGCCCTGCTAAGTGGGATGGAGGAAGCTGGCCAATTCGATTTTCAGTCCGCAGCTTGTGGTTTTGTTATATGTGTGCCTTTCTGGGCTTCAAATATTGATAAGGAGATCAAATGAGCCCATCATCCAGAAAGTCAAAGTCTCGTGCTGATTGTGAACTAGAGGGCTTTGGCATTGAAGAGCTAACATCACCCTACAGAAAGGCATAGTAAATGCCTGGAAGTGAGGTTCAGTTACATGAATAATTAAATAAGCCCACACACACAATCAATGACTCCTGCTTCAGTTATCTCTTGCCACATTAGAAACCACAACAGTAGGTTTAAGCAAAAAATACTTCATTATCTCCATGATTCAGTGCTTTTTTAAAAAAATGTTCTATTTATTTGAGAGGTAGAGTTACAGAGAGTGAGAGGCAGAGACAGAGAGAAAGGTCTTCTTTCCGTTGGTTCACTCCCCAAATGGCCGCAATGGCCAAAGCTGCGCCAGTCCGAAGCCAGGAGCCAGGTGCTATTTCCTGGTCTCCCACATGGGTGCAGGGTCCCAAGGACTTGGGCCATTTTCTACTGCTTTCCCAGGCCACAGCAGAGAGCTGGATTGGAAGAGGAGCAGCCGGGACTCGAACCCTCCGCTGCAGGCGGAGGATTAACCTACTGCGCCACGGCGCCAACCCTGATTCAGTGCTTTGACTGGGCTCCTCTGGGTAGTCTTCCTCTCCTCCACATGACAGCAGCTGGGGCTGCGGCCATCTGGGGAGGTTCTAGTGGCCTGGAACAGCCACGTGGGCTCGCTCTCGTCTGGGGCTGCAGCAGACACAGCTGGAAGACTAGGTAGAGCTGGAAACGCTGGGACATGTGGGCCCTCTCCCTCCTGTGCAGCCTCCAGGCCTCTGCCTTCGCATATGGCCTCTCCACGAGGTCTCTCCAGCACCGCAGTCCCACGGCTGACATGGGAACCCAGGAGCCCCCAAAGCACAGCAGAGGAAGCTTTCAGCTCTTCTCAAGGCTTACTCTCAGGACCAGCACAGGATTCTGCCAAACTGTGTTGGTTCAGGAGAGCCGCAGGTCCAGTCCAGTTTTGGTGTGAGAGGGGACACAAATGGACCTATCCTAGGGGGTGTGGCCCGCTGGACACCCTCCAGCAGACCAGTGACCACACCCCCGACTCAATGACGAAAATAAGCAGCAGCCCACGTTCAAAGTCTAGAGCAGTCAGGATTCCTGATGAGATATTTGGTCTCTCATCTACTTCCATTCAGTTTAATTCTTTTTCTAGAATTCAGTTTTACAGGGGAGCACCGTGACTCCGTAGCATTGCTGGTCTTGGGTGAGAAGAGGCAGACGGTGGTAATCTGAGATTACTGTATTGGTAGCATTTTATTTCTTCATTTCAGAGGCAGAGAAACAGACAGAGATCTTCCATCAGCTGGTTCGCTCTCCCAAATGGGTGCAGTAGGAATCAGTGTAATTCTCCCACATGTGTTGTAGCAACCCAGCTACTAGGGCCATCACCACTGTCTCCCAGGGTGTGCATTAGCAGGGAGTTGAATCTCGAGTGGGAAGTCAAACCCAGCTACTCTGTTAGGGAACACAGATATCCTAACTTGTATCTTCACCACCGGGCCAAGCACCTATCCTGGATATCTGAGGATATGATGATAGAGCTTAATTCCATTTATTTAGAAATATCTCTCTCTCTGTTGTACTTTTAGATAACTGAAGAAATGGCATTAAGAGGGGGGGAAAGAGAGAGAGAGAGAGAGACCAAGAGAAGAAGCAATCAAAAAATCTAACAAGAGAAATAGCAACTCTGACAAGTGTCCAGGGGCCATGTTAGAGGCCGGAAGAAAACTGAATGGTCTTCTGATGAGCTAGGCAAAAACAGATGAGTTTGGGATCTGACGTAAAGGGGGAGGGGTACATTTCAGAAACATCTGAAGTTGAGAGCAACAGCATTTGCTGGCCAGTGACTTTGGGAAGGGAGAAGATTAACTGAGTTTAGGGGCTAGCGTGACAGGGTGAATGATGACTCAGATTGCAAGAAAGGGAAAGAAAGGAGGAATGAGTTTGGGGTAAATGATGGTGACTCGCTTGTGGACAGAGAGTTTGAGGGGCTTGTAGCAGATCTAAGGGATCTGAGCAGCGGGCGATTGGACAATGGTCTCTGTGGTGCCGATGTGTTTGTTTTTCCTTTCCTTCATTTATTTCTGTGGTCCAGCGATCCCTGCTCTGTAGAGATGGGAAGCTTCCCACTGAATAAGTCCTCATGCAAGACAGCCCACATCCCCAATATGAAATCTTTTTTAAAAAACATTTTTATATTTATTTTTATTTGAAAGGCAGAGTTACAGAGGCAGAGACAGAGGTCGGGGGTGGGGGGTGGTCTTCTACCCACTGGTTCAC
Organism: Oryctolagus cuniculus; assembly: GCF_964237555.1. Lineage (NCBI taxonomy): Eukaryota > Metazoa > Chordata > Mammalia > Lagomorpha > Leporidae > Oryctolagus > Oryctolagus cuniculus. The sequence goes on along the minus strand of NC_091445.1, from coordinate 87,360,710 downwards.
TCACCAGATGGCCACAATGGCCAGAGCTGGGCCTATTCAAAGCCAGGAGCTTCTTCCAGGTCTTCCATATGGGTGCAGGGGCCCAAGGACTTGGGCCATCTTCTACTGCTTTCCCAGGCCATAGCAGAGAGCTGGATCAGAAGTGGAGCAGCCAGGACTTGAACCGGCGCCTATATGGGATGCCTGCAATGCAGGAGGTGGCTTCATCCACTATGCCACAGCACCAGCCCCAAATATAAAATCTTAAAAGGCCAGACTTTTGTTTCTGCAGCCAAGCTACATACATGTTATCTAGGTTTGGCTCATCAGATGTACCTGTCTAAGAGTGTGAATTAGGAACAAGTGCCCCAAAGAAGCAAGTTCAGGGGAGAATTAATTCTGGAGGTGTCAGAAACACCCAGTTTTTCAGGGAGCAATGCTGTCAGAGGACACCGTGGCACCCAGTGTTTGGGTGAGCAAGGACTGCACTGGACTACCTTTGGCCTCCCTTTTTTCTAATCTGTCAGCTGAGCCTTGTTCTTCAATTTTTCCAACAAATTTGGGAGCTACACAATCTCTAACAATTTACTCTAAAGCCTCTGTGGCTTGCAACTTAGATTCTGGCCAACTCAGATACTCACAACCCCAGAGGAGAGTCCAGAAATTCACCAGAAAAGAAAGAGGTTAAAGCCACTGGGGTGAATGAGATTGTCCAGGGAGGGAGTGTGGGGGTGAGAAAAGAAGGGGGTGAGGATAGACCTAAGGGACAGCCATTCAAATGCCAATACTATGCCCCGAGGACAATCACCTAAGCGACTATCTTCTGAGTCCAAGTTACCAACGCAAAATGATCCTGGGTGTAACCAGGCGTCAGAGAGGCTGTCCAGGACCTAGAGTTCCACCAGCATGAGAGATCTGTTGACATCACAGGTCAGAAAGGCCATGAGGGATGGAGAGGGGAAGGGACAGAACTGGAAGCAGGAAGCTGACCTCAGAAGTCAGGCAAGTAGCACCCAGAGAACAGGAAATGCAAAAGGAATCAGGCCTAGCCAACAGGCCTGGGCACAGTGATGCAGGGAGTCCAGAATTAGGGAGGAGAACGCAGGCGGAGAGAGTGCACCAGGAGGTCTGCAGCAGGGGCTGCTCCTGTCCTTTCAACTCTGCACCACCTGCTTGCCGGTGCCTGGCGCAGGCCTTCCAGGGGCAAGGAGACGCTCCGCCAGGCACAGATTTTATCATCGAAGCAGTGCAGAATAGCCAGGCCTCCTAGGAAGTTCTTGCTTCAGGCTCCCCAAACGCCCGGGTGGTGTAAGTTATAAAAAGATCACATCCAAATTCGAGCCCAATAATGCATAATGTATTTCTGGACAGAATGTCATCCCTGGAATTACTAGCTGGGTTGGTCAGCAACTCACAGTTCCCTGAGATCTCTGCTACCTCTGCCTCTCACAGCTCACTGCTGCTCTGTCACGGGGGATGCATGTATGCCTTAATGGCTGGTACCGCGTGCTGCAGGCCTGTCCTGCACACTGTCCGGGGCTTTTCTTGTCGCATGTCCACATGCACCTCATAGCATTTAATATCTCTTTTGTCCATCTTCAGAGTGACCAGCAAGGCCCGAGGATATTTAAGTATTCACTAAGTACTCGACCTAGATGACATCTATACAAAAATACCTCAAAACATTTGTGGAAAATGGAATTAAATGCTAAGTTTATTTGAGTGCAAAATAATTGAAATCTATGCATAGTTTTTTTTTTTCATAAAAATTCACCTTGATTGAGCTTTTTAGAAGATCTCTCATGTTCATAGATTCTAAAATCTTCTGCACCAAAATAAACTTATCTTTTAATTCCATTTTCCATGGACTTTGGAAGTAAGTACCTTCGTATCAAACTAACACTAAGCCTTTTTTAAGCCCAAAATGTGGGGAAAATCCCTGTCATAGATTCTTCTTTTTAAAAAAAAAAAAAAGATTTATTTTATTTATTTGAAAGACAGAGTTACAGAGAGGTAGAGACAGAGAGAGGTCTTCCATTTGCTGGTTCACTCCCCAGATGGCCACAACAGCCAGAGCTGCGATGATCCGAAGTCAGGAGACAGGAGCTTCTTCCTGGTCTCCCACGCGGGTGCAGGGGCCCAAGGACTTGGGCCATCTTCTATTCTTTCCCAGGCCATAGCAGAGAGCTGGATTGGAAGAGGAGCAGCCGGGACTAGAACTGGTGTCCATATGGGATGCCGGCACTTCAGGCTAGGGCATTAACCTGCTGCGCCACAGCGCCAGTCCCCGCAGATTCTCTTGGTATATTTATCTTACCATTACTTTGTCTTGTTGGCCCTAGTGCGCCACAGGAAATAACTAGGGCACTGAAATTTGAGGACTTAACCAGGTTCGGTACCTTCACGTATCTGATGTCTATGAAGCCTGACCATTCCGCTCCCAGTCTGTAGGATCACAGGGAAGCGTCAGTGAGAAGACCCCACTTTGCTAATGACTATCATCCTGTTAGTCATTGTAATCGCTTCAATGGCATTTTAATTAGCTGCTTTAAATGATTCTGCTTTTTTTTTTTAAACTAAAACCGATGTGTGCTTTAGTCTAGAATGAGGGTCACCAGTGTTTCTGCATAGATGATTGTGTTTAATACAAGGGAAAGGAGCACACATTGTAGGGGTTTTACTTAACCGTTTCTGTAGCCCAGGTTGATTTCTGGAAAAGGATGCTCTAATACTTCTGTGCATTCCGTAGTGTATTTTCTTTTTGTGGATTTTTTAAAAAGATTTATTTATTTACTTGAAAGTCAGAGTTACACAGAGAGAGAGAGAGAGAGAGAGAGAGAGAGTCTTCCATATCTGATTCACTCCCCAATTGGCCACAATGGCCAGAGCTGTGCCGGTCCGAAGCTAGGAGGCAGGAGCTTCTTCCAGGTCTCCCACGCGGGTGCAGGGACCTAAGGACTTGGGCCATCTTCTACTGCTTTCCCAGGCCACAGTGGAGAGCTGGATCAGAAGTGGAGCAGCTGGGTCTTGAACTGGTGCACATATGGGATGCCAGCACTGCAGTCCATGGTGTTAACCCACTGCTCCACAGCGCCTGCCCCATTCCATAGCGTTATATAAAGGTTTATTACATTGGCTCTGGCTGTGGAACGCTCTTCATTCTTTTCATGGGCTGTCCAGGAATCAAACAGTGGAAATGGAGTGGCCCTAGTGACTCCTGTTCCTGTGACCTTCTGTGCCTCTGGCTAGAAGCCTTAGTCTGGTCAGGATTCGATTGAGCTGGAAGGGCAGAGGGCCACCCAGCCACTCTGAGCTCCTTATGCTTCTAAACCAACAGGAACAAAGGAGGGACTGTGCTGGCTGGGGTGGCGGAACCTGAGTACTGAGGAGAAATGGGGCCACTATTCCATGACAGAGGTGATGAAGAGTCCCCCTGAGTACAGGAGACTCCTTGGGGCCTCTCTGAGTATTGCCAGATCCTGTGATGACAGCCAATAGAAAACTGCAGCAGCTCAGTCTGGGCAGAATGATGAATGGCCCAGAACCTTCAGCAACGGAGGTTTGGTGACAGCACTTCCTGTCCCCCAGATGAAGAATTTTGTCCAGCTCTGGCCAGATGAGGGCCAAGGGAATCTGGAGATAGAGAGACACAAATACCAGCCGCAGCCACTGAGCCATGCCGGAAATGAAGACTCCAACTGTCATGAGTAATTCTTCTTCACCTTTCATGAATGTGTGTGTGTGTTCCAAATCCCTCTGCTTTATCCTCTTTATGCTCTTAGCACATAACATAAGATATATTGACAATGCATCGTAGTATGTGCATTTTTTAACTTTTTATCAAAATCTTTAAGTTACGAATATGAAGGAAATCATCCAAGGTCTTTACATAATTTTCTTTTTTTTAAAAGATTTTATTTATTTATTTGATAGGTAGAGTTACAGACAGCAAGAGAGAGAGACAGAGAAAGGTCTTCCTTCGTTGGTTCACCCCCCGCCAAATGGCCGCTACGCTGTGCCGATCCAAAGCCAGGAGCCAGATGCTTTTTCCTGGTCTCCCACGTGGGTGCAGGCGCCCAAGCACTTGAGCCATCCTCCACTGCTCTCTCAGGCCACAGCAGAGAGCTAGACTGGAAGAGGAGCAGCCGGGACTAGAACCTGGCGCCCATATGGGATGCCGGCACTGCAGGCAGAGGATTAACCAAGTGAGCCACGGTGCCAGGCCCCCATCACCATTTTCTTTTTTTAAGATTTATTTATTTGAAAATCAGACTTACAGAGAGAAAGGCAGAAACAGATGAGGGCCACCCACTGGTTCACTCCCTATATGGTTACAATAGCCAGGGCTGAGCTAGGCCAAAGCCACGAGCCAGGAGCTTTATCCAGGTCTTCCACATGGGAAGCAGGAGCCTGGAACACCATCTGGGTCTTCCACATAGGTGGCAGGGGCCCAAGCACTTGGATCATCTTCCACTGCTTTCCCAGGTGCGTTAGGAGGGAGCTGGATTGGAAGTGGAGCAGCCGGGATTTGAACCGGTGCCCATATGGGATGTTGTTATCGCAGGCAGTGGCTTAACCCACTGTGCCACAACACCAGCTTTATTCTACATTTTATGTTGTGCTCCGCATGTGTCGTTCTTTTGCTGAGAGAGAGAGAAGACAGGGAGAGATGGACAGAGAGGAGGAGGTGGCTCATGCAATGGAGGCAGGCCAGTTCAGAATCGGCAGGACCTGCTGCAAGGCGAGAGTCTCAGGCGGGAGCTGCTGTTGCAAGTCAAGCCTGAAAGGTGGCTGCTTCAGAAGTCCCTCTGTTCAGGGAGGTCACCCCTTGTGCCACTCGGGCCTTTCCTAGGTGGAGGAGGCCCAGCCACAATACGAAGGGCAGTCTGCCCTATGCAAAGTTCACTGAGTTAAACATTCATCTCATCTAAAACCACTCCCACAGAAACACCCCGACTACCGTTCGGCCACATATCTGGGCACACAAAATTAACTATAACAAATCAACCCCTTGCCAAGTTAGCCCCTCTGAATATCTGCTTAAACCAGACTTAATCTCCAAATCAATGATCCTGCATATGACTGAAGGTGCACCGACTCTTTCTCTAGAAAATCATGCTGGGGCTGGTGTCGTGGGATAGTGGGTAAAGCTGTCGCATCCAATGCTGGCATCCCGTACAGGCACCGATTTAATTCCCGACTGCTCCACTTCCAATCCAGCTCCCTGCTAACGGACTGGGAAAAGCAGTGGAAGATGGCCCGAGTGTTTGGGCCCCTGTCACCCTTGTGGAAGACTCAGATGGAGTTCCTGGCTCCTGGCTTTGGCCAAGCCCAGCCCTGGCCAATGCAACCACTTGGAGATAGAACCAGTGGATGGAAGAGCTTTCTCTCTGTGTCTCTCCATCTCTCTCTTTCAAATAAATAAACCTTTTTTAAATAAAAAGGTAGAATAAATTCAAATACAGCAGAAATGGCATCCAAAGCAGGGGCAGGCATTTGGTATAGTGGTTAAGGTGCTGCTTGGGACAGCCGCATTCTGTATCACAGTGCCTGGGTTCAAGTCCTGGCTCCGCTTCCAATTCCAGATTCCTGTGAATGCATACCCTGGGAGGCAGTGGTAATGGCTTAAATACTGGGGACCCAGCCACCCTTGTGAGAGACCAGGCTTAAGTTCTCCTGGCTTTGGTCTGGCCCAGCCTGGTTGTTGCAGGGATTTGGAGCGTGAACCAGAGGTTGAGCAATCTCTCTCTGCCTATTTCTCTGTCTCTCCATCTTTCAAATAAATAAAAACTAAATAAATATTTTTAAATGTAAATGGGTTAAACTTCCTGTTTAAAAGATTTTTAACTAACTCCAATTATAAGCTACTTAAAAGAATGTCTGAAACTTAACAACACAGAAGTTTACAAGTTAAAAGATAGAAACTATATACCAAGGCAATACAATATAAAAAGATGTGTGACCACATTACTGTCAGAAAAATAAGCTTCAAGGTAACAACACTGATAAAACAGGCCATTATGCTCTGATAAAAAGAAGAAATAAAAGTTTTTGAAGATAATTTTGGACTGTGTGCAATTAACAAAATAATCTCAATAGATACACAGCAAATGTGTACAGAGTTGCCAGGAGATGGGAAAAGCTAATTATTTCAGAAAGACTTTATCAGCTGGTATTATTTTTGTTGAATCACTATTTGTCAAGAACTGATTGTTTTCAATTCAAGGAGAGGATTAGGATGCACCAGGAAGAACCCGAGGCATGAATGGACTGGGAGGACGTATACAGCTGTATTTGCCTTTTACGTGCAGTCCTACTTGCATCCTAAGTGTTTCTTAGGACCACCCAAAGGCTGGGTTATAGGACACCTTCAGTTATCTCTGGCTCATATTTATGTGCAATGGGAAAGTAATTAATAAAGTAAGGAAAGTAGCTAAGAAAGTCAGAAATCGATGGACGAACTTCCACGAGGAGTCACGAGGGGCTGGAAAGTGTCTCCAGGTGGAAGTGCGCCTTCTCCTCTAAGCCCTGGGTAAGGATGTGTGCAGACAGACTATCATTCATGGAACAGGGCTGGACAGTGAGTTGAGGGGATTCCCTCCTGCCAGGTTGCATTTGGTCCTGGGTTATCCTGAGGATATAAACTCCAAGAGGCAGATACTTGTTGGTCTTGTTCACCACTGTTTCCACAACAGCTAGAACAGAACCAGACACAGGTGCATGTGCAGTCATGCCGTGCCAAATATGTCAACGAGCTGTTGAATACCATGATCCGGTGGAGGGTGGGAGGCAGCAAGACAGAGAGTTCAGGAAAGTGAGCAAGTTAGCAGTCACAGAGCCGGGGAGCTTTGCAAATGAGCTGAAGGCTGGCTGTATCCCTTGAATGAGACTTAGGAGGCCTGGGGGAGGGAGGAGCTACACGCAACAGAAATATTAATCTTGGAAACAAGAAGCACTAGCAGGTACTGTCAAGGAGCCTCTCAGACACACCATCCTGGAACCAGAGGAGAAGCAGCCGTGTTGCCTGAGACTGAAACCACCACCACCTCCAGCTGATGCCAGTGTTTAATAAAAGCAGCCAAACACAGGCAGCAGCTCAGAGAGGTGTGGGAAGCCAGGAGGCAGAGTCAGGGCCATCAGGCCTAAACAGCGTCTTGATCTCACATACAAGTCTGGGTCCTCTACAACCTTCCTTTTTTAATATTCTGGATTGAATCAGTAAGTCTTGTCCTTCTACCTCCCATCTCCAAGATGCTACAGGACCTGTAGTCCACAGTAGCTACCCTTGAGTTAATTTATCCTGTTTAAGAAAGTCACCTAACACCCCCTCAAAACATCAGAAAACACCCTAGATCTTAGAGTACTGCACTGACAAGTCATTTCTTAGCCAGGGTAACTTCATAAGCAGGGGTGATCTTTCCAGATGTCTACTTGCACCTATTTTTCATAAGTACATTTTCAAAAGCTATTTATTTATTTGACAGAGGGTGGGGAAAGTGCTGCTATTGGCTGATTCCCTCTGCCAAAGTCTGCAACAGCCAGGTCTGGGTCATGACAAAGTTGGGGACTAGGAATTCAATCTCTGTCTCCTGTGTAAGTGGTAGAAACCCAATCATTTTCTTAACCCATCACTCTTGCCTCCCAAAATCGATATTCACAGGAAGCTATAGTTGGGAGCAGAGCTGGGCAATGAACAGAGGCACTCTGATATAGGACATGGACATCTTAAACTGCTACTTCAAATGCCCACCCTGCACCTGTTTTTAATGAGCAATTTTAAAAGTTTTTTTTTTCTTTTTTACCTTATCAGACAAAAATCTTCAACTGTTTCTTCAAAATTTAGATATTTCCCTCATAGAACAACTCAACTGTGTCAGAATACAGTATTTTGGAACTTGAGAAACCTAAGAGAAGTTGCTGTTTTTTATTCACATATAAAATTGTAATTGGTATCTTGTTAAGAAGCTTTGAGTAAGAAGTTTTCATTTATTCCTATTAGAAACAGATGTTTTTATTTTTCAAAAAAAAAACCTCTTTTTTAAAAAAGTTTTATTTGTTCTATTTAGTTGAAAGACAGAGAGATCGATCTCCCACCAGCTGGTTCACTCCCTAAATGTCCACAACAGCTAGGGATGGGCCAGACCAAAGTCAAGAGCCAGGAACTCAATCTACCATCTTTCATGTGGGTGTCAGACCCAAGTAATCAAGCCATCGCCTGCTGCCTCCCAGGGTCTGTATTAGCAGGAAGCTAGAAGGGAGAGCAGAGGTAGGACTTGAACCCAGGCATTCTGATACCGGATGCAGCTGTCCCAGGACTTGAACCCAGGCATTCTGATACCGGATGCAGCTGTCCCAGGCAGCAGCCTGACCACTGCACCCAAGTCCACCCCATACATCAGGATTTTTTTGTAAGCAGTGGAACAAAATGGATACTGTTTTTGAGACAGTATCCATTTTAATACCATAATCCACTTGGGCAACTGTTATTGTACTAGTCAAAATATACATGTCGCTCCCCCTCTTCGTGGAGGAACGACACAGGACCCTGCGCTGTTCTTTCGTCTGCTCGGCCCTCCCCGGGTTTGCTGCTGGTTCTTCCCGGGTTGGCTACTATCCCTTCCACCTCCGTGGAAGGGCAGTTCCCCCTGGCCGCATTCCCCACTTCCGCAGGGGAGCGGCACACCGCCGGCCGGCTCTCTGGGGGCTGCACAGGTGTTCCCTTAGATGTTCCCCATAGATGTTCCTGGTGCATGCCATCTCTCTCCTCCTTTATAGTCCTCCTCCGCCAATCCCAACTCGGCTGCCCACACGCCGAGTACGCTGCTCTCCTCCAATCAGGAGCAAGTCCTACAGTTTATTGGTTGAACTGGAGGCAGCTGGGTAGAAGCTGTTTTCTCCTCTCCCAGCGCCATATTGTAGGAGAGCAGATGCATAGAATAAGTCTTAATTCCAGTAACTTAGTCTAGTCCGAGCTGCTCCCCACAGAGGAGAGCAGATGCATAGAATAAGTCTTAATTCCAGTAACTTAGTCTAGTCCGAGCTGCTCCCCACATATACATAGTTAACAAAGCAGGGGCCAGTCCAAATCAAAAGCTCAAAGGAACAAACAAAAAAAGATGTGTTGATCTTTTTGTACCTAAGATGTCCTCAGAGTATATCATCACTATGGCTCTCTCCATACTCTGAGGAGGATCTTGCCAGTCACTCCAAGTTTACACCATCTTTTGACTTCAATCGCTGCTCGCCCAGCATCCATAGCCACCCCTAGAAACACTCTGGCCTCTGAGTCGTATTCTCTCCCCACACCATCCACTAATTTTGAGCAATCAGATTGGTTAGCCTGGGTCCTGCCACTCCCTCCTCACCTGTCCGCCATGTGGTGAAAGGTGGGACTACATGATTGACAGCCCATTCGCAAAGGCGAAAAGATGCTAAACAGTCCAACAAAAACATAAATAAAAACATTCATCTCACTCTTTCCAAGACATATCCGTGCAAAGGATCTACAGCCACACAGATTCTCCATTTATTAGCTCAGCAGCTTATCTAACCCCTTTGGGCATCATTTTTTCCTATTGGTATTGAATTTGCACTTATTGTGAACTTGGAGACCATCTTGTAAAGCACTGTTCGGCCACTGCCCCACCTCCCTTCTGTCTGTCTGTCTGTCTGTCTGTGGTGCTGGCTAATAACTATGACTCCCAAGTGTCCTCCCTCAGTTCCAGTCCTCAGCTCATGATGAAGGCAGTGGTGTTGATCTGCCCTCCTCCCTACAGCCCCTGCTCCCCGAGCTGGTCCCCAGCTTCCAGGAAACCTGCCCTTCTGGGCTCTCACAACTTTTCCTGTCTTCTGTAGGCTGTGCTGAGTTCCTGCTCCCTCCCATGGCCACCAACTCACTAGTCTGTGTTGTGTTTACGCTTCCTCCTCACCCCATTCTGGGCCAGGAAGCAGACAGATGCTGAGACAGCCTAAGGAGTACAAAAGGCTTACTAGAGGGAAACCTGATGGAAGGGAAAAGGAGAAAACAAGATCGGGCAGAGGGCATCTCAGGATACAGCTAGGGATACAGACCTGACAAACTCTGTCATTCCAACAGGAGCTGCTTCCTGTTGGCCAGAAATGGGCAGGCCCTGGTACCACCGTCCTTCTCAGCTACTGATGGGAAGCCACACATAGAAAAGTGCACCCCCATGGCCTTGCCCTGACCCTGAGGGAACAGCTGGAGGCAATAGCCGATCACCCTCCTGGCAGCTGGCCAGGGAGTCCTTCCTGGCAGAGGGATCTGTTGTTGTCTTACCTTGTCTGCCACTCCCTCTAAGACCCTGTATAACAGGAATTGTCCAGGGAACTCGTGTCTGACCCCAAGGGGGTATCCTGATTTTGATAGGTAGAAGGCAGGGGAAACTTGGTTTTCAAACCACATAGGTGCTACCTACACAGCCCTCAAAGACAGCCCTACCCACACCATCCAAATCCCTTGAGGACACCTCAAGCCATGGACCCTGCCAACTTAAGTGTATTCTTCCATTCATTCTGTGACCTTCTAGATGGAATTTAGTATTTTCCCAGATCATGTCTAAATTAAACTAGGCTAGTGGCCCAAGAGATACCAGGAATGAGAACTTCTTAGTATATGGTGTAATCAATCAATACTTACTCCATGGTACAATTATACCCACTTTACAGGTTAAGAAACTGAGTCCAAATAGGCACAAATGACTTACCAAAGGCATTCAATGGAGCTGTATTTCAGCCTTCTTGACCTCCAAGGTTTACATTCTTTCTATCAGCCATTCAGGAGAATATGTAAAATATTTCCCAATCTGATTTTTAAAATATTGTATGCTTAATTAGAAGAATGTCTGGCTACTCATCACACTTAGCTATCTGGAATGACCCATTCCAAACAGGTAGTTGGGAGATAAAGTTTTAGCCTCTTTCAAACTCTATACAAGAGATCAGCAAAAAAGCTATTCAAGTGAGTTGCCTTTTGTGAGAGCAGCTAATACCTGCTGGCTGGCTTTTTTGCTGGTTCATTTCCTCTAATCTTTGAAGACTCTCCCCCTGCCTCTGCCAAGTGGTGGTACAGTTCCAGTTGACCTTGGCCATGACATTGAAGCCTTATGAATGCCCTGTTGACCTGAAGTATCTGATCCTGGATTTGTTATTCACACCATCTCCTCCATGCCTTTGTGTGAGGATTTAATATACATAAGAGGACAGCAAAGTCCAAACCTTGCTCATTCAAACAAGCAAGCCAGAATTGCCACAGGGACCATTAGCAAAAGCACCGCACATGCGCCAAGAGTCCTTGGTTACTTCCACTTGTTTGTATTTAAGAGAAGCTGACATCTTTGTCTCGTGACATGCTGCTTCCATTAAGCCAGGGGGGAAGCAGGGAGAGAACAAAGCACTTGGCTAATAAAAACAGAGACACCGGCATTCGATATTTGCAGAAGACGCAATGAACTGGGCACACATTTGCTTAACCATATTACTTATTGCTTGATTATATCCTGCATAATGTCTGGCTGTGCTCATGTCCACTCAGCGCTGGGATCCAGAGTTGGAGATGCCTACCTCTTTACTACAAAACAAACATGTGCAGCTGTCTCAGGAACAGGGAGATATGAGCTGAACACTAGCAGCAGAGCCGCACAACGCGGAGATGACTGATCAGGGGGAAAGGCATGGGGGTCCTTGTGCACTTGCTTTGGTTGTTTTCCTGCCCTAGACCCACCTAAGGTGATGCCCACCTCCATAGTCAAACTGAAGTGTTAAGGAAGACGCTCACGGCCAAGTTGCCTAAAATGACGAGTTACCGAGCCGAAGTCTGATGCTGAGGCTTGCTAGCAAGGAGCACTTGGGGAGTAATGGGTGCGGTTTCTTTCTTTCTGAGCCAAAGGCAGGTTGTGGCCGGGGACGGCTCACCGGGGAGCTCACCGTGAGCAGCCATGGTGAGGCACAGTTGATCTCCTCCCGTCGGTGCCAGCTTTGGCTCGGATCAGTCAGCGCTGGGTTTTACCTCCAGCAGGCTCTCTGTCCATATCCAAGCCCCAGCTCCTCATGAAACACAACACACTCTTGCAAAAGCCTTGCTCATGATTCTATTTAAAACTGTGCCACATAGAAAACCTCACAAACGTATGCACGTGCAACGTAACAGATGATGAAAGCAAACCACCGCTGAGGACAAGAAAGGAACTTGGCCAGTGACCCCCAAAGCCCTCGCATGTGCCCCAGTCACAGACCCTCCCGACATTTATAGAAGTCTCTTTCTTGTGTTGTATTATGCACAAAAGCTCTAGTTTAGTCTTGTTTATTTTTAAAAAGATGTGTTTCTAATCACTTCTGACCTACAGATACCCCCTAGTTCTTTTTTCTCTCTGTAACAATGTAACAGTTGAAGGACTCAGGACGTGGGAGGGCAGAGCTGGCCTCAGTCTGGATTTTGCTGGAATGTGCTGGCTTTAGCACACGGGCAGTGCAGTGCAGCTCTTCTGCCCTTGGAATCGCCTACAAATTAGCAGCGGGGTCCTTGCACTGCGTGGCTTCTGCTAAGCCTGGTGACCCAAATGTCTTCCTTCTCCTTCCCCTGCCCACAAGGCGCCTTCTCCCCCCAGGTGCAGATTTAGCCTCTTTAGGCGCAGCCCCGCTTCTGTGCTTTCTGCTTCCTTACCAGCGTGTCCGGCTGCTGGACCGCCCCTCCTGCCTCCACTCACCAGAAAAGACTCCTGAGTCTTCCAAGGCCCAACGCAAAAGCCAAGGTCATCACCCGCTCTGTGCAGCCTTCACACACCCTGCAGGCAGAATCTGTCACCTGGTCCCCAGCGTCTGCCTCTGGGACACTGTGTCGTCATTGCCTGGACACCCTGGTCTCTTCGCCCCTCCCTGCTCCCACCCTGTCCTTGCCCCGAGAGCAGCGATCGTCTTGGCTGAGCAGAGCAGGTGGGATTCAGGACCCGGCTGGTGGGTAACACACTCCCGCCCCACCTTCCAAGGAACACCTGGATTCCCTTCACTCCACCCATCCCCACCACCCCGTGGTCCATAGTGGGTGCTCCCCTAAGCACGTTCCTCCTTTCGTGGTACCTCCAAGATTAGCTCTGCCCTCAAGTAGCTCCTTCATTTCCCAGGACCCTCCAGCGCCCCTTCTTTTGCTGAGAAACTTCTATGCTTTCACCTAATCTGGAGGGGCTTGGACCTTAGCATTCAAGAGCAGGATCACGGAGCACCACCCTGTCCCCAGTGCGCCCCCTAGCACAGCATTTAGCAGCATTTCCAGTGTAGGGCTGCCTTGCTTCAGCCACACCGTTAACCAATTCAAAGGATGACGTTGGCTCAACAAGCCCCAGACGACTCCCACCCCGAAGCAGGGGCGGGCAAGCACCGAGGGGTGTGTCCTCTCACATCCTTCCATTAAACCCTCGCTCACCTTTCAGACCCAGCTCCAAAATCAGTCGCTAAGAACGCTCCCTGATTAACTTGACCCAGTTCTCTCAATGCCTCTGCTCGATGAGCCTTCATTAATTATGTACCCAGAGATTTTCCTCTAGTCAGCCGCTCTCGCTATGTTATTCTATGCATATGCTTCTCCTCTCTTTTCATGTGCAGTTTCTTGAGAGGAAGATCAGCTTTTGCCCTGTTTTTGAGTCTCTCCCACCACCTGTTTGTGACTCTGAACAGACAGAGCCAACAAATGTCACCGACTGACACATGCGGGTGACGATTCACGGTCCCGCACCCTTGTCATTTTCTTGTACAAGAACTGAAGGAGCTGAGGGAGAAAAGATGCTGAAATTTCTAGCTCCCTGAAGAACATTTTACCCAAAATGTCTGTTTCCCTTTTCCTGAATGGAGCACTGTTTTTTTTTTTTCCTTGCTAATCTGCTGAAATTTGCTAACCTGCCAATCTCTCGAGCTCTTTAAATAAAGACTTACTAAGCAAAGTTTTGACTCCAAAGGGATTTCAGAACCCACCTGAAAGTTCTGAGTACAGCTCAGCCTGTTACTCTAAGCACTGTGGTGGCTGCTTGTGTGCACTGTGAATAAATACAATTAAATCAATGTCTTCTTCATCAACCTCAGGGGTGGGGACCCTCTTTCCTACCAGGGGCCATTTGGATATGTAGACCGTCATTCGCAGGCCATACGAGATGGTCAACTTAAAAGTCAGCCTGAATTCCGAGTGCTGCCTGCCGTTGGGTTGGCAAGGTCAGAACAAAGATTTCACAGGCCTTCCGCAGTGTGTGGGCTGGACATTCCCTGCCCTGGCAACTTTCGCTGCTTCTTCCCGCAGACCCTTATGACTCAGTAATGCGCTTGCAGGAGACAACGGGTCCCGGAACGCTGAAGTCATGTTTGCATTATTTTAAGTGTTATTACTTTTTACTCTCCAAAGGGAATATCTTTCAGGTCCCAGACTTACAGATCTATGATAGAGAAAATTTTAAAACATTTTTATTAATATTTATTTTATTTTATTGAAAGGCAGAAATACAGAGAGTGGGAGAGAGAGACAGGAGAAAAGAGATCCATTCATCTGCTAGTTCACTCTCCAAATGGCCACAGTGGCCAGGGCTGGGTGCAGGAGCCTAGATTTCCATCCTGATCTCCCTCATGGGCTGCCGGGGCCCAACCACTCAGGCCATCTTCTCCTGCCTTCCCAGGCATATTAGCAGGGAACTGGATCAGAAGTAGAACAGCCGGGACTTGAACTGGTGCTCATAATGTTAGGGGATGATGAAAGCGATCTTCGGTTCTTGTCTCACGTCCAAGAATCTCCTCATGGCCAGGGACAGCAAAACAAGATGTGTTTAAGCGAGAAACTCCCTGCCACAGCAATCAGGAGGGGCACACCAAGGGAGGAATTGCCCAGGAATATGCCAGCAATAAGTCTTTTACACACAAGTTGTAATCTAGTTACACACAAGTTGCATCTAGTTAGATGCAGCCAATCGGGGAAGACAAAGAATAGCAGCTAGCAACCAATCAGAGGGTCAGATAACAACCAGAGGCAAGGACAAGACCCATCAGAGGGGTAGGGATTGGTAACCCTGTCTAGCCTGCTCATGATAGATAGATAGATCGATCGATCGATCAATTGATCGATCGATCGATCCCCTAAAGGTTGCCACAGGCAGCCTGTGGACGGAGGCGTGTACCCAGTCCACTCTTGAAGAGACTCTGCCCCTTTCTCCATTCCCACGAGGACCTGATCTAACCGCCTATTAGCCTGGCTAATTAGCTGGCTTATGCTATGAAATGCCAGCAGCACAAGTGGTGGCTTAACCCACTGGGCCACCATGCCAGCCCCTAAAACTTTCTTCAAGAAAAAGTCGCTTGGCCCTATCTGAACCAAAGAAACTCCCAACTTCATCTGATGGAAAGTAGCTCCTGAGTGGTCCAGGTCGCTTCCTCATTTGCCAGAAGCCTTCTGAAGAAGCCAACCAATACCTGTGCGTGGACGTGTGTGTGAGCATGCGCACACACATGTATGAAATATGCAAGTTCTACCCTGCAGTCGAGGCCCCTTACTGCCAAGTGGAAGCGAAGACATCACACACCCCAGAGAAATGGCAGGAAGTTCCTTGGAATCTCTGCTCATAGCTTTTTCCGTCAATAAATTAAGGAGGATTTAGCTGACTTACAGAAAGGAAGGCAAGATTATCTGTGTGTGTGTGCACATGTGCTATTGTGCACATGTTTTGGTGTTCAAATAGCTAATGAGTAAGTGCATAATTAGACTTCATCTATTCATTTTGAAGGGAATGATCACTTTGATTATGCTAACTAAGGTGAAATACATTTTCATTTATTCATAGTAATTTAGCTGTTTAAAGTGGGGGATATGACTTAAAATAAATGAGTGATTAATTTTGATACCATGAATAAAAGAATGAAGCTCACAGCAGTGGTAGTGGCATTCCCACAGTAGGCGGGGTCCCCCAGCAACCTGCAGCCCCGGGGCTCCGTGACTCATCCCTGATGTGTTTTCTTCTGCCTCCTCCTGCCCTCCCTCCTTCCTCCCTTCCCCCTCCTCCCCTCCCTCCTTTCTCCCCCTCCCCTCATCTTCATCTTGCAAAGACACACAGTTTTGCCTTTCTTATTTCTAGTGACTGCCACAGCCTCTACTTTGGATTATTTTATTTGCTAAACCTAGCTCTTCTTTTCCTTCTTCTCAAAATAATCAGGCCCTTGTAGCTCCAGGTTCTTATCACTCACGCCTAAAGGTGAGGAAATGAGAGACTCAAGAAATCCTAAGAAGTCAAACAGCGACTTCCTACGCCAGCACTCCTAGGGCTTCTTCCCAGACCTGCACTGTCCAGTGTGGTAGCCCCAAGCTACATGTGGCTAAATAAACACACATGTCGGTGAATGAAAATTAAATATAATTAGCATTTCAGTCCCTTGGTCTCTCTGACTACATTTCAAATACTCAATATCCACCCAGTAATGTATTGGACAGCCTAGGCCATTTCCTTCATCACGGAATGTTCTGGAGAGACAGCGACCCCCGATTCCACCCTCTGAAGGAGGGGCCTGGAGCCTTGACTTTACCACATTTTCCTCGGGGAAAAGCCCTCTTCTTGTGCTGAAGAGGTTTGGTCCGCCTTCAGACCTCACAGACCTCCCAACAGCGTGCTGTTTCTGAATCTAGTGGATTACACTGCTTCTTAAGGGAACGATGGTGCTCACAGAAACCCAAAGACACGGGCAAGCCTAGTGGAGGGAGCTCAGTCCTTGCCAAGAGGTAAGAATAGAATAGCAAAGAGAAGCGAAGAAGTATTTAACCCCCCCCCTCCTTTGCCCCAGTTCCAAAAGGAAAATTAGGATGCCTCACTTTACACAACAGGTAATTGTGTGTCAATAAGTCTAAGTGCACCAGCCACTCACAGCCAAAAGAACCCTGCAGTGAAACTGGTGCTAACTGAAGAATCCCTTTTCAAGTGTAAATTGACACCGATTAAAAGGATCCAGGCTTTCAAAAAGGAACAGGGCACACCTGTAACCAAGGCCTCAGGGAATTTGCTGGAAAGCACCTTATTAACAGGCTCACTTTTCAAACTCTCCCATCAGACAGGGCAGTCCTGGCAGGCTTCTCTTCAGCCCAGCCCAGAGCTGGACGCACAGTGGGAGCCCAGGAAGTCCTCTTGAATGCACTTTTTGCAGATTGGTTTATATCCCCGATTCTTCTGCTTGACTGTCATCCTCCCAGCACAGCTAAACAACAGTCGTTGATTTACTTAATATTCAGATTTGCACGGTGACAGCTGTATAAATGTTGCTTGTTGCTGAGCCGAGTAATGGTTATGATTTCCCTGCATTGATCCCATTGGCTTCACATTTGCTTAATTGTGTATGTAAATGTCAGGGATTCTCCCAGTAGTCCCAACAGGCCTGGGAAGCTGCCCTCAGCACTATTTTACATCAGGGCACACTCCTCAACCAACTCTTGTCCCACTTAGTACCTGGACAGTTCCCTGCTGGTGCCCCTGGTCCCTCTGCCGCCATCGGAGCTGACTCAGCACCCAGGCTGCTGCACGCTCTTGTTCTGGGGCTTCTCGTCACTGCTCTCTGCTTTCTGTTTCCTGAATCTCTTGTTGCCTCCTTTTTGGATCTCCTCCGTTGTCCTGCTAAATAACATCTTCCAGTTGCTCTTGTACGAAAGGGTGCATGGGATCAAGTATCTGGGAATGCGTCTGGTGTAGACACATCTGGTGGACAGTCAGGCTGGGTGGAGCTTTGGGGGTTGGAAGTGACCTTTTCTCAGGTTTTTAAAGGCCTTGCACCATTGCCTTCCAGCTTTCTGGGGGTGCCAATGAGAAGCCCTTCTGATTCCTGGTGTTCTCTATGCAACCGCTTTCCCCCTCATGAATATGCCTTCACGAGGAGCTTTTTAAATTATTCTTTGAGCAGGGATCTCGATGGATCATTTATGTCTGGAGATGTGAATCCATCAGTCCTGGAATTTCGTATACACTTCCCTTAATCATGATCTCTCCATTTCATCTGTTTAATCTTTAAAGTTCCCCCGGGATCCTCAATTCATTCTCTAATTCTTGGTTTTGTTTTTGTTTTGTCTCCTGTTTTCCATTCCTCTCCGGCTTGATGGGCTGGAAGTATTTTATTCCCTGCAGCCATTTTGGTGGGATTGATAACGTAATATTATCAATTTACCAAGCTTTCCAGGAAGCCTGTATTCTGAGTATGTGCTAAATACTCTAAGGTTACATGATTCATCATCCCAACTAAGACATCAAAGAGTGAAAGGATCACCAAGAATAACTGCCTTATAATTTTTACAACTTTTTTTTAATTAACAAATGCATTGGTATCATGACATTTGGGGATCTACAAAAAGTTTTATTCAAACTCTCCTGAAATATAAAAACTTTGTAGAAATGTGCATTAATATATCCACAAATAAAATCATATATCATGTACATGAAGCTGTCAGAAATTCTTTACCTTAATTATCTGGAGATTGCACAGAGTAATGATTCCTGGATCATATGCAAGTATTTTAATCAGTTTCTTTAGTCTGCTCTATCTCTAACAGCACGTCACTGCTATTTTTTCTGATCGATATTCTTTAAGCATAGTCCTTCATATAATTAATTTTTCATAAAATTGTCATATTTTCAAAGCTTCCTTTATAGCTACTAACTCTGAAATTGTTGACACTTTGAATTAACTTTTTTCTATAAACCATGGTATTTTAGATTAGACATACTATATATTTTGGTTTAGAAAAGATAGTCTGTATTTCCCATGAGGCACATGGGATGCTCAGAGGAAATTCTACTAAAGAGAAGATATCCTCAATTCCCTTTTACAAATTTAACTGTATAAACATTTCAGCCTGATATTTTCACAAGCACTGCCTTTTTGGCTTCCATTCAGAGTATTTTCTTTGGCAGTTAATTTTATAGCATAAAACTTGTCAAATATATTGTCTCTGCTGGTTATTAAATGCTATTTTTTGGAACCAAATGCAACCAAGATTTAGATGATTCTTTCAGAGGGGCCAGTGCTGTAGTGCAGTGGGTTAAGCCATTGCCTCTGATAATTCCTACATCCTTTATCGAAGTGCAGGTTCAAGTCCTGGCTGCTCCATTTCTGATCCAGCTCCCTACTAATGCCCCTGGCAAGACAGAAGATGATGGCCCAAGTACCTAGGGCCCAGCCACCTGTGTAGGGGTCTCAGATGGAGTTCCTGGCTCTTAGCTTCAGCCTTGCCCAGCCCTGGCCACTGGGGCCTTTTGGGGAGTAAACCAGCAGATGGAAGATATCTGTGTGAGGGTGTGGGTATGTATCTCCCTCTCTTTTTGTAATTTTGACTTTCAAATAAATAAAATTAACCATTTTTAAATAGTTCTCTCTCTCTCTTTTTTTTTTTCTTTTGACAGACAGAGTTAGACAGTGAGAGAGAGAGAGATGGAGAGAAAGGTCTTCCTTTGCCATTGGTTCACTCCCCAAATGGCTGCTAAGGTCAGCACACTGCACCGATTTGAAGCCAGGAGCCGGGTGCTTCCTCCTGGTCTCCCATGAGGGTGCAGGGCCCAAGCACCTGGGCCATCCTCCACTGCACTCCCGGGCCACAGCAGAGAGCTGGCCTGGAAGAGGGGCAATCTGGACAGAATCCAGCGCCCCAACTGGGACTAGAGCCTGGGGTGCCGGCACCGCAATTGGTGGATTAGCCTAGTGAGCCGTGGCGCCGGCCTAAATAATTATTTTATAAATTACACAACACTGTGTTAAGTGGGTCACCTAGATGGGATTTATAAAGCTGATCTCCAAAGGCTCAAAAATGTCTAAAAGCCAGGCTGAAATATCCTCCCATAGTCAGCATCAGTTTTGTCACAAAACTTTTATAGTTCTGGCACTCTGGGCATATATAAAAGTATTTGCAAATCTTAGCAGCTATAATTTCTACTTTGGTAGGGTCTGCAGCTTATTGGAACACACATGATTTCTTATGTGTGCATACAAGCAACTTCAAATATGTTTCTGTATCATAGTTTCCTTATTTAGTAAGAGTATTGCTATCGCTATAATGCTGTGCCCTACAGAAATCTGTGTCTGTATTATCACCACCAAAAGAAATTAATCATTTTGCTTCAATGTTAAACTTTTGAACTGTACTTACGATGCAATCCACAGTTAGTAAATATTTCAAATCCAACGCAATGAACTTCAAAAAGCATCATCGTACTCCATGAATTGGAGGAACACACTGGATCACTGTTTGCACGAACCCGACAGATCTTTCTATCTGACGCGTCTGGTGTCACAGATATCAAAGAGGCACCACATGCAGGCACTGGACCTAGAGGCTAAGAGGCCCACGTCCCACACTGGCGCCCCAGGTTGGACTCCCAGTTCCAGCTCCTGACTCCAGCTTCCTGCTAACGCAGTCCCTGGGAGGGAGCAGTGATGGCTCCCTGCCATCCACCTGGGAAGCCTGCATTGATCCTGGCTCCTGGCTTTGGGCTCCTGGCCATTGACAGCATTTGGAGAATGAACCAGCAGATGGCTGTGCACTTCCTCTCTATCTCCCTCCACCTCTTCCCCACCCCTCCCCTCTCATCTTCCTCTTCCTCTCCCTCTCCCTTACAAATAAACTAATTAAACTTTTTAAAAGGCATCACTTTTCTGTTTGCAAATTTCTTTCTTGATCAATGGGGCCAGCAAATTGACAATTATTATTTCATTTTTTTTTTTTTTTGCACATGCACAAGAGAACTTGGGAGTGGGCTGGCACTGTGGCATAATGGGTAAAGCTGCTGCCTGCAGTGCCAACATCCCAAATGGGTACCTGTTCAAGTCCCGGCTGCTACACTTCTGATCCAGTTCCCTGCTAATACACCTGGGAAAGCAGTGGAAGATGGCCCAAGTGGTTGGGCCCCTGCATCCACATGGGAGACCTGGAAGAATCTCCTGGCTCCTGGCTTTGAATCGGCCCAGCTCCAGCCATTGTGGCCATTTGGGGAGTGAACCAGCAGGTGGAACACCTATTTTTCTCTCTCTGCCTTTGCCTCTACCTCTCTCTAACTCTGCCTTTCAAATAAATGAATAAATCTCAGAGAGAGAGGGAGAGAGGAGGGAGGGAGAGAGAGAGAAAGAACGAACTTGGGGCCCGGCACCACGGCTTACTTGGCTAATCCTCCACCTGCAGCGCCGGCACCCCGGGTTCTAGTCCCGGTTGCCCCTCTTCCAGGCCAGCTCTCTGCTGTGGCCCGGGAGTGCAGTGGAGGATGGCCCAAGTGCTTGGGCCCTGCACCTGCATGGGAGACCAGGAGGAAACGCCTGGCTCCTGGCTTCGGATTGGTGCAGCGCACCGGCCGTAGCAGCCATTTGGGGAGTGAACCAATGGAAAAGGAAGACCTTTCTCTCTGTCTCTCTCTCACTGTCCACTCTGCCTGTTAAAATAAATAAATAAATAAATAAATAATAAAAAAAGAACGAACTTGGGAGTAAAAATTGGGGAAATTAATTTAGAATAATAGTCATTTTGTCCAAAAAAGAATCATACTTCAGAGTTGGTTATGTAAACACACTTTCTGCAACTGTATGTGTTAAACTGTCTTAGAGTCTTCTGAGAATAACTATCTTTAAAGTAGATGTTGATGGTTCTTTAGCAAATGTGTATCTCCTGTGTTTGTCCAGGAATGTCACCACAGCCTCCGTGATAAATAGTAACATTGAGATGCTTTTGCCTGAGAAATCTATCCACCACTGATTTCATGAGAAATAAAAATTAGTTCATTTTTCATTGAACATGTGCTTTTTTTAAAGATTTATTTATTTATTTGAAAGGCAAAATTACAGAGAGGCAGAAGCAAAAAGAGAGAGAGAGAGTGAGAGAGAGAGAGAGAGAGAGGTCTTCCATCCACTGGTTCACTCCCCAAATGACCAGAGCTGCGCTGATCCGAATCCAGTAGCCAAGAATTTCTTCTGGGTCTCCCATGTGGGTGCGGGAGCCCAAGGACTTGGGCCACCTTCTACTGCTTTCCTAGGTGGTAGCAGGGAGCTGGATTGGAAATGGAACAGTCGGGACTCAAACTGGTGCCCGTATAGGATACAGCACTGCAGGTGGCAGCTTTATCCACTGTGCTACAGCATTGGCCCCTGAACATGTGCTCTTAAAAGCTCATGGCTGGGGGATGACACTGTGATGTAGTGGCCTAAGCTACCACCCATGGCATTGGCATTCCATATGGGCACTGGTCAAGTCCCGGCTGCTCCTCTTCAATTACTGCTGTCTGCTATGATCCAGGGAAGCAGTAGCAGAAGACCCAAGTACTTGGGCCACTGCGCCTGTGTGGGAGACCAGGAAGAATCTCCTGGCTCCCAGCTTTGGATTGGCCCAGTTCTGGCCATTGCAGCCATTTGAGGAGTAAATCAGCAGATGGAAGACTTCTCTGTCTCTCTCTCTCCCTGTCTGTAACACTACTTCTCAAATAAATAAATAAATCTTAAAAAAAAAAAAAAAAAAAAAAAAAAAAACCTCATGGCTAAGAGAAAACAGGAGAAGAAAAACATCAAAAGCCCATTCCTCTACAGAAGAAATGAAAAAAACTCAAAAATCTGAACCAAATTTTTTGGGAATTTTGAAAATGAACCAACAATCTTGCAGCAACACAGGACGCACTTGTTCAAGTAAAGCAGCTGAGTCTGGGTAACAACAGTGAGCTTGTGATGCCTTACCCGACCCGGGGCCATCCCCACTCTGCAGCCTACACTCCCCACGGGCAGAAGAGACAGCATCCGCTAATTGCCCTTGGCTGAACTGCACAGTGGCTCCCTGGAACCCCTGCTCTAAAGGTGTGTCTTTATCTCATCTGAGTATTCCCCCTTGCGCTACCGCTGATATGAGGGCAGGGACCCTTCCTCAAAGACATTTATAGGCAAACCTTACAGTCCTTGCTGCCTGCTGCCATAAATAACAAACTTGGGGCAAATAATAGATGAACAAAGCGTTTGGAAGGAAAGTTGTGGGAGTAAAGGATTAGGGAGCAAGAGTTTTCACATGTTCCTGGGAAGCGAGAGGCTGCGCGGATGGCCAGGGCTGTGTGCCTGCCTGAGACCCGAGAAGGCCCTCGACCTCTCGCTGCTCTTGAGACCCTGCAGAAGCAGGAAGCAGAGGCTGAGACAGGGTTGTAAACTTCCCGGCTGAGTGTCAAAGATACGCGCTGGCACACACACAGAGTCCCTCTGTAAACACTGGGAGTTTTGTTTTGTTTCAGGCATTGAAAGCTAATCTCTATTTAATCATTGACTAAACCCTAAGCAAAGCTATGTAAAGTCCTCAAATAGCCAAAACAAAAGACCAAAATAAGAGGACTTAGACTTCTTGATTGCAAAACTTACTACAAAGTGACAGGAATCAAAACAGTGTTCTACTGGCATGAGGATAAACATTGACCAATGCAGTAGAAGTGAGAGTCCAGCAACATGGTCAACTTTTCTTCTCTTTCTTGAGTGACAGAGAGAGAGAGAGAGAGAGAGAGCGAGCACAAGCAAGCGAGCATCCTTCTGTCTACTCCTCAAGTGCCTACAGTAGCCGGGGCTGGACCAGGCCAAAAGCCAGGAGCAGGAAATCAACCCAGGTCTCTGCTGACTCTCAGGCACATTGGCAGGAAGTTTGAATGGAAGTAAAGGTGAAACTTGATCCCAGCAGTCTGAGATGGGATGCTGGCATCCCAAGCAGTGCCTTAACCTGCTGTGCCACAACCCCCATCCCTAGTCAAATCATTTTTGACAAGGATATCAAAACAATTCACTGAGGGGAAAGAATAGGTTTTTCAACAAATCATTCTTGGACCACTGGATATACACATACAAAAGAATAGTTGGGGCTGCCACTGTGGCATAGCGGGTAAAGCTGCCACCTGCAGTGTTGGCATCCTATATGGGTGCCAGTTCAAGTCCCGGCTGCTCTACTTCCAACCCAGCTCTCTGCTATGACCTGGGAAAACAGCAGCAGATGGCCTAAGTCCTCGGGCCCCTGCAGCCACGTGAGAGACCCGGAAGAAGCTCTTGTCTCCTGGCTTCGGATTGGCGCAGCTCTGGCTGTTGCGGCCATCTAGGGAGTGAGTCAGTGGATGGAAGACCTCGCTCTCTCTCTCTGCTTCTCTGCAATTCTGCCTTTCAAATGAATAAATAAATCTTTAAAAAAAAATAGACTTGGAACCTTACACCACATATAGATAAAAAGGAACTCAAAATGGATTTCAAAATCTAAATATAAGAGCTAAAACTCTTAGAAGGAAATATGGGCGTAAGTCTTCATGACTGTGTATTAGGCAAGAGTTTCTTACATACAACACCACAATCACAGGCAACAAAAGAGAAAAACAGGTAAGTTGAACTTCATTAAAATTGAAACCATACAGGAGTGAGTATTTGGCTTGGTGGTTGAGATCCCTGGGGCCCAGGCACTCCACCATGCTGCCTGGTCTATTTGAGCCAGTATTCAGAATTCTTCTCTTAATTCATGGCAAGAACTCACACAGTTTATTATTTTTGGGAAATATTAATAAGCACATTGGTATCATGTAGAGATATTGGAAACATCACATACTCCTGAAGGGGATGTAAAACACTAGAGCCACTTTAGAAAACAAGTTTGGCAGTTCCTCAAAAAGGTTAGACACAGTTGCCCTGGGACACAGCACTGCCATCCCCAGATATACCCCCGAGAAGGGAAAACAAGTGCACACACAAACACTTAGACACAGATGTTCGTATGTGCCTTATTCGTAGCAGTTAAAAACCAGAAACAACACGAATTCCACCTTTACTAATCCTTTAACCAAAAAGAAGAAGAAGAAGAAGAAGAAGAAGAAGAAGAAGAAGAAGAAGAGAAAAAGGATTAAACAAAACGTTGCATCATACAAGGAAACATTTTCAACTGCAACAAAGAAAGAAACACTACACATGCTACAACATGGATGAGACAATCTGCAACCATTAAGCTAAGTGAAAGAAACCAGATACAAAAGGTTATATATTTTTTGATTCCATCTCTATACAATGTGCAGAATACCCAAATCCATGAAGACAGGAGGTAAACTGGTGGCTGCCAGAGAACAAGGAGGGAGAGACCTCAGGAGTGACTGCCAACAGGTGTAGGCGTTCTTTTAAGCGTGATGGAAATGTTCTGGAATTACTAAGTGGTGATGGTTACAACTCAATTTGAATATACTAAAAGCCTTAGAATGGTACATGTCAACTTAGTTAAAATGGTGAGTTTTTTTTTAAACTAAAGCTTATGCTGGTGACAGTGGTTTCTTTTTTTAGCAAAGTTTTTTAAACAGTTACCAAACAATAAAAGAAATCAATGTTGGTGTGTTCCATACAATAGACGAGAGGATTGCTACAGCCAAAACACCCCTAAACTCTTCTCCCCGTGCAGTATCGCAAGAGAATTCAGCCTGCTTCCAGACATGCTCCAGGGCCTAACCTAAAATGTCCCATTGACTGTCACGCCAGGTGGGCTGGAGGCCTGGCTGGCAGGTGCGCCCAGCACCTGGCTGGAGCCAGTGCTCAACCTGAGACCTGCACCCGAGCTGGCAGGAGCAGGCTGAGCCCCATCGCCCATGCTCCCAAGCACTTGGATTTATCAGTGAGTGTCCTGCCAGCTCTCCTTGAAAGTGAAATGTTAGCTGATGCCGAATCTTAAAAAAAAAAGTCCAGGAAAGGGACACAGTTTACTGCTGGTCATCTTTACACACAGCTGCGCGCTCTGGGGAGAACTCTGGGCAGGACACGTGTACTCCTCACTGTGGCACAACATGGAAGTGCAAAGCCCAGGTCTACCAAACCCATCCTAGCTCATCTTAACGTCCTTAATTAAGAGTTGAGTCTGGACTGCCTCCGTAGAATTGAGACCTAGATCAGGCTCACTCCAATGCGGGCCACTTTGCAGAGTTAGGTCCAAGTTCCTGGTGCAGAAATTAAGCTCCACAAAGAGCAGAGGTGAAGATCACGGTCAAGACAGACAGACAGACAGAAAGAAAAAACAACCCAGGACAGACGGAAAAGGGGACGAAAAGTACAAGATGCATTTGGAAGGAAACAAACAAAAGTTTATTACTGAACCTGTACATAAGTAATGTTTTAATTTAATCACTGTATTTCCCATATACAAATGATACCAGATACTGTTCATATTGTCTAACTTCTGGCCTAGTGCCTCTTTTTCTTTTTTTTTTTTTTTTTTTTTTTTTTTTTTTTTTTTTTTTTTTTTGACAGGCAGAGTGGACAGTGAGAGAGAGACAGAGAGAGAAAGGTCTTCCTTTTGCCGTTGGTTCACCCTCCAATGGCCGCCGCTGCAGCCGGCGCACCGCGCTGATCCTGGCAGGAGCCAGGAGCCAGGTGCTTTTCCTGGTCTCCCATGGGGTGCAGGGCCCAAGCACCTGGGCCATCCTCCACTGCACTCCCTGGCCATAGCAGAGAGCTGGCCTGGAAGAGGGGCAACCGGGACAGAATCCGGCGCCCCAACCGGGACTAGAACCCGGTGTGCCGGCGCCGCAAGGTGGAGGATTAGCCTATTGAGCCACGGCGCCGGCTCAAGTGCCTCTTTTTCATAATGATAAGGCAAAGAAGAAAATGAACATGGGGGGAAAAAAAACAGAGTTAAACAGCTTGCAAAAGCTTTCTTAGTCTTCTCGTAAACTATTCCAAATAGTCGCATATCATTGGTATACGGAGACTTTTTATAAGTCCTGTCGAAACATAGAGGCTTATTTTGTTAAGAGTTCCATTAGGTTTCATCAAAGCTTCAGCACCAGACAGAGCATAATAAAGAAAGAACTCCAGACTGGGCTGACTTTGTTTGCTTCTCTGTCCCGCCCAGGCTCACACTGCTCCCGGCTTCCGGCTCTCTAAGCTTCTATATGGGGCGGGCGTTTGGCACTGGGCGAAATGCTCCTAGTGACAGCTGCATCCCATATCACAGTGTCCCTGAGTTCCAGCTCCTCCACTTCCAATCCAGCTTGCATTCCGGAGGCAGCAGCTGATGGCTCAAGCACTTGGGTCCCTGCCACCCACAAGGGAGACCTGGACTGAGCTCTAGCTTCCTGGCTTTTGACTTTGGTCTTGCCCCTGCCTGGCTGCTGTGGGCATTTGGGGAGTAAACCAGCAGATGGGGGTGCTCTTGCTCTCCTCTCTCTCTCTCTCTCTCTTTCAAATAAAATGAAAATAAATAAATAATTTTTAAAAGAATTAAACTACAGTATAAAGCCCCAGGTGCCATTCGGGAAAGCATCCAGTGCCCAGCATCTTTCAAACTTTCTCTTCTTGCAGATTTTCTAGAGCCCTTGGCATCACGGATACACACTTGATCCTGTTTTCAGTCTACAGTCTGAAAGCTCCAACATTGGGATTTCCAAAGTTTTGCCAGAAATGTGTGCAAAAAACACATCGAAAACCAAATTTTTATGGATTGGGTAAATATAATTCATTATCCAGAATGGGAATAGTTGCACAGACTTTAATGCAGATCCCCCGTTCTATCCCATGCCAGGCTATTGGGATGTTGCTCTTTGAGAAATCAAAGCATCTTAGTTAGCAGCCGTCACAGTGACAGGAGAAACAAGCAGGGCCTAAAGGCTTTGCTGCTTCGTGTTTCACTGGGGTGTTTGTATTCTTTGCAGCACGGGAAATATGATGGATTCCCAAACCTGCATTTTCATCTGCTATTCTGTTATGGATTTTCATGGAGACTATGCATCTTTAGAAAATAGGGTGAACTTCTTAATTTGGAAATCTGAGCTGTTTTACAAATTAAAATTCATTACACAGCAATATGAAGCTTTTCAGGAATGAAAAATGGAGGAACTATATACTACGTTGAATGATCTTTTTCTTTAAAAATTATTTACTTATTTGAACGGCAGAGTGACAGGGCGAGAAAGAGAGACAGAGAGAGATGTCCCATCTGCTAGTTCGCTCCCCAAATGGTCACAACAGCCAGGGCTGGGCCAGACTGAAGCCAAGAGACAGGAACTCCATCCGGGTCTCCCACGTGGGTGGCAGCAGCCCAAGTTCTGCTTCTCGTTCAGGTGTATTAGCAGGGAGCTAATCGGAAGCGGGGGCTCTGAAATGGGATGCCAGCCTCAGATACGAGACGCCAGCATGGCCAACAGTGGCTTACCCTGCTGCCCCACACTGCCAGCCTGTCAGGAACAGCCTAGAAACACTTACATGTGAGCCATTTCGGAGAGAGAAACATTCTACTAAGACAGGTGCTTATGTTTTCCTCGGGTAAGGATATGAAATGGAAACCCCTCCCAACAAAGAGATAAGATTTGGAGTTTTACTGTCAGGAAAATTCAGATATGTCAGCAATAAAGCTAAAAACCTTAAAGATAAGTATTCCTCTTCAATGTTAGAAATAATCTGTATAAAACAAACTAGAGCTAGCGAAGCTTTATTTAGCTCTGGACGGGGGCGGGGTCCTCTTGTGCGACTTAGGCGGCCGGCAAGAGGGATGCAGCAATTTTTTTTATTATTTTGTTTTTGCAAAGAATTTAATTTAAAAATTAGATTTATGAGAAAGGGTCATGGAAAGTTGAACGGTTTCTCCCACAAGGAGTCCGGATGGCTGTTTATAAGAACAGGACTTGCTCTTCTCAAAGATCAACAAGGACACCCGTGAAGTCACATGCAAGGTCATAGCGGCCGCCGGCTGCGGGCTGAGTCACCGGGCAGCCTGGAGTCCTTGAGGACTGTGCCGTGGGTTAGAACCCGTTCCTCAGAAAACTGCAGGAAATCAGGTTGAGCTGTGGTGTTGACCAAAAACCAGGGAAGAGGCTTTGTTTCTCTCTCTCTCTCTCTCTCTCTCTCTCTCTCTCTCATTGGTGTAATCAACCCAAAGGAAACACCTCGGGTGTCTCTGCGGTAACGGACGTCCACAGTCCCTCTGCAAGTGCAGCTTTTCCTGGTTTCTTCTGTGAGCTGTCAGGCCAGAGCTGATGTAACTGCCTGGGGGCTGAGAATGCCTACGGGCAGAGGACGCTGGTCGAGATGCCCCCACCCGACACTGGAGTACCTGGGTTCCAAGTCCACTCCGGCTCCTGACGCAATGCAGACCCTAGGAGGCAATGGTGATGGCTCAAGTAACTGGGTCTCTGCCACCCCCATGGGAGCCTTGGATTAAGTTTTCTGCTCATAGCTTCAGCTTCAGCCAAGCCTTGGCCATTATAGGCATTTGGGGAGCAAACCAACAGATGCGAGCAAAATTTCTCTCTCTCTCTCTGTGTGTGTGTGTGTGTGTGTGTGTGTGTGTGTGTGGGTAGGCACCAAGCTGCAGAGTACAGAAGAGCAGAAGTGTTGTTGCAACTCTTCTTCATTAAGAGTCCCCAACAAGCGTCAGGTGGTTGTGGCTCAAGGCGTTAAGCCACCACCGGAGACACTCACACCCATATCTGAGTGCCCAGGCTCAGTTCTTCCTCCACTTCTGATCCAGCTTCCCGTGCAGATACCGGGAGCTGCAGCCCCAGTGGCTCAAGTACCTGAGTCCCTGCCACCCACATGAGATGGAGGTGTGGGCTCCTGGCTTCAGCCTGGCCCAGCCCTGGCTGTTGCAGGCCTGCGGGGGAGTGACCCAGAACAGAGAGAGAGAGAGAGAGAGAGAGAGAGAGAGAGAGAGAGAGAGACCATGAAAGGCTTTGCCAAAGCTCATTTTCCAGTCTTGCCTCTGGGCGGGAGAACTTAACCTTCTCAAACACTGCAGCCTCAACACTTCAGGTCCGATTTCTGATCCGGGCCCCTAGACTGCATGCCGTTTGGCCGCGGGGTCAGCGTGTGCAGCGTGTGCAGCCGGGTTCTCAGGTGCAAGTCCCTGCGTTCTTACAGCTTCTCCCCCGCGAGCTGCCGGCTCCGCGCTTACGGGGGCAGCCCTCCTGGAGAGGGGCGCAGCGACTTGAAAAGGTGAGATTACAGGGCATAAAGGGAAGTGCGTGCCATCTGTTGAAGAGCCTTCGTTACTTATGCCTGAGCCAGATGCTTCTATCCCCTGCATTATATTCGCAATCAATCATTTTTTAGCTCTTTTTCCTGACGCAATGCCAATTTTAGGAAAGAATTGTGCTTTCTCTTTTCTTCGTGACTAGGAAAGTTCTCATGACCAAATAACCTGCTGTTTCATCTCCGAAAGGTGCCCCTTGGAATTAATTACTTTGAAATCAAAGTATTCCTGGACTCATAGTTCCCTTCAAAAAGCATCGTTGGTGCTTCTCCCTGACATTGAACCAAATCTTCACTCTAATGTCTCAGAGAAGAGTTAGAGCAATAAAAACACACGGTATGCCGTTACAAGCTAACCTGAGCATTATGACATCTTGGTTTGCAAATGATATTAGCATTATTATTCTTTTGTGTTAGATAAAAATATCCTACTGTGGAATTAAGCCTGAGATCAAAACAGGAATAAATGGAATTGTGCCTGGAGTGCAAAAACCATACAAGTGTATTATTACTTCTGACTAGAGAAAGAATGCTGGCTGATGAATAGGCAGACATCACTCCTTTGACATTGAGAGACAGGTGACTCTCAAGTAATGGAATCCATTCTCCCAAGCCACCCAAGAACATCTTGTCCATTATTCTGTGTTCTCATAATTCTTCCTTTTGCCACATCCTACCAAAGCCTCTTTCAGTATTTCCTAATAAAAAGTCATCTCCTGGATTTTTCTTGTTTTAAAAAATAATTGTGGTAAAATATTTAGAACATAAGGTTTATCATTTTAGCCATTTTCAAGAGCGTAGTTCAGTACCTTTACATTAATTTTTTTTTGACAGGCAGAGTGGACAGTAAGAGAGAGACAGAGAGAAAGGTCTTCCTTTACCGTTGGTTCACCCTCCAATGGCCGCCGCGGCCAGCGCACCGTGCTGATCCGATGGCAGGAGCCAGGTACTTCTCCTGGTCTCCCATGGGGTGCAGGGCCCAAGCACTTGGGCCATCCTCCACTGCACTCCCTGGCCACAGCAGAGAGCTGGCCTGGAAGAGGGGCAACCGGGACAGAATCCGGCGCCCCGACCGGGACTAGAACCCGGTGTGCTGGCGCCGCAAG
Organism: Oryctolagus cuniculus; assembly: GCF_964237555.1. NCBI lineage: Eukaryota > Metazoa > Chordata > Mammalia > Lagomorpha > Leporidae > Oryctolagus > Oryctolagus cuniculus. The sequence continues at coordinate 87,329,646 of NC_091445.1, read as the reverse complement.
GCAGAGGATTAGCCTAGTGAGCCGCGGCGCCGGCTAGTACCTTTACATTGTTGTATGGCCTTTGCCACCATCCGTATCCACAATTATTCATCTTCTCCAGCTGAAGCTCTGTACTCGTGTAACAATAATTTCCCCCATCCGTCACGCAATGTCGAGCAACTACCATCCTCCTCTGCATTTATGAAGCTAACTGCCGCGGGTACCTCATAAAAATGGCGTACGTCTATCCCCATGCAAAATGCTATGGCAGTTCGTCAAAAAATTAAAAACAGAAAGTACCGTATAATCTCCCAAGTCCACTTCCGGAATTCCACTTTCTGTCTCTCTGACTAGTCTGCCTCTTGGTGCCTTGTGGAAGTAGAATCAAACAAGAGTTAGACTTCTGTGACTGGCTTACTTTGCCTGGCACCGTGACTTCCAGTTCAGCCATGTTGCAGCATGAGTCGGGATTCATCCCCAGCTGAGTAATATTCCTTTGTACGCATATGCCACATCGTGCTGACCCATGCATCTCTCAGTGAACACTGTGTGGCTTCTACCTTTTGGCTATTATGAATGATACTGCTGTGAACACAGGTGTAAAAATAACTGTTCAAGTTCCTGTTTTCCTTCCTTTTCAAATGGGTTTTCTGGTTTTAATTGTTTGAGGAGCCACCCTGCCCTTTTTCTCAAAGCCTGCCCCCACTTTCCCTGTCTACCAATAAGATTCCCATTTTTCCACATCCTCACCAATAGTTCTCTGCTGGTTTTTGGTTCTTTTTCATAAAAGCCACCCTAATGGATGTGAAGTGATAGCTCATCCTGGTTTCATTTGCATCTCCTGAATAAACACTGGCACTTTCATGTGCTCATGGCCATCTGTATATCTTCCTAAAGTTCCTTCCCCATTGTAGAATTGGGCTGTTTTATTTCGTTGAGTTGTAGGAGTTCCTTATATATTATGGATATTCACCCCTTATAACATATATGATTTGAGGATATTTCCTTGCATTCTTTGAGTGGCTTTTTCACTCTGTTGATATTATCCTTTGATGCACATTTTAAAATTTTTGATTAATTTTATATATTTTTTCTTTTGTTGCCTATGCTCTAGGTGTCATACCCAAGGAATCATTGCCAAATCCAATGTTGGGAAGTTTTCCCCCTATGTTTTCCTCTATGTTTTGCACTTTTAGTCTTACATTTAGGTTTTTGGTAGAGTTTTTGAATTAATTTTCATATATTCTATAAAGCAGGCATCTAATTTCTTTTTTTCAATTTTTCTTTTCTTTTTATTTTTTGCTTGTGCATTTCCTGGTTGTAATCACTTTTCCTCACCCCACAAAGTTTGGGCATCAAACAGAATTCCTTCTGTATTCATTCACTCCTTATTCTTTGTTGTGTACATAGTATTTCACTTTGCTCTTCATCTTCAGTAGACGTGCATGTATCTATTTTATTCGTATTTGTATTATTATTTGTATTTGTCTTAAAAAATAAGATCCTCAAAAGGAGTAAAAAGAGATTTGTGTTTCTCATGGTTCTCAAACGTAGGGGCTTTCTTCCTAAACACTTTTTGATCATGGTGATTGTTTCATTCACTCTCGATGGCAGAAAACAGAAGCCACTCTAGCTACCCCAGAGAGAAGCAGAATGAATAGAGGACCCTAGGCGTCTGCAGCTTCCTAAGAAGGGCTAGAGTAGGGGGATAGACTGCAACCCTGCAGAACTGGCCAGCCGGGAAACTGCTCTCTCGGTGAGGACCCACAAAGTTCCCTCTGGAGGTGCTGACTTCCCAGATGGCTCCTCTGCTGTGACCCAGGGATCAGGAAATCATTGCTGCTACCACCACAAGTTCAAGATCCACACATGCCCATGGCACCAGCAAAACGTGGATGTGTCACACCCTACCTCTTGCTACTCAGAAGCAATGACTGGATCCCAGAATCCTCTGCAGAAAAACACAGTGTACCACAAGTGTGCTTGACTACAAAATGTTACAAAAATGGCAGAAAGATGTCCACTACCTCGCTCCTTCCTTTCAAAGCTCACTTGAGTGCATCTAGTGGAAGAAGTATAAATCTCATCAATAACTTCAACTGCAGTGGATTGTAGCAAATGCCCCTTTTAGCTCTCCAACCCTTAAGAATAGGAAGGCATATCAGAAGGAGAGTGTGAATCTCCTTTTCCCCCCATATTTACCACCATGATGGAGATGAAGATGACAAGGCAAGGTTAAAATATATTCATATATACATGGGGCAACAGCTGTTACCACCACATAAAAGATCAAGCCACATTTGAAGCCATCTGGTATGACTTCACAATTTTATTTTATTCTTTTTCTTAGCTTGGTACTGAAAAGAACATTTTTCCTATTGTACCAGACTCCTGGCAAAACCATGAAGTCAGAGATGTGACTTTTTCATGGCCCTCAAATGGCATCGCGGAGTCAGCCAATACCTAGTTCTCCCCTGGGTGCTCTCAGGAACCAAGCCTTCCACTCTTCTGCATCAAGCTGTATTTCACGGAGCTCCTGCTCTTTCTCTGTGTCAAGATCAAGCACTTTGGGTGAACCAGGGGGTTCTCTGCTCCATTCTACAGCTTCACATGAAGATCCTTCATGACGGTTGGCTGCATTCCATGCATTTTACATTTTTTTAAGGCTTACCTTAAGGCTGTATCTACTTGGTCTGGCCAGGTTTCTCACACAGAAAATTGATTCACTAAAAAGCCAGGAGCTGCTTTGGTTACTTGGGGTCATGTCCTTGGGATTCTTGACTAATTTTTTCCACTATTCATCTAATTGAGTAAGTATCATCCCAAAGATGAAAAGCATTAGAGGAAAAAAAAAAAGAGCTCAACCACCCCCTTTCCCTCATGAACCGTGTTATATTTCTATGGCTCTCTCACTCGCTCTCTTTCTCTCTCTCTCTCTTTCTTCTCCCTCTCTCTCTCTCTCTCCATTAGCCTCAAATTTCTTGAAGGTTCTGAGCTGATGGACAGTGATGACAGAATCAGCTCAGCCTCTTTTTGTATCCACTGAGCAATTAATCTTCATCTGCTAACTTGAAAGTTGAATATGAGGCTATAAGGTACAGGTATGTAGAGCTAGCTTCAGCTACAATTAGATTCAGGCTCAAATAATTCACTGTAACTGGTTTTCAGCATCCCTTGGCCGAGCCTCCTGGAACACTGACTTAATGCTCCAACTCCAGGGTGACCTCTACCTTCCCTGAGCTCTCTCTTAGTGTGTGGTGCAGGTGCCTGTGAAAACACCTCAGGGAGACTAAAGAGCACAGATCTCTTCAGTACCAGAAAGAACAGGAGTCTTATAGGGAAGCCATCTTGAAAATCTAAAATGTATTCTCTTCAAACCACCTTAGGCCACTTGACATCTCTTGAATCAATCATTGTGACCTGAGGAATATTGTACAGGAATTTTTTTTTTTGACAGGCAGAGTGGACAGTGAGAGAGAGAGACATAGAGAAAGGTCTTCCTTTACCGTTGGTTCACCCTGCAATGGCCGCTGTGGCCAGCGCACCGTGCTGATCCGAAGCCAGGAGCCAGGTGCTTCCTCCTGGTCTCCCATGCGGGTGCAGGGCCCAAGCACTTGGGCCATCCTCCACTGCCCTCCCTGGCCACAGCAGAGAACTGGACTGGAAGAGGAGCAACTGGGACAGAATCTGGCACCCCGACCGGGACTAGAACCTGGGGTGCCGGCGCCGCAGGCGGAGGATTAGCTTATTGAGCCGCAGCGCCGGCCAGGAATTGGTTTAAAAAGGATCATGTTGTACCCCTAAGCCTGAGGCTGAGGGTACGCAGATTTCACAAATTCAGCACGGAGGGTGGATTTCCCATCCCCCAGATCAGAAGTTGTAACCAGAAGAAAAGGAGAATTAAGCTGGGGAGGTAAATGTCTATTGTCTTTCTCCGTAGTCTGTAGAGCACCTAGAACAGAGCCTTGGGTAGGATAGACTACCTAATGGAAGAGTAAATGGGTGGTACTGAATCCTAAGTGTTTCCTTTCCTTGCTCCAGCCCAACAACTCTTGCAAGGTAGCAAGGCATCTGATCAATTCTTAGCTGGCAGTCACTGAGAGTGTCCCTTTAACTACAACTAAGCTCTGTCTGGGAAGGTGAGAGGCAGGTGAGTTATTCGGGAGCAATGCAATTGTTCTGAAGAAATTGGACAGAATTGAGTTGCCATTGACATCACTGTGGGCAACTGAATAGTATCTGAGAGGGCTGGGAACAACTCAATTGCATTTGAAAAGACCTCACTAGTCAATTAGACTCAAGTATTATTCTGGCATAACTCTATGGTGCATAAAAAACTTCAATGCATGAAAGCCCATCTACAGGAGGCCCTTTTTCAAAATGCTTGACCAGTAATATTCTATTTTCTATTATTCAAAAAAAAAAATCTGAATGTTTCTCTAATGGCTATCAAGGAAGCTAGGGAGAGTTTTTCTACACCAATAGCTATGTGAATAGGCAGATTCATGACAGTAGTAGCCCAAAGCATAAATACAGCTGGGGGTAAAATTCAAATCCTGAGGACAGAGAAAGAGGCCTTCTGGAAGGCAGCGGAATGCCGAACTTATAGGAAGAAGGCTTGCTGTGAGGCGCTTTTTCCCGTGGACCAAATTACAGATGAGGAATATGCTGTCCAGGGTTTCTCCTCAAATGCAGTTCGGCACAGAGCACTTGGCTTTGATCTATCACAGGCAGAGAATGAATTTGATGAGAGAATGAACATGGATGAAGTGCAGTCACATCAATGGGTTTTCAATTCTTTGGTCTTACCTGCTCTGGCTTGGAAAGCCTCGCAAGTTTCACTCTGACTTTTATCTCTGCTGTAATTATTTCTGGATCCTTCAAGTTTTACAACCAATAGCCAAATCCAAATAGGGAACAGATCATTGCGAGGGTTGGAGGGCTAACGGTGTATCATCCTACTTAGTTACCATAGGAACCTGTTCTCAGCAAAACTGACAAGCAAAGAGTTTGTCTTCCCCAGAACCGGGTTGGCAACCCAGCCACATCTCTCAGAACCCTCCATCCCATGGGTAAATTTTTATGTCTCAAGTCCCCAGTGGCCCGTGTGCTTTCTGCCTGTATCTACTGATCTGTGCTGCCTCATCACTCACACAGGCTTAGATACACATAACTGATGATAGATTTAAAGGCAACTTCACCTTGGATATTTGAATGTTGATGAGGCTTGGGCCCTGCAAGTCATGAACACCAGCAGTGGAATTTCATTCACCAGCCCCTGAGAAGACAAGACTTTGACATGTCCAGGTACCACTGGGCTTCCTGCATCACGGATAGATCGCCCAGACATGTTCAGCTGGACACGAGTGATCTGCCCACTTTTCTATGTAGACTAGGCTTCAACATAATTTTTAAATGCAGCAGACAGATCAGGAGGTCTGGACTAATGTATGGATGGGGAGAAGAAGCCAAATTGGAGAGGTTTCAGAGGTAAAATCAATGAAATCTGACAATTAACAGAATGTGTGCAAGGAGTACCAGATTCTCAGTGCTGGGATTTACCCGGGACAGAGTTCTTCAGAGAAAGATATTTGAGGAAGAGTAGATACAGGCAGAGGGAGTGGATTTTATTTTGGGGTATGTTAAATTTGAGCCACTGAGCATGAAACAAGGGTCCATAGCTTGAGAGAAAAGAGATGCCTGGAAATAGATATAAATTGTTGATGTGTAAGTGGTAAATGAAGTGATGTCAGCTGCAAGTTAGCCAGGAGAATGCATTTCAATGAATCATTTGACAGAGAAATCGGTCAGTTGCAATTGGGCCCCTGGAAAGCATCAATATTAAATATGTGAGGGGTGGGTGGGTAGTTAAGCCCATCAGGAGAGCGGAGAGGGGTGCTTTGTAGGAGCAACCTGAGCAGTTTCATGGAAATCCACGGTTCTGGCAGGATGGGATACCACGTAGCAAAACTTTTGCTCTCCTTCTGCACCTCCCTCCAATACCCAGCTATGCGCCCCCTCCAATCTTTGTGCTTCTGAGCTTCCTTGAGGCCAAGTCCATGGGAGGAATTGACAGAAGGAAGAAGCTGTATCCAGAGAAAGGCCTGTTGGTCAGGAATCCGGGTTCCTGCGCTGGGAACTGAACTGAAGGAGCCTGGGGACCTCTTCCTAGTCGATGAGCCTCCGCTCGCTCATGTACTGATGAGCAGGCTGAAACAGCTCGTCCTTAAAGAACGCCAACAAAACTTTCAGCTTCTGTATTTCCCATATATGTGAGCAGCAAAACACCCACCCTGTAAGCCTCGGCAGCAAATGGGACAGAAGATAAAGACTCAGCGCTTAGAGATGAAAGAAATGGAATAAAGTTGCCATAGAATCAACAGTATGAAAAGTTGTCTGTACCCCCATGTTCACTGCAGCCCAATTCACAATAGCTAAGATGTGAAATCCTCCCAGATGTCCACCAACTGATATATATATATATACATACCTATACACACACACATACACACTATGGAATACTGTAAAATTCAGCTGTAAAAAAAATGAAATCCTGTTTTTGCAACAAAATGGGTACAGTTAGAAATCATTATACTTGGGGCCAGCACTGTGGTACAGTGGATTAATGCCCTGGCCTGAAGCACCAGCATCCCATATGGCACCAGCTGAAGACCTGGCTGTTCTACTTCCGATCCAGCTCTCTGCTGTGGCGGGAGAAAGCAGCAGAAGATGGCCCAGGTCCTTGGGCCCCTGCACCCACCTGGGAGACCCGAAAGAGGCTCCTGGCTCCTGGCTTCAGATCGGCACAGCTCTGGCTGTTGTGGCCAATTGGGGAATGAGCCATCGGATGGAACCCCCCCCCCCCCCGCCTCTCCTCTCTCTGTGTAACTCTGACTTTCAAATAGATAAATAAATCTTTTTTTTTAAAGAAATCATTATACTTTGTGAAATAAGCTTGTTCCAAAAACAAATATCCTATGTTTTCTCTGATCTGGGGTAACTAATAGAGTACCTAGAATATAATGTATTGGAATGAAATGGACATTTTGATATTCGACGATTGTTTATAGTTCTATCTCTTCTGGTAAGGAGTTTTTTTTTTCTTCATACTGTTTGTTGAACTTTTTTACTTTGTATAGGGTTAACTTTATGATCATTAAGTAAACTGAAAGTAGATCTTTGTAAAAATTAAGAGTGAGAGGGCTCCACCTGCAGTGCCGGAATCCCATATGGGCGCCAGTTCTAGTCCCAGTTGCTTCTCTTCCAATCCAGCTCTCTGCTATGGCCTGGGAAAGCAGTAGAAGATGGCCCAAGTGCTTGGGCCCCTGCATCCATGTGGGAGACCAGGAAGAAGCTCCTGGCTTCAGATCAGCTCAGCTCCAGCCATTTCAGCCATCTGGGGAGTGAACCAGAGGATAGAAGACTTTTCTCTCTGTCTCTCCCTCTCTCTCTCTGTAACTCTACCTCTCAAATAAATAAATTTTAAAAAAGAGTGGGAATGGAAGAGGAGGGAGGAAGAAGGGTTAGAGTGCGGGTGGGAGGGAGGGAAGGGTGGGAAGTATCACTATGTTATTAAATCTGTATATATGAGATTTATGAAAGTTGTACAACAAATAAAAATTTAAAAAAATAAAGTTTTAGAGTAAGAAAAAAAAGTTTTAGCAGTCAGTAAGGCTTGGCACCCACCCACCAATCAAAAATGTTGACAGGACATACAGAACACGCAAGGTCACACCTGTGCCTACAGCTAAATATGAACCTCCCAAGGCTCTCATGACTACTACTGAGGAACAAAATAGGTAAAGATACCCACGATGGTCCCCACAGCCAATCCACGTAGGTCCTGATCTGCCAGATTCAGTTGTGTGGTCATGGGATGGTCACTAAACATCTCTGTATCTGCTTATCTATAGACTGAAGGTGGTGACAGAGCTTGCAATTAAGTTGTGTGGCTTTAGCACAATGCACGGCCTGTGGAAAGCACTCAGCAATGCTAGTTACTATTGTTTCCGAACAGTGACCTTGCTCTTGGGGCTATGAGCCTTGTATACACACACAAGCGGGCCTTCTTCCTTGACCCATGTTGAATCTCGTGAGCAGGCAGTGGGGCATTCATGCAGCCACAGTCTCCCCTCAGAGAAACTCCTAAATGCATTAGCTTCTGAGTTCAACTAAACAAACTGTGGAAAAACCCCAACTGCTTGAGAGACTATTTAGATGATTTCCGCAAGAGGGAAAAAAAACCTTTGAAAGGTAACCAAAAACTCACCACAGACACATTTCATGGTTGGAACTACAAGAATTTCAAAGGCATTCGCTTTTTGGAGCCAGGTTTGGGGGATTTGACTTAAATGCTATATGAAAAGCAGGATTTAAGAGATGCTGTATTTGTGGTAAAAATTGCTTCATCCCTACATCCTGAAATGGACTTTTTTGCCTGAGTACTTGCTCAAATTCTGTTTACAGTGGTCATTATTTTGTGGGAAAATAAAAGGGACTCTAAAATCCCAAATGAAATAAAAATTAAAGAGACAAGTTTGAATGAACAAAAAAATTATAAAACATTTTCCATGGTTTTTTCAGAAAAATCTGCTCCTTTCTACCATTTTCTACAATTTCTTAAAACCCACAGAAAGGAAAACTCTAGAAACAGCAGTGGTGTGGCAGCTTAGCCGTGATTTCTTATAGGTTATAGGGAAAGGGGGGCAGAACTACAGTTCTCCAGGCATTCTCCCAGAAGAGGGTGGGTGGCAAGGAGATCAGCATTGGAGTTGGCCATATCAAAGCCTGGGAGCTTCTGGGGTCACCTTCGCAGGCTGTGTTGCCCTCACACTCAGTATCAAATGACTCCCTGTAGTGTGCCCCAGGCCCTTTCTTTATACCTCTTAGAGCACTTCTTTCTGTCAACGAATTATTCACTTTCTTGCTTATTGTCTGTTTTCTCCACTAGAATTAACTGCATGAGAGCAGGGACTGTCTTGCTACTTACCTTTACCCCAGTGCTCAGCACTTAGGACACAGTAGGATGCTCAGTACAAATGAATGAATGAATCCAAGTGCAGGGATAACCATTTTGAATAAACCATCAAGTAAATTCAGTGCTGTACACACACCTGATCAAATTGATGGGCATTTGACCAAACTAAACAGCCAAATCTATCAAAAACGAGTCCAAGAACTTCATTCAAAGCCTTAATGTACGCTTATTCCAACTAAGACTTGAATTTTGAGAGAGAGATTTAAAGCTGTCCTCTTGTTATACCTATTCAATAACTTTGTTCCAGGGCTGGCGTGGAAGCATGGCAGGTAAAGTCGCCTCCTGCAGTGCCAACATCCCATATGGATGCCAGTTCGAGTCCTGGCTGCTCCATTTCCTATCCAGCTCTCTGCTATGGTCTGGGAAAGCAGCGGAAGATGGCCCAAGTCCTTGGACCCTGCACCCGCATGGGAGATCCGGAAGAAGCTCCTGGCCCCTGGCTTTGGATCAGTGCAGCTCCAGCTGTTGCAGCCAATTGGGGAGTGAACCAGGGGATGGAAGACCTCTCCCTCTCTCTCTCTCTCTCTCTCTCTCTCTCTCTCTCCCCCTCTCTCCCTCTCCCTCTCCCCCCTCCCCCTCTCCCCCTCTCCTCTCTGTGTGTAACTCTGACTTTCAAATAAATAAATAAATCTAAAAAAAAAAATTTGTTCTATACTTGGTTACTTCTACACCGATAACTAATACTAGAAAAACAGACAATATATTAAATAACAGAGCAATTAATTTGTGGGAGTACAATGGTCAATGTAGGCCAATCAAATCAAACCAAGGGCTTGGTGGTTATGGAGCAATTGACCTTCATGTGGTCAGGATATTGACCACTGAATCAACTGGCTGAGAGCTTGGACGGGGCTCACAACGCTAGACCATGCTGTCTGCACGCTTATTTAAAGGACTAAGAAGGATTTCCTAGAATGTAACAGTACTGAGTGTTTGAGGAATGTGTGGATATTGTTCATGTAGCTGGGGAAAGAAGCCTGAGAAAAGATAGAAAGGAGGAAAGACAACGGCTGGCAGGCAAGAAGCATTCTCTCTCTCTCTCTCTCTCTCTCTCTCTCTCTCTCTCATGTGTGTGTGTGTATGTGTACCTGAAACAAATCAAAACAAGTCAGTTCTCCAGAAATCCAAAGCATTGAAAATAAGACGTGGCCTCCAAAGGATATTACCAGCAGAAACATATAAATGAGGGACCAGGGCAATGTTTTGAGTGTTTTCATTAGGAAGCAATATAAACTAGCAACTAGTTCCACTGCTGGAAAGGTTTCTCAAAAATATATTTTACCAGAGGCACTAAGTTAGATAAGAGTAGTTTCTTAAAGTGAAGAAAGTGGGCTGGTGCTGTGGCACAATGGGTTAAGCCTCTGCCTAGGTGCCAGCATATCATGTGGGCGCCGGTTCAAGTCCCAGCTGCTCCACTTCCGATCCAGCTCCCTGTGGGAAGGCAGCGGAAGATGGCCCAAGTCCTTGGGCCCCTGCACCCATGTGGGAGACCCGGAAGAGGCTCCTGGCTCCTGGCTTCGGATCAGCGCAGCTCTGGCCTTTGGGGCCAATTGGGGAGTAAACTAGCGGATGGAAGATCTCTGTCATTCCCTCTCTATCTGTAACCCTGCCTCTCAAATATATAAATATATAACTAAATAAATAAATTGAGAGGACAGGAGAGGGGAAGGAGGAGAGGAGGGGAGGAGAGGGGAGGGGAGGGGAGGGGAGGAGAGGGGAGGGGAGGGGAGGGGAGGGGAGGGAAGGATTGACATGTCACCCTGCCCCCGTTCCCAAGCAGCAGGGCATAGACAGACACCTGCTGGGGAGGGGAAGGGTGGACTAGATTCCAGTGCCAAGTGCACTGTGAAAAGATTTAGCTGAGCCCCCCAGGCTGGTACCTGTGAGTATCTGAAGTCTGCAGTCAGGTAGCTGCCATCAAACCTCTCCCAACCACAGGCAGAAAACAGGGAGGGGCTAGGAGAGGGAGTGGGGACCTCGCCCCGGCGCTCACAACCGAGCCTTCTGCATGGAGATGCCACTCCTGATGAAATCCAAAGGCCTCCAGCCCCAGCCAGCGCTCCCAGGCTGGGCCTCCGGATGTGCCTGGCACCAGGCAGAGATCTATGGTCCCAGGGGTGGGGACTCATTTTGGAAGTGTCACTGTCTGTTTCTGGCAGGATTGGTGTGCACCTGGGATCTGTGGGGCCTCGATGGTGGGTCCCAGGTGTGACAGCCAGAAGGCTGCCTTTATCACTTTCCACCAACATTTGGCAGATAGCCAGGGGCCACAGGACTGTATCAAGACTCAGTGCTGGGCAGATCCTCACAGTTTTAGCCCTGAGGCAAGCACTTGTGGACAAGGTGTCTGGACTTGCCCCAGTATCAGGCAGAGACTCGCATGCATCCCCTCCAGCCTCTCATGGGCCTGGTGTGCACCCCCATGATGGCAAAGAGTCCAGTGAGTGTGAGACCCAAGTGTGACCCATCTCATTCCTACCTGAGTAGCTGAAGGGATGTCTCTATGTCCCCTTCTACAGCTTGGAGCAGACAGCAAGCACTGTTTTGGAAATTTGGTAGGCTGAAAAACCCCCAGCACTGGGCATATCTAATGGTCCCTTGCCAGGGTCCCTGACTGCAGACAGACCCTCCTGGACCTCAGTGTCCAGTGGAGTCCCATGGTCCTGATCGGGCAGTCTCATGCCCAGCCAGTGTCCCCAGTGGCTGTAGGTGCAGGTGCAGCATCAGGCAGCGAACCCACCCCAGCTGCAGACAGACCATCAAAGGCAAGCTTTGGGTTTGCCTCCCAGGCTGCCCTAGTCTCGGTGGGCTGAGGGCTCCAGTTGTGTCTACCAGTATAGCACTCTGCACATAGGACAAGCAGTCTCTATCCACCACAAGCCCTGGAAGAATCTTCCAGGCACTTCCCCAGTTCATACAGAACAACACATCCACTGCAGATTTGGGGCAAGTTTGAGTTTGGGGGGAATCATGAGACCAAATCAGTAAAAACATACCAATAACAGACATGAAGAGAACCGTGACTTACAGAGCTATTTAGGGATGAGAAAGCAGGAGCATTCACAGGCTCAGAGAAAATGAACAGAATGTTTAGGAATTCTAGTAGCACAGCCACACATAAAGCCATATTTCTAGAACTGATCCTTCAATGTGCAGACAATGGTGTGCGCCAACAAGCATCAGGAACGTCCAGGGAAACACGACCTCACCTAAGGAGCAAAGAGCGAGCCAGGAACCAACCACCTAGGAACTGAAATTCCCAAATGCTTGGACGAAGACTTCCTGTTTTAAGGATACTCAAAAATGTCAAGAGAACACAGAGAAGTGATTTAATATTCCAACAGAGAGATGGAAGGGATTAAGCTAAATCAAGCAGAAATCCTTCCAATGAAAAGTACACTAGGGGCCGGCGCTGTGGTGCAGTGGGTTAATGCCCTGGCCTGAAGCACCGGCATCCCATATGGGCGCCGGTTGGAGACCTGGCTGCTCCACTTCCTGTCTAGCTCTCTGCTATGGCTTGGGAAAGCAGTAGAAGATGGCCCAAGTCCTTGGGCCCCTGCACCCACATGGAAGACCGAGAAGAAGCTCCTGGCTCCTGGCTTTGGATTGGCACAGCTCCAGCCGTTGCGGCCATCTGGGGAGTGAACCAGTGGATGGAAGACCTCTCTCTCTGTCTCTACCTCTCTCTGCCTCTCCTCTCTCTGTGTAACTCTGACTTTCAAATAAATAAATAAATTTTTTTTAAAAAGTACACTAAATGAAATTTAAAATGTGATAAGAGGGCATGGATTACATAACAGATAAAACAGAAGAAAGAATCAATGAACTTGGGGCCACACCATGGCAAAGTAGGTTGAGCCCTGTCTATAATGCCAGAATCCCAGATGGGTTCTGGTTTGAGCCCCTGCCACTCCACTTCTGATCCAGCTCTCTGCTAGTGTGCCTAGGAAAGCATCAGAAGGTGGCCCAAGGGCTTGGGTCACTTGCACCCATATGGGAGACCCGGATGCTGTCCCAGGCTCCTGGCTTTGGCCTGGCCCAGCCCCAGCTACTGTTGCCATTTGGAGAGTAAACAAGCAGATGGAAGCGCTTTCTCTCTCTCTCTCTCTCTCTCTCTCACTCCTCCTTTCAAATAAACAAAGTAGAAAATTTAAAAAGAATCAGTGAGCTTGAAGATTTTTTTAATTAATATACAGCTGGAAGAAAAGAAAAAAATGAAGAATGAAGAAAACTTTATAGGAAATATGGGCAGCATGAAAAGAGTAAATATTTAAGTTATTGAGATTCTAGAGGGACTTGGGGATAGAAGGCATATTCAGAAATAATAACAGAAAACTTCCCAAACCTAGGGAAAGATATAGCTATCCAGGTAGAGGAAGGTCAAAGGTCACCAGTCAGATTCAACCAAAGCAAGTCTGCCCTAAGAGATATTACAGTCAAGCTCTTCAATATTAAAGAGATGTCTCGGCCAGCGCCACGGCTCACTAGGCTAATCCTCCGCCTTGTGGTGCCAGCATACCGGGTTCTAGTCCCGGTCGGGGCGCCGGATTCTGTCCCGGTTGCCCCTCTTCCAGGCCAGCTCTCTGCTGTGGCCAGGGAGTGCAGTGGAGGATGGCCCAGGTGCTTGGGCCCTGCACCCCATAGGAGACCAGGATAAGTACCTGGCTCCTGCCATCGGATCAGCACGGTGCGCCAGCCGCAGTGGCCATTGGAGGGTGAACCAACAGAAAAGGAAGACCTTTCTCTCTCTCTCTCTTTCTCACTGTCCACTCTGCCTGTCAAAAAAAAAAAAAAAAAAAAAAAAAGATGTCTCAAAGTCGCAAGAGGAAGGAAGTAAATAACACAAGAAGGCATCTCAATTTTCCTGACTGCGGACTTCTCAGCAGAAACCGCAAAAGCCAGGCAGGACTGGGACAAGACTTCTACAGGACTGATGGGGAAAAATTGCTATGGAAAAAGATTGTATCGAGCAAAGCTTCCTTCAGATATAAGGGAGGGATAAGGACATTCCCAGACAAACAAAAGCTGAGAGCATTTATCACCACCTATCCTGTCTTCAAGAAATGCTGAAGAGTTCCTCAAACTGAAAAAGATATTAACAAATAAGAAGAAAATGTCAGAAAGTAGAAAACTCGCTAATAAAGTGACTTTACAAACTCAGAATGCTTTGATGTTGTACACATGGTGTGTAAACCATTTATATCTTTATTGTGAAGACTAAAAAAATTAAAACCACTACACATAATATTGACACAGGTCAACTGTAACAACAAAAACTCAAAATATATGAAGGAATGGAGAATACATAGAGTTCTTTATTAGGATTTCTTACCTCTTTGGTTTTTTGTTTCTCTTTCTCCATCTTTATGATCAACATTAAGTTATTATCATTTCAAGATAACATGATATAGGCCAAAGAATCTTAGGTAAGCCTCACGGTAACCACAAAGCAAGAATCTGTAACTGACTTACCCAAAAATAATAAGCACGGAATCATAGTAAACCGCTATAGAGGAAATCACTTACACACAAATGAAGATTATAAGAGAGGGAGAAAGAAAAAAGAAACTACAATAAAAATAACAAGTGTCAAAATGGCAGTAATAAGACTTTACCTGTCAATAATTACCTTAAATGTCAATGCAGTATATTCTCCCATTAAAAAACATAGATTGACCAAATGGATTGAAAAACAGTACCAACTATGTAATATTTACAAGAAACTTACTTTACCTCTCATGGCATACTTAGAATGAAAGGATGAAACAAGATATTCTGTGCAAATGGAGTAAAAAAAGGAAGCAGAAGTAGCTATATTTCCATCAGATAAAATAAATTTTAAATCAAAAGCAGTGCAGAGACCAGGAAGGTCATTCTATAAAAACAAAGGGCTCAATCCATCAAGAGAAAATAAAATATAAATATATATGCACCCAATATTGGAGCACCCAAATAAGTAAAGCAAATATTAATAGACCCACAGGGAGAGATAGACTCCAATACAATAACAGTAGGGGACTTTAACACCCTACTTTCATAAATGGGCAGATCACCTAGACAGAAAATAAACAAGGAAACAGCAGAGGTAAATTACACCCTAGATCAACTGGACCTAACACACATCTACAAAACTTTCCATCCAACAGCTAAGGAATACACATTCTTCTCCATAGCACATGTAACATTTGCCAGGATAGATCATATGGTAGATGAGGAAAGAAGTCAACAAATTTTAAAAAGCAGAAAGCACATTGAGTACTTTCTCTGATCACAATGCCATGAAACTAGTAATCGATACCAAGAACAATTCTGTAAGCTACACAAATACAAGGAAATTAACTTGCTCCTGAAAAATAAATGGACCAAGGAAGAAATCAAGGAGAAAATTTTAAAATTGCTTGAAAGGAATGAAAATAGAAACACAGCATACCACAACCTAGGATACAGCAAAAGAAGTACTAACAGGGCAGTCTAATCAAAGGCTGCATAAAAAAGGAAGGAAGGAAGGAAGGAAGGAAGGAAGGAAGGAAGGAAGGAAGGAAGGAAGGAAGGAAGGAAGGAAGATTTCACTTATCACTCACTTCAAGGAACTAGAAAAACAAAGACAAATGGACACCAGAATTTGTAGAAGGAAAGAAAAAAATAATAGAGCACAAATAAATGACACAAAAACTAAAAAATTATAGAACATTAATGAAAGAACTGGTTCTGTGAAAAGATAATCAGGGGCTGGAGTTGTGTCACAGTGGGTTAAGCTGCCACTTGCAATACCAGCATCCTAAATGAGAGTGCCTGCTCAAGTCTGGGCTGCTCTGATTCTGATCCAGTTTCTTTAATGCATCTGGCAAGGCAGTGGAGGATGACCTCTAGTACTTGGAACCCTGGGACCCATGGGGACACCAGGACAGAGTTCCTGGCTCCTGGCTTCAGCCTGGACCAGATTGAGCTGTTGCAAACATTTGAGAAGTGGACCAGCAGATGGAAGATCTGTGTGTGTGTGTGTGTGTGTGTGTCTTTGACATTTTGCCTTTCAAATAAATATTTTTAATGATAAACAACACTGATAAAATGTTAGCTAGACTAACAGAAAACAAAAAGAGAGGACCCAAATTCACAGAATTGGACAAAAATGGAGACATTATGACTGACACAAAGGACTGTTAGAGACCACGGTGAGTAAGTACATAACAAGAAATTCTATAACCTAGGAGAAATGGGCGAATTCTTAGACACACATAAACCTTATCAAGATTGAATCATGAGGAAATAGAATACTTAAGCACCCCAATAATGAGTAGCAAGAAGGCATCATTCATAAAAATTTCCCATAGAAGAAAAGTCCAGGACAAGATGGCTTCACTGCTGATTTTTTTTTTTTTTTTTTTTTGGACAGGCAGAGTGGACAGTGAGAGAGAGAGACAGAGAGAAAGGTCTTCCTTTTTCATTGGTTCACCCCCAATGGCCTCCGCAGCCGGCGTGCTGCGGCCTGCGCACCACGCTGATCCGAAGGAAGGAGCCAGGTACTTATCCTGGTCTCCCATGGGGTGCAGGGCCCAAGCACTTGGGCCATCCTCCACTGCACTCCCAGACCACAGCAGAGAGCTGGCCTGGAAGAGGGGCAACTGGGACAGAATCCGGTGCCCCGACCAGGAATAGAACCCGGTGTGCCAGCACCATAGGCGGAGGATTAGCCTATTGAGCCGCGGCGTCGGCCTTCACTGCTGAATTTTATTAAATTTTTAAAGAAGAATTAATACCAATCCTTCTTAAATTGCTTCAAAAAATAGGAGGGAATTCTTCTAAGTTCATTCTATAAGGCCAGCACTATCTTGATGCCAAAACCAGGTAAGGACACAACAATAAAATAAAGCTACAGGCCAATATCCTTGATGAAAACAGATGCAAAAATCCTCAACAAAATACTAACAAATTGAACCCAAAGAAGGATAGTTTAGCATATGCAAATCAATAAATAGGATATACATTTCTCACAGAATGAAGAACAACAAACCTATGCTCATCTCAATAGTCACAGAAAAGAGATTTGATAAAATTCAGTATCTTCATGGTTAAAAACACTGACCAAATAATAGGAACATAGCTCCACATAATAAAGGCTATGTATAACAAACCAACAGTTAACATTATATTGAATGGAGAAAGGGCTTTCTCTCTAAGATCTGGAACAGAGAGACAAGGATGCCCACTTTTGACACTTTTATTTAGCATAATACTGGAAATTCTAGCTAGAACAATTAAACAAGAAAAATAAACACAAATTGGAAAGGAGGGAGTCAAATTGTCACTGTTTGCAGATGACAGAATCTTATATACAGAAAATCCCAAGGACTCCACCAAAAAGCTGCTAGAATTAATAAAAAAAAGTAGTAAATTTACAGGATACAAAGTGAATATACAAAAATTAATAGTGTTATTATACACAAGAGGGAATCATCGGAAAAAGGAATCAAGAAAGCAATTCCATTTCCATAACTACCAAAAACAAAGCTGGAATAAATTTAACCAAAAAGGTAAAAGACCTCTATAGTGAAAACTAAATCATTGATGGTATAAATTGAAGTGGACAAAAAGAAATGAAAAGACATTCCATGTTCATGGATTGGAAGAATCAATATCTTTCATATGTACATACTACCTAAAGGGATTTATAGAGTCAGTGCAATCCCTATCAAAATCCGAATGAAATTTTTCATAGAACTATAAAAAAACTATTAAAATTTATATGGATCCACAAAAAACCATGAATAGCCAAAGTCATCTTGAGCAAAAAGAAGGCGTTATACTACATGACTTCAAACTATGTTACAAAGCTATAATAATTAAAACAGCATGGTATTCATAAAAACAAATCCATAAACCAGTGGAACAGAATAGAGACTCTAGAAGTAGAGCCACATTTCTGTAGCCAACTGATGTTTGACATAGGTGCTAAGAACATGCATTGGAGAAAGGATATTCTTTCTATTTATTTTTTAAAGATTTATTTATTTATTTGAAAGAGTTACACAGGGAGAGAGGAGAGGCAAAGAGAGAGAGAGAGAGAGAGGTCTTCCACCCGATGGTTCACTCCCCAATTGGTTGCAACAGCTGGAACTGCGTTGATCTGAAGTCAGGAGCCAGGAGCTTCTTCCAGGTCTCCCACATGGGTACAGGGGCCCAAGGACTTGGGCCATCTTCTACTGCTTTCCCAGGCCATAGCAGAGAGCTGGATCAGAAGAGGAGCAGCCAGGACTAGAACTGGCGTCAATATGGGATGCCGGTGCTTCAGGCCAGGGCGTTAACCCGCTGCACCACAGCGCTGGCCCCAAAGGATATTCTTTTTAATAAATAGTCCCAGGAAAATTGGATATCTACATGCAGAAGAATGAAACTAGACCCCTATCTCTTACCATGTAAAAATTCAAGTCAAGGCCGGCGCCGCAGCTCACTAGGCTAATCCTCTGCCTTGCGGCGCCGGCACACAGGGTTCTAGTCCCGGTCGGGGAGCCGGATTCTGTCCCGGTTGCCCCTCTTCCAGGCCAGCTCTCTGCTGTGGCCCGGGAGTGCAGTGGAGGAAGGCCCAAGTGCTTGGGCCCTGCACCCCATGGGAGACCAGGAGAAGCACCTGGCTCCTGCCTTCCGATCAGCATGGTGCGCCGGTCGCAGCGCACCGGCCGTGGCGGCCATTGGAGGGTGAACCAACGGCAAAGGAAGACCTTTCTCTCTGTCTCTCTCTCTCACTGTCTACTCTGCCTGTCAAAAAAAAAATTTTTTTTTCAAGTCAAAATGGATTAAAGGCCTAAATGTGAGACCTAGAAATTTGAAACTATTAAAAGAAAACATAGAGAAAACAGCTCAAGACATTGGAATGTGAAAAGACTTTCTAGATCAGATCCCAAAAGCACAGAAAATAAAAGCAGAACTAGACAAATAGGATTTCATCAAACTGAAGTTTTTTCACAGCATAGGAAACCACAGAGTAAAAATACAAGCTATAGGAGCCAATACTTTGGTGTAGGGGGAAAAGCCACCGCCTGCAGTGCCAGCATCCCATATGGGCGCCAGTTCAAGTCCCAGCTGCTCCAGTTCTCATCCAGCTCTCCGCTATGGCCTGGGAAAGCAGTGGAAGATGGTCCAAGTCCTTCAGCCCTTGCACCCATGTGGGAGACCTGGAGGAAGCTTCTCACTCCTGGCTTCGGATTGGCCTACCTCTGGCCGTTGCAGCCACTTGGAGAGTGACCCATCGGATGGAAGACCTCTCTCTCTCTCTCCCTCTGCCTCTCTGTAACTGTGCCTTTCAAATAAATAAAATAGATCTTTGAAAAAAAGAAAATATTTGCAAAATGCACTATGACAAGGAGTTAATATCCAGAATATATAAGCAACTCAAATAACTCAATAGCAAAACAAACAAACAAAAAATCTAGTATTAAAAAGGGCTTTAATTCCAAACAGACATTTCTCAAAGAAAGACATACAGATAGCCAACAGGTGCACAGAAGAGTGCTCAACATCACTAATCATCAAGGAGATGCAAATCAAAACTGGAATGAGATGTCACTTCACTCCAGTAAGAGTGACTAATTGGCAGGGATGTGGAGAAAGGGGAACTCTGGCATGCTACTGGTAAGAATGCAAATTAGCACAGCCATTCTGGAACACAGCATGGGGTTCTCTCAAAACACTAACAACAGAATGACCATATGATCCAACAATCCCATTCCTGAAGGAAATGAAATCCATCTGTCGGACAGACATCTTTACTTGCCTGGTTATTGCAGCACTGTTCACAATAGCCAACCAATGGAAGCAACCTAAGGGGCCATCCACCAGCAAACAAAGAAAATGTGGTATAAATACCCAACGGAATATTACTCAGCCACAAAAGGATGAAATCTTGTCATTTACAAGAACGTCTGTGGAACTGGAGCTTACGATGTGAAGTGAAATAAACCAAGCACAGAAAAAATGAATATCAGATGATCTTACTCATATGTGGTGTCTAAAAAAAAAATTAGGTGATCTCACAGAAGTTAAAACTATGTTGGTAGCCCGGCGCCGTGGCTCACTAGGCTAATCCTCCGTCTTGCGGCGCCGGCACACCAGGTTCTAGTCCCGGCTGGGGCGCCGGATTCTGTCCCGGTTGCCCCTCTTCCAGGCCAGCTCTCTGCTGTGGCCAGGGAGTACAGTGGAGGATGGCCCAAGTGCTTGGACCCTGCACCCTATGGGAGACCAGGAGGAAGCACCCGGCTCCTGCCATCGGATCAGCGCGGTGCGCCGGCCGCGGCGGCCATTGAAGGGTGAACCAACAGCAAAAAGGAAGACCTTTCTCTCTGTCTCTCTCTCACACTGTCCACTCTGCCTGTCAAAAATAAAAATAAATAAATAAATAAATAAATAAATAAATAAATAAAAATAAATAAAAAATCACTAGAAGATAGGGTTTGGGATGCTTTCACTATTAAAACATATTAAGTGCTTAAAAGGATAAATATATTTACCTGATTCAATATTACACAATATATACATTGAGGCCTGTGTTGTGGCAGTGAGTTAAGCCACCAACTTCAACTTTAGCATCCTGTACGAGTGCTGGTTCGAGTCCCAGCTTCTCTACCTCTGATCCAGCTTCCTGCTAATGTGCCTGGGAAAGTAGCAGAAGATGGCCCAAGTGCTTGGGCCCCTGCACCCATATGGGAGACCTGGATGGAATGCCTGCCTTCTGGCTTTGGCCTGGCCCAGCCCCAACTGTTGTACCATTTGGAAACTGAACCAGCAACTGGACGATCAATCTCTCTCCCTCTCTCTCCATCTCTCCCTCTCTGCCTTTCAAATAAAAATCTTTTTAAAAAATAAATATGTCTTTGTGAGTTAAAAATATATGTAGATATATGTAACAAAACATCACATAGTACCCCCTAAATATGCATGACTTTTATGTCTGTTAAAAATTTTTAAATAAAAATTAAAATCACATCTTTCAATGATTTCTTTGTATTTGATGAGTTAGTAAATGATCATTTCCATAATGCTTTACGTAAGTTAGTGCATGTTAACCTCACAATGATCCCATGGGGTATGCACAATCGTTTTGGCTTTTGCAGATGGCAATGTAAAGCTCAAAGTCAAACAGTCATTACAAGGTGGAGCCAGCTGTCACCAAAACCCACACTGCCATGAAGCAGCCAGCGGTTGAGAAGAGTGTGCCAGACAGAGTCAGGTCCTGGCCTGCCATCCAGGGTGGCCCATCCCGAACTTAGGAACAAACGAATTCTCCCTGGGTCCTTACATGTCTTGCTCCTTGGGGAGGGCACTGGTCAATTTAGGCAGAGCCAAAACCCAACCTGGTGCCGGGGATACTCATGTCCTTAAAAGGGACTTGGTTTCCATAGCATCAGGAGGCATATTTACATATTTGGAGCACGAGGAGGCTTCAAACCTACCAAGAGAGTCAGGGGTCGATTCAGACTTTTAAAGATGTTTCACTGGGAACTGGAAAGGAGAGGGAAATCGGGGTGGGCGTGCTGGCATTCCATTGTGGATTACCTCTCGATTTCTTCGGTCAGATTTGCTGGAGGAAAATAACTTAGAAATCAGTCTTAAATGAGGTGCCAAGGGAAACAAGATGCTGTTGCAGAAATAATAAGGATTGGAAGAAGAAAAAGAGAGGACAAGTGAGAGGGAGGCGGAAGAGAGGGCACGTGGAGATGTAGGTGCAGGATGGGGACGACAAACCGGAGGAGGTGGCCGCAGCCACCAGACGCGGAAGTCTTAGCGGGTGCCTGAGTGCACAGTGACTGATGACCCTGAGGGCGTCTGCAGAACCCGCGAGCCTCCTACCCGGTTCATCACGTTCCCAGAAAAGGAAAGATAATCAGCTCCGCAGGAAGCCAACAATGCAAACCTCTATATCTCCTAGTGCATTTGGATTTGTGCAGCCCTGCCCCGCCTGCTTAGAGATGATTGCCAAATCCACAGCCTTGCCACCAGCAGTGTGAACCCCTAACTCTGCAATGCCTGCGACAGGGGGGACAAATGAAAATCAAATGAGAAGAGGCAGGAGGACTCCATGCTGTACGACAGGAGACAGGGGAAGCCAAACCGTGACCCTGTAATGAAGTGGTAGAAAGATTGTTAAGACATCCCATGTACAAGATAAATCATCGCCTCAACAACATGATTGCCCGATTCCAGGCAGACGAAATTCCGGGTGAACATCTCCTTTTCGGAGTAAAGCAATTGTGCTCTGAGACAAGAACAATTTCCCCTCACGCTGCAGAGGAAGTGAGAAGTGGCACTCTGGATAAGGGATTGAATGCGCCTGTCGCACGCATGTTCTCACAGCCTGCCCTCCCTCGCGGGCTGCGGACACCAGCCAGGACAATTCTTTCTTGCTATTCCAAGTAATCCAGCTCCCAAACTGGCAGTGGGCAAGGGAACCTGCCTGGAACTCAGCAAACAACCGGCTGTTCTCAGGGAAACAAAGCAGTGTGGGTTCGTCTGCCGCCCGTCTGCACGCGTCACGGCCAGGTCCTTCCTGCTTCTGCACACAAACAGGCAAGCACTGTGATGGCTTGTGCTGGCGACGGGCATTCTCTCTCTAGAGTGCAGTGTCTTGGCATCCAAGTGGAGTTTGACGGATGGTGAAATGGAGTGTCAATTCCAAGCAGGCCACTTCCTTGGTCTACTTCAGGGAAACACTGTAACGAAGAGAGGGTTTTAATAGCCAAAGTGAAGGAGAACCGGCCAGTAAGCCCAATGAACTGCCGAATGCCAGAGAAGGCATTCACAGACTTTGGCAATAATTATATTATTATTTGTACATTTCCGTGATAAGAGCTTATTTCCAGGGGAGCTCAAATTTGTTTTTATAAATGCAAGTTCCTTAATCCTAAGAGTGTCCCAAGGCTACAGATTGGGGATTTTGCTTTATTAGCTCTATGTAGAGATAAAGAACGGAAAGATCTAGAAAGGTTAAGCTTCTTCCTTCCGGTCACTGAGCAAATGAAGATGTAAATTAGAGATTGGAACCTCCAATCCAGGGCTGTTGTATTACAGCGGCACACATGAGAGATGTGAAAAAAAAAAAAAGTCTTCTACATTTGTGCAGTTGGAAGTATCAGTTGGAAGTATCAGGCCAGGACTCTGTGGGGGTGGGGGCTGGGAGTGTGACATCCACAGCTTTAAGAATGGCAGCCTGGAGGTTCTTGCTGCTTGCAGCCCACCGGGAAGGCGATGGGTACAGCAGGCTGTGGGTACAAAGAGCTTCTCTGGGCACAAGTGTCACCGTGGCCATCCTGGACCTCCCTTGTCCTGTCTCCTTCCTGAGTCAACAGACAGGAGGAGCAGCCAGGGCAGGCGGGAACCATGGGAAGCAGACTGTGTGGAGACTGGGCCTTGGCCCGATCATTTAACTCCTACCTGTAGGTGGGCAGAAGCTCAGAGCAGCCCAGCGGCACTAGTAGCACCTGGGAGCCTGTTAAAAATGCAGAATCCCAGGCCTCATGTCAGACCTAAGTGCCTGCTACTGACAAGATGTTGGGGTGATTCCGGTGCGTGTTGAAGTCTGAGATTCGTTCTTCACAGTGGGTAGGTGTAGAGACTGGATTAGAGCCCCTAGTTCTCCTCTTAGACCACCTGCGTGACCCTAGGCCCATTTAACCTTGTTCACTCATCTATTAAACTGGGGACATGAAAAGTGTTTCCATATGAAGATCACACAGGACAGTCCATCACGCCAAGGACTTGGCGAGAACGCACATGTATGTTATAAATGATGCCCAGCACAGGGCAGGTGTTCTATTCGTGTAACCATTAGGTCCCGGTCCCTCTCTGTAATTTATTCTAATGAATTTTACATGGTAAAATACTTGGGAAGTAACACACCAATCTTCTCTGGGAACCCCATTTCTTTAAGAGTGCCCCCCTTTTCATGACCCACAAGTGGTCACTGATCTTTTCTCCCAAAGCACCTTTCTCTTCCCCAGAATTCTGTTCGGGGGGGGGCAACTGTTATGTCAAGGGTACCTGTTGGGGGCACGAGACCTCCCAAGACCTTGAGTCGGTTCGGTTCCAGCCACATGGTTTAGCTGCAATCCCCCAGTTCCCACGGGAACGCTGGTGCTGTTTAGGATAATGACTGTCACTGGAAGAGTGGGGCAGCCCTGCCATGTGGAGCCACGCTCCAAGCCTTTTATTATCAGAAAGGTTTGGAGGCTACACTGGTTTGTAATGAAACAAGGAGACAATGAGATGAAACAGGCCACCTACTGCTCCACTGACCTTTATTTAGCACAAGGAGATTTTGTCTGAAGACATGCAGACCACAAGAATGAAATCTGCCCAACAGGTAGAGGCCAACCGATGTGGGTCTATTCATAAAAGATTTCCCTTGCTTTAACTACCAGAGAGAGGTTTATGGAGGGAGGCTGGCTTTCGTCCATAAACCCAGGCTTTACTTTATACAGGCTGTCAACAGGCATCCAAAATGCAATAAGACAAGGACAGTTCCCCACGTGGCCTCAGCCCCCCAGCTGGGAGGAGAGGAGAAAGGCGCAGGAGCCTCCCTCACTGCTTGCCAGTGGCCGGAAGCCACTGCTCAGACCTCCAGCATGGACTTGTCAAAGGAGGGCATGCATCCAGAACGCCAGGATCAGAATCCATAAACACTGAGATGACGATACCTGCACCCCCTTCCTTCCTTGAGACCACAGGGAGAGAAGCAGGGGCTTCAGGGTTTAAGACTGAGATCAGCTGCCTTCCACAGAGAAAGAACTGATGAAGCAGTTAACCTCCTGCTTACCAGAGCACCATCCAGATACTCTACACCATTTTCCAAGTCCAGGAGAGTAACAGCCGGCTCCCCATATCACAAGCCACAGCAGCAGGGGCGCGTCACCACAGGGCTGCGATGCAGTTCCTCCCCTTCTCCCACCCCAGGAGGGCGCCTCCCTTCCTGTGGGTGGGCAGGCGGCTGACTTGCCCTAGCCTCTCTAAACAACCTGGTAAACAGTGAGTGGACGCCATCAAGCCCGCCGGAGCACGGTTCCTTCTGGGTTTATAATTCAGACCTCCCTGGTCCCGGGACTCCTCTCGTGGCTTCCCGGGGCGGGCTCTGCAGATGTTGCCTGCCATGTGCAGGTGCACACAGCTATATCAGGGGTAGGATGTAACAGGAAGAAGCAGATTTCCCGCTGTGCCCCTGACATTTATTCAGCTGGAGTGGGGTACGTGTTTATATCAATGTAAAACAGCTGTCACGTCAGCGCAGCTCACCTAGCGGGGAAGGG
Source organism: Oryctolagus cuniculus (assembly GCF_964237555.1). NCBI lineage: Eukaryota > Metazoa > Chordata > Mammalia > Lagomorpha > Leporidae > Oryctolagus > Oryctolagus cuniculus. The sequence continues at coordinate 87,304,341 of NC_091445.1, read as the reverse complement.
AGTGGGAACATGACTAAGATGGAAATATTTACTAGGTGGACAGCAGCACGCACAGAGGCAGAGGAGTTCGTATTTTGGTTATGAGACACAGAATCTGGTGCAGTTCTAGTGATAAAAGATATGAAGCAGATAAATGATTGGGCTTTGGCTTTCTCCAGGAAAACCGGAGTTGGCTAAAGTGCTGCGTTGACAGCTTGGTAGGTAGAAATATGCAAAAGCAGCTGGTCTGGGGGTCTCGGCACAGTCACTACAAGCCCAATCACTGTTTGTGGTTCATCATGGGCGTGCTGACAACTCCATTTCTGTGGATGAAAAATCTGGGCGCCATGTAAACCTGAGCAGGGCCACAGGGAGCCACACACAGAGCATCTGACAGCATTCTCTGCTTAGACTGCTCTGCGTTCCAGGCAGTCCCAGACGAACCCTGCAGATTCTTGATGCAGGGTGCTGGGATCACTGTTGGCATTTGTGAGCACTCCTGTTTGGGGAGGGGGCAGTACTTGAGGGGTCAAGGTTGCATAGCAAACCAGCCTTGAAACCCAAGTCACCCTCCTCGCTCCTGAAGGTCATCGGGCAGAACTCAGATGCTAGCATGCACCCGTGTCTCTAGGAGGGCTTGTTCAGACACAGATGGCCAAGAACTCCCCCGGAGCGTGTGACTCAATGCCTCTGGGGTTGGTGTTGAAAATTTGCATGTCTAACAAGTTCTCAAGTGATGTTGTTGCTGGCCAAGGGGTTGCATTTTAAGAACTGCTATATTAGGTAAACTCGTGGGCTGGGAAGTTCCATGAAAATCCCATCATGGTGTCAGTATTTGCGCCTGCGCTGCCTCTACAGAGCAGGGGGAACTCTACAGAGCTTGGGAGGTTGACCGCAAAGCAACACCATCAGGCCTGGATCTGACAGGAGGAGGCCTATTTCTCAAACGGGAAAGCAGAAACGTCTTGGACGCTGTGCCTGGTCTTGGGATTCTGTCTGGAATATCACCAACCTGCAACAAGTAAGGTGGAGCCAAGTGTCTCCCACGGGCAGCATAAACCTGCAGGGAAGCCCCATGTGGAAGAATAAGATTCGCTTAGGGATTCTTTCTCCTTCCTCCCAGCCAGCGTTGCCCACATTATTTAGAGCAAGAGGCCCAGGGAGACCACAGAATACAGTTGAACGGGTACGGGACTTGAACATCTTCTCAGGCACTGTGGAACATTCTTTGGAAGAAGTCACATCACCACTCAATTTAACACGGCACCCTCACTTACCCAACTTCACATGTCTGACAAGAACCATCACTTTCTTAGTCTTCCCCACCTTCTTGCTCTCTCCCATAAGCACTAACTGCTTTTCATAGGACAAAACTACAAGGCATCCCGAGAATCACTGTGTAGTCCACCAGCACAGACCTTGAAAGTCTGTGTGAGAGGTGGTTATGTGCTTGCTGTTCTGAAACTCACTCCCACTGGCCTTGTAGCACGTGCTTCATCAAACTGACAACATATCATGACGCTCTGGAGTTGAAAAAGCCAAAGTTAAAGTCCTTGCATACCAAGGGCTGACCAGCCTGGGCCGCCTTGCCTTCTGGGTTCTGAGCCAGGCCCTGCATTAGCTGGCCCCGAGCCCTTGCAGGGGTATTTAATCACTCTGGGCCTCATCTCCCTTATCTGTGCTTTGGCAGTTCCCCTGACCTGCTGAAAGATGGCTGTTTTGTGAAGCAGTGGATTCCATTGTTGGCCAGCGCACAAAGTCAAAAGACTCTTCTGTAATTTATGCCCACGTCTGACTCCTCTTATCGTCTACTCTCGCTTTCCCTAATTGTGCCCTCTGGAAAAACACAGATAAGCCTCCCTCTCCTTCACATACTTGGAAACAGCTGTCATGTCTCCTTTAAGCCTTCTCTTCTGGTGATACATCTGAAGTCCCCTCAGCATTTTGTCATGGCGGATCACCCCAAACTGTACCAGCTGAAGCTCTCAGCACATAGATGTTCAACAAATGTAAGTTCAGTCTGTGACCACGGGAATGGATGGATGATGCAGAGGTCAGGCACAAGCACTGACCTTGCCAGCTTAGTCCATTATTCTTGTTCCACGAGATGCCCAGATGCTAGAATGCGTGCAGTTGACTTTTGACAATCACCAAGCTAACATTTACAGTTCCAAGTATTTGTGAGTGACTCTTGAGGCCTATCCAACGCAGTCATTTATGGTTATGGAAAGGCAAAGCAGTATAGAACTGATACCACCAGGATTATGCGACAGTTAAGTCACTGAAATCACTTGGCGAGCTGAGTGAGCCCAACTGACCCTCCAACATTCAAACCTCAACTTGACCTTTATTATGTATGTGTGTTATGGTGCAAATAGTATCTACCATGCTATCAAGAATTCCAGAGTTGGCAAGCTCTTAGAGTATGTTCCTCTAAAAGTATAAAGGAGATTTTCAACAGGAAATAACAAAGAGCCCAGCATCAGAGGGCTTTACGTTCTCCCATGCTTGTAAACACGTGGGACCTGAGCTTCCATCAGCCTTAGTAGTTGGGTTGCATCATCAGGTCATATGGGGATTTTTTCATGCTCTGCCTTTTATTAAGCTTCTTGCATTCTATAAAAAAGGAGAATAAAATGTCCAAGATAGAGATTGGATGATTCCTCCAACAGACCTCAGAGGGAGATAGGATTTAAGTAGATTCTGCTCATCAGTTTTATATATCAAGAAAGTCCGTCACATAGGATTAATCATTTCTGTTCAGGCTCTTGGGTATGACTCACATAAACCAAAGTCCTACACAATTAATGTGTAAACTACTTATGCCATTTTAAACTTTCTAGTGAAGTCTATATTTTTATAGTAGCTACAATACTTGCATCTAATATGAAGGGGCTCTCTTGTAGAAACCTGGGAAAGCTCAATCAGTAATCAGAAGTTTGCTTTATTGAGCACAGAATCTAAACAAAGGGAACTGAATGTTCTTAAGAAATATAAATTACACCTCCTAGTACCACAGTACTCACATCTGCTAAATACTGCCTTTCTCGCTTGGTCTGGAGAAATACCGACAAATCCTGACCATCCAATTTCCCCTTGTTTGAGCTCTAAGCAGACCATCCACCTCCTGCAGACCTGTTCTTTCCCTTGGCAGAGGAAATGCAATGCCGTAGGTCCTAACTTTCTCAAGTTGCAGTCCTCGTCTGAAGGTGAATAGGGGTAGAAGACATTGCAGTTTTATCTCAGCAACACACTGAGAAGTACTTCTTACCTTAGGTGACCTTTCACCTAATTATTATTTGGAATAGGTAACATATGTGCATTGTGAAGGAATTTTTCTTCAAAAGTATCCAAAAAAAGTATCTGTTGAGGAGTTTTCTCGCACTGCTATCAGTCATTTATGTATCCATCCAAAGATAATCTATATATATTATGTTATTTTGCTTTGTTCTTTGTTGATTAAAATACATTATACTTGGGGCTGGCACTGTGGCATAGTGGGTAAAGCCACCACCTGCAGTGCCGGCATCCTATACGGGCACCAGTTCAAGTCCCAGCTGCTCCACTTCCAATGCGGCTCTCTGCTACGCCTGGGAAAGCAGTAGAAGGCAGCCCAAGTCCTTAGGCCCCTGCACCCGTGTGGGAGATCCAGAAGAAACTCCTGTTTCTTGGCTTTGGATTGGCCCAGCTCTGGATGTTGCAGCCATTTGGGGAGCAAACCAGCAGATGGAAGACTCTCTCTCTCTCTCTCTCTCTCTCTCTCTCTGCCTCTGCTTCTCTGGAACTTTGCTTTTCAAATAAATAAATGGCTCTTTACAAAATGCCCATTACACTCTTAAGTGGCTGCATATAATTCCACTGTATGGGTGTACCATACTTGTTTAGTCCTAGTAAAAATAAGTATTTAGATTGTTTTCTCTTTTGACATTACAAACACTGCTGAAATAAAGAGCATTGTTTAACATTTTATATCTGTGCAAGAATACCTTTGGCTATATTTCTATATGAGGAATCATATTTATATTGTAATAGATATTGCCTAATACGTCTTCATCACACTGATCCAATTAATATTCCTACCAGAAATTTATGAGGGTAGGACTAAGCACCCTACAAGGTTTATTAGTTACTACTGCCATTGTCCTTAAGAGTTTAGAGCAACATGTATTATCTCACAGAGTCCATGGACTAAGACTCTAAAAGGAGCTTTCCTGGATGGCTCTGCCTCACTGCATCTCACGAATGAATTTGGTCCATGCTGTAGTCCTCTGAAGGCTTAACTTGGGCAGCAGGACCTCCTTCCAGAATGTTCCACTCGCATAACTATTGGCAGGAAGATTCAGTTCCACGGGGCTGACGGAACAACTGGCCTTCCCCAGGGCAAGTGGTTTAAGAGAGAAAGCAGATGGGAAACAGCAGTGCCTTCCGAGACCTAGTGTCAGAAGTCACCACCCACGGGGTCAGCTGTAATAGGTCACTAGAGTGAGTCAGGAAGGCCAGCCCACATTCAGGGGAAGCAAACTTGAGCTCCACCTCGTGAAGGAGAAAAGCATCAAACAATCTGTGGCTGCACCTTAAAACAACCACAGTGAGTTACTAACAAAAAAAAACCACCTTGACACCTAGTAGGTAGAAAGGGTATCCACCGTGGTGTGTGTGTGTGTGTGTAGGGGAGAGAGAGAGAGATCTGCTGGTTCCTTCCCCGAAATGCCCACAATAGCCAGGATTGTACCAGATTGAAGCCAAGAGCTGGGAGCTCAGATCAGGTCTGTCTTGTGGGTGGCAGGAATCCAACCACTGGCGCCATCACGGCTACCTCTCAGGACCCAACCACTGGCGCCATCACGGCTACCTCTCAGGACCCAACCACTGGCGCCATCACGGCTACCTCTCAGGACCCAACCACTGGCGCCATCACGGCTACCTCTCAGGACCCAACCACTGGCACCATCACAGCTATCTTCCAAGGTGCCCATGAGCAGGAAGCTGAACTTGGGAGCAAAGCCAGAACTCAAACCCAAGCATTCTAACGTGGAATGCAGGCATCTTGAACCACCAGGCCAACTGGACACCCCTCCACCAGGATTTTAATAATTTTCTTATTATGAGGAAGATAGAGTATTTTAACAGCTTTGTTGAAGTATAATTAATATACAAAGAATGTAACACATTTAATGTGATGAGTATCACATCTGTGATACATATCATCACCATAGTCAAGGTAGCAGACACATCTGGCACTTCCCAACATAAACAAAACTGACAAAGCTTTAGCCTGATTAACTAAGAAAATGAGAGAGTGCGGCCGGTGCTTTGGCGTAACTGGTAAAGCCGCTGCCTGTGACACAGGTATCTGATACGGGTGCTGATTCAAGTCCTGACAGCTCCGCTTCTGATCCAGCTCTCTGCTATGACCTGGAACAACAGCAGAAGATGGCCCAAGTGCTTGGGGCCCTGCATCCACTTGAGAGACCTGGAAGAAGCTCCTGGCTCTTGGCTTCAGTTTGGCCTATTTGAGGAGTGAACCACCGGATGGAAGATATTTCTCTCTGTCTTTCCCTCTCTCTCTCCCTCCCTCCCTCTTTCTGTCTCTACCCCTCTCTCTGTAACTCTGTCTTTTAAATAACTAAATAAATCTAAAGAAGCAAGGGGAGGGGGCCCGTGAAGCTGCTGCACGCTGGACTAGAAGCCTCCATCTGTGCTCACTGCTGAGCCACCTTTAGCACGGGCATTGCTGATTTGGGGACATCAGGGCACACACTGAACAGGAACCCAGGAACCTGCATTTCAATGACGCCGCAGAAACCTTCAATACCGTCACGAATGCTGTGCAGCCCAAGTTGCCTGCTGTTGATGCGACTGTTACTGCCAGATGATGTGGCAGGAAAATGGCCCCTTCTTGTCTTTTTTTTTTTTTTTTTTAATTCATTTACTTGAGAGGCAGAACTACAAGAGAGAGAGAGGAAGGGACAGAGAGGTCTTCCATCCACTGGTTCACGCCCCAAATGGCCACAGTGCCCGGAGCTGGGCCCATCTGAAGCCAGGAGCCAAGAGCCTCCTCTGGGTCCCCCACATGGGTGCAGGGGCCTAAGGACTTGGGCCACCTCCTACTGCTTTCCCAGGCCACAGCAGAGAGCTGGATCGGAAGTGGAGCAGCCGGGACGTGAGCCGGTGCTCCTCCCATACGCCGGCACTGCAGCGGGAGGCTCAGCCCTCTACACCGCGGTACAGGCCCCTCCTCGTCTCTTATCCCTCACCCCAAGCCATGAGCACCTGTCAGCTGCAGCGCCCAGCTAAAGGCAGCCCCCCGGGAAGTCTGCGAAGCAGCGCACCCGCCCCCCAGCACCCTTACCGTAGACAGAGAGGGGTGGGAGTGGACTAAGTGCCGGCAAATCAACCTCCCCATCCCTTGATTCCCAAAGCCGTGTTTCTCATACAATAAATTCCTCCATGCCTGGGTCTCTATTTCAAAATTTTCTACTTTTTTCTTTTTTAAAATTAGTCTGTTTAACGTATGGTGTCACATTGTTTTGAGTATTACAATTTTATATCCAGGACAGGCAATCTCCTCATTATTTTCCTCTTCAAAAATTTCCTCATTTTCCTGGATTATTTTTCTACATACATTTTTTTAAACTTTTATTTAATGAATATAAATTTCCAAAGTACAGCTTATGGACTACAATGGCTTCCCCCCCATAACATCCCTCCCACCCGCAACCCTCCCCTTTCCCACTCCCTCTCCCCTTCCATTCACATCAAGATTCATTTTTGTTTCTCTTTATATACAGAATATCAGTTTAGCATACATTAAGTAAATATTTCAACAGTTTGCTCCCACACAGAAACACAAAGTGAAAAATACTGTTTGAGTACTAGTTATAGCATTAAATCTCAATGTACAGCACACTAAGGACAAAGATCCTACATGAGGAGTAAGTGCACAGTGACTCCTGTTGTTGACTTAACAAACTGACACTCTTGTTTATGGCATCAGTAATCAACCTAGGCTCTTGTCATGAGCTGCCAAGGCTATGGAATCCCCCTGAGTTCACTGACTCTGATAATTTTTAGACAAGGCCATGGTCAAAGTGGAAGTTCTCTCCTCCCTTCAGAGAAAGGTACCTCCTTCTTTGATGACCTGTTGTTTTCAGTGGGATCTCACTCGCGGAGATCTTTCATTTAGGTTTTTTTTTTTTTTCCCCCCAGAGTGTCTTGGCTTTCCATGCCTGAAATACTCCCATGGGCTTTTCACCCGGATTCGCATGCCTTAAGGGCTGATTCTGAGGCCAGAGTGCTGTTTAGGACATCTGCCATTCTATGGGTCTGCTGTGTATCTCACTTCCCATGTTGGATCGTTCTCTTCCTTTTTTATTCTATCAGCTAGTATTTGCAGACACTATTCTTGTTTATGTGATCCTTTTGGTTCTTAGCCCTATCATTATGATCAATTGTGAACAGAAATTGATCACCAGGACTAGTGAGATGGCATTGGTACATGCCACCTTGATGGGGTTGAATTGGAATCCCCTGGTATGTTTCCAACTCTACCATTTGAGGTAAGTCAGCTTGAGCGTGTCCCGAATTGCACATCTCTTCACTCTCTTATTCCCACTCTTATATTTAACAGTGATCACTTTTCAGTTAAGTTTCAGCACTTAAGAAGAATTGTGTATTGATTACAGTATTCAACCAAAAGTATTAAGTAGAACAAACAAAAAAAAATACTAAGAGGGATAACATATCAAGTTGCTCATCAACAGTCAGGGTGAGGGCTGATCAAGTCACCATTTCTCATAGTGTTCATATACATTTTAAAATTAACTTGTGTAGTTCCAAAAAGTCTTGTCTTATTTTTTTTTGAAAGTCTATTATTAATTCAGTTTACTTTACACAGAGTTAAAACCCTTGTGATGATGGGGGTATCTATTAACTGAATGTGTAAGTCTCTTATGACCCTCACTAGTACGTCGCGATTTCTTCATATAGAGCTAGCACATGTATTGTGAGGTTTTTTCCTAAGTGTGTCATGTGCTTTGTATTTCTCTTTAGGGTCTCTGCTTCCTGACTGCACTTTGCATATACGAAGGCTACTGATTTCCATCCATGATCTGCGTTAGGCGTCCAGGCTGATTTCCCTGTTAGGATATTTCAGCTGATTACTTCTTCAAATTTTGAGGCAAATAGTCACGTTATCTGCTAACAATCATAATTTTCATGTCTTCTACCCCAGCTTTAAAGCCACTCATATTTCTCTTCTCTAATTGTGCTGACAAACACCACCCAACCATGATAAGTGACACCACTGAAAATGTGCTCTCTCCTCATTCCTGGTTTCAATGGAAATTCTTCCACTCTTTCCCTATTAGGTATGCTGCTTCCCTGTTAGGCATACTGCTGGGTTTTACATAGTAAGGTGATACCTATTGATTCCCATTTTATGACAACTTTTTTTTTAGAAAAAAAAAATCACTAAATTTTCTCAAACTACTCATGGAAATGATCATTTATTTTTTCTATCTGAATTCATTAATGTGAAATATATTAATAAATATACAAATATTGAAACATCCTCAAAGCATGGAAAAGATTCCTTTGGTCATGTAATATTAATTTTTTAATATGCTCTCTGTTTGCGCATGTTTTTTTAGGGTGTTACAGGCACTGTCGTGCGTGAGTTTAGTCTGCAGGTTTGTGTGTATGTGTGGCACGTCCCTGCTCTTGGTACTCAGCCTTTTTAAGCTGTTTTCCATTCTCAAGTTTCCTTACAGTGGATTCCCGTGTGCGGATTGAAATGAAAATCGCCTTTTAAATATAAACATTAAACTCGCTATTGCTGATAATTTCATGTAATGGTTTATTTTGCTACAGCAGTTAACTAGCACTCTTTTGAGTCCTGACTTCTCTCAACAGAGCCTATTCTGTGAGTTGAAGAACAGCCTGTAGCTGGGTTAAAAGCTGGAGGAAGGCTGGCCTCTAGCCTCTCCCTTACCTTGTGAGAAAATACAGAAAAATCCGAGTCAGATAATGACTCCCACCCCATGAAACAGGGTGGGGACATGCAGCCCTCACACCACACAAGGCCCACAAAATGATGTGGTCTGGCCCTGCCGAGCCAACCTCAGGCAGGGCTCAAAAGTCAATAAATCTACAGCAGGTTCATTCTTAAGCAGATAATTCACATGACCAGAGAATGCTGTTTTAAATATCCTAATGGCTCTTGGCAGAAAAAAAAAAAGGTTCCACTCAAGAAATGCTTTCTAGAAGCAAGCCCAGCTCAGACCGCCCCTCCACCAAGCCCTCCTGCAGCCAACAAGGAGGGGCCAGGGTAGCTCAGGGCACCTGGCCATGCTCACTGGCTCACCTAGCGTCCCCATTTTGTCTGAGCTGGTCCATTGAATTTTTTTATTTTAGATGTGTATTTTCCAGTTTTAAAATTTCTATTTTGCCCATTTTTTTTTTCATTTTTCCCTGTATGTGGTTTCTATTTATCTTCTGAAGATGTCTGTTTTTCCATTAATTTCAACTATATCTGATTTCCCTTCATTAGAACATACTCTAAAGTCTGGTCATTCAAACATCTGGCTTACGTGGGTTTCATTTATTCATTGTTTTCCCCCTTGAGAACTGGTCGCATTTCCTGGTTCCTTACATATGGAGTAATTTGGGATTGAATCCTGACAATGTGTTGTTACAGTGTGTGGACTTTGAGACCCGTTAAAATCCTTGGTGGAATGTTGATTTTGTTGTTGCTGCTGCTGCTTTTAGCTTGCAATCAATCTGGTTAGCTTTAGACTCAAAACACCAGCTCACTCTCCGTGGGCGGTAATCTAATCTTAGTTCACTTTCATTTGTTACTTTATGTCTGTGCTACACAAGCACAGTTCAAGGACTAACCTGAGGCACGGGCAGTGGTTTTGATCTTAGTTCAGCATCCAAAGCCCTCTCCAGCCTGCCTTGGGTCTGGGCCACATTTTCGCAGCTCGGGGATGAACCCAGAATCTCTGCACAGAGCTCACACCGCTCTCCTCTCTCCAGGATTCCATTCTCCAGCAGTCAAGGGTTCCTTTTCCCAGCTCCTTTGGCCAGGAAGACGATGATTCTCTGCATTTTACCCGCAGAATGCACTGCTGCCTCGTGGCTCCGTGACCAAGGCTAGCCCCCTCAAGGCAAGCCAGTGAAAAATACAGGAAAAACTGAGAAGCTCCGATCTGTGCCATTTTGACAAGTTTGGCTCCTTTTCATAATATACCTGCTTCTGTTTACTTTCCATAGTCTTGAAGAGGTTGCTTTTTGTATTCATCCAGAATTCTCAGTTGTAATCAATAAGAGAAATAAGCTGTGGTAGGATGACTCTGCTGCGGCCAGAACCAGCATGCATACCCAAATAAAAAGGCCTTATTGAGCCTTTAAAATTAAATTAAATTAAATTAAATTAAAAAAAAAAGAAAATCTGCCAGTTTTCCAGAGTTATTGTGCCATTTTGCATTCCCACATGCAAAGACTGAGTAATTCACTTTCTCCACACCCCTGCCAGCATATGATGTCATGACTATTTTTTAATGTTATCTATTTTGATCATCATGATATCTCATTTTGGTTTTAATTTGCATTTTCTCTAATAGCCAAGGATGCCGAACAACTTTTCAAGTGCTTATTTGTGATCTGTTGTCTCCTGCAGTAAAAATGTTTGTTCATGTCTTTTGCCCATTTTCTTATTGAGTTGTTTTTTACTGTTGACTTCTAAGAGTTCTTTACATATTCTACATACTAGTCCTTTGTTAGATATGTGATTTGCAAATAATCTATTCTGTCCTTATTTTCTTTCTTGACAAGATCTTTCACAGAATAAAATTCTGTGTTCATTTTTTAAATTTTCATCTGCTAGAAAGGCAGAGATCAATCTTCCATCTACTGGTTCATTCCCTAAATGCCCGAAAAAGCCTGAAACTCTGTCCAGGTCTCTCACATGGGTGGCAGGGACCTGGGTTATTGAGCCATAACCTGCCATCTCCCACAATGTATCAGCAAGAAGCTAGACTGAAAGCAGAGCAGAAAGAACTTAAACTGACACCTTGATATGGGATATAGGCATTGCAAATGGCAGCTTAACCCACTGCACCACAATGCCTACCCTGGAACAAACATTTTTTTTAAATGTTCTGAGATCAATTTATCAATTTCTCCTTTGATAAAACTCTTGCTTTGGTGTCAAATGTACAATGTTTTTTTTTCTAGCTTTGAGTTTTAAATGCTATTTCCAGAATCCCTTTTCAGCTTTGTATGTAAGTGTGAGACTTAGGCCGTGGCTCTTTTCCCTGTGAATGCCTAACTGCTTCTGTGGCGTGTGTCACAAAGGCTGTGTATTTCATTCTTTAAATTCCTTGCAAGAACTATCTGATGGCTATATTTACATGAGTCTATTTCTGAATTCTCTATCCTTTCATTGATCATGTGATTTTTGCTCTTTAGCCCGTTACTATGGTTAGTAGATTGCATTGGTTGAGCTTTAAATATTGAACCAGGGCCAGTGCCGTGGCTCACTTGGTTAATCCTCCACCTGTGGCACCAGCATCCCATATGGGCACCGGGTTCTAGTCCCAGCTGCTTCTCTTCCAGGCCAGCTCTCTGCTGTGGCCCGGGAGGGCAGTGGAGGATGGCCCAGGTACTTGGGCCCTGCACCCCATGGGAGACCAGGAGAAGCACTTGGCTCCTGGCTTCGGATCGGTGCAGTACGTTGGCCGTAGCTACCATTTGGGGGGTGAACCAACGGAAAAAGGAAGACTTTTCTCTCTGTCTCTCTCTCTCTCACCATCTAACTCTATCTGTCAAATAAATAAAAAAGAAAGGAGGGGGGAGCAGCCAAGGCCAAGGGAGCTTAAAGATGCGGGTCCCTTGCTCTGTGGCTCCCTTGTAAGAAAACAAACAAACAAAAATATTGAACCAGGCTTGCATTCTTGGAATAAATTCCACTTGGTCATGATATAGAATATCTTATATATTCCTGAATTTTATTGGTTAATACTTTGTTAAAGATTTTTGCTTCTATATTCAGCGGGATGGTGGTCTGTAATGTTCTTTCTGCGCGTCTTTATGATACACACAGTATCAGTGTATACTAAAGTCATTGATTGAATTGAGAATTGTTCCTCCTCTTCTGTTTTCTGGAAGGGATTGAGTAGGATTTAGTACTTTTTCTTTAAATGTTTGGTAGAATTCTCCAGTGGAACCAACGCAGCCTGGGGAACTATTTGGGGGAAGTTTAAAAATTATGAATCACATTTTCTTAACACTTACAGGGAAATTCAAATTTGCATTTTCTCTAATAGCCAAGGATGCCGAACAACTTTTCAAGTGCTAATTTGTGATCTGTTGTCTCCTGCAGTAAAAATGTTTGTTCATGTCTTTTATATTGAATGAGTTGTGGTGGTTTTGTCATGTTTTTTGAAGAATTGATCCATTTCATGTGTTGTCAAATTTATGTGTGTTTTTTTTTTTTTTCTGTGGTACTGTTCCTTCAGTAACTATTTTATATCTTCAGGGTTCCTGTTTTGTTCATAACATTGATGTTTGTGTTGTCTCTATTTCTTTGCCACTCTTGCTAGTTATCCATTAATTTTATTGATCTTTTCAAAGATGTAGCTCTTTGTTTTATTGACTATTTTTGTTATTTTCAGTGTCACTGATTTCTACTTTTACATGAGTATTTGTTACTTCCTTTGTATTGATTTTGGTTTGATTTTGATCTTCTTTGAGGTAGGAGTTAAGGCTTTTTAAATTTTTATTTATTTATTTATTTACAAGACAGAGACACAGAAAGAGAGAGTTCCCACCCTCTAGCTCACTCCTGCAAATGTCAAAAAATGGCAGGGGGCCAAAACTGGGAGCCAGGAACCCAATCCAAGTCTCCCATGTGGTTAGCAGGGGTCCAATGACTTGGGACACTGACTCTCAAGGTCTGCGCTAGCAGGAAGCTGGAGTTAGGAGCTAGAGCTGCATACCAAACCCAGGTACTCAGGCATCCTACCTGTGAGGTTAAATGCCTTCCCCAGGAGTTTAGATCATTGATATGAGACCTTCCCTCTTTTCTAATGTATTCACTCAGGGCTACAAATTTTTCTTTCAACATTATGTTAGCCATGTCCCCCAAATATGATACACTGTATTTTTACTTTTGCTTAGCTAATTTTATTTTTTCCCTTTGGAACTTCTTCTTTAATCCATGGATTATTTAGAAGTCTGTTGCTTATTTTCTAAGTGTCTGGAGATTCTTCTGATGTATTGCTGGTTTCAATTCCACGGTGTCAGAGAGCACACTCTGATGAGTTCACCATTTACGATTTCTGAGGTTTATTCTATGGCCCAGGATGTGATCCAGCTTGGTACGTATTTTGTGGGTAGTTGAAGACACCCTGCTGTTGTTGAGTAGAATATTCTATAGATGTTGATCTGCCCCATTAGTTGATAGTGTTCCTGAGTCTTGCTATATCCTGTTTATCTTTTGTCTGGTTGTTAATTAGCTGTTGTGAGAGGATTTTGAAGTTTTCAACTACAATTGTGGATTTATCTATTCCTCTCTATGTCTACTCTTAGCAGTATTTGCTGCACATATTATGCAGTTTTATTGTTTGGTGCATATTTAAGATCTTGATATTTCCTTGATGGGTTGACACTGCTATATAATTTTTAGTCTCTGGTAATCTGCTCTGAAGTCTACCCTATATACCCTATAGCCATTCCTGTTTTGCACATATTTTTCTGTTCTTCTCATTTCTACCTTATCTTTACTATTCCATATGAAGTGAGATTCTTATATAACATAAACTTGCATCACATTTTTTAATCCCTTCAGTCAACCCCTGTCTTTCAATTGGTATATTGAGACCATTTACATTTAATGGAATTATTGAAACGTTAGGGCATAAGTCTACCATTTTATTTTTGCTTTCTCTATTTTTATTTCTTTGCTTTCTTCTTCCTGGGTTCCTCTGAGTTATTTGGACACTTTTTAGAATTCCATTTTGATACATCTAGCATGCTTTTGAGTATATCTCCTTATATTGCATTTTCAGTAGTATATATATATATACATAACACTTATCACAGATTAATGGTTTCATTTTATCAGTTTGAATAAAGTGTAAAAATATTACTTCCTGGGGCCAGTGTTGTGTGGCACAGCTGGTTAAACTGCCACTTGCAATGCTGGTGTCTCAGACTGGAGTGTGGGTTCAAGTCCCTGCTGTTCCACTTCCAATCAGTCCCCTGCATCAGGGGAAGGCTGAGGTTTGAGCCCCTGCCACCGCGTGACAGACCCAGATGGAGTTCCTGGCTCCTGGTTTCAGCCCAGCCCTGGTCATTGCAGCCATTTGGAGGAGTGAGCCAGCAGATGGAAGGTCTCTCTGTCTCTCTGCTTTCAAATAAGTAAGTCTTCTTTATTAAAAAAAAAAAAAAAGTACTTCCTTTTACATTCTGTTACCATCCTGTCTGTATATAATTGCCCCAAGCATCTTCTCTGTGTGCCTGTAGAACCACATCAGACAATGTCGTAATTTATGCTTTCACCATCAAACATAATTTAGAAAATTCAAAAGGAAAGTCTATTGCATCTACATATACTTGTATTTTTGCTTGACATGTTCTTCCTGATGTTTCAAAATTCCTTCTTTCATCTTTTCTGTTTAGAAAACTTCTTTTGGGACAGGCACTGTGGCATAGTTGGTAAAGCCACTGCCTGCAGTGCTGGCATCCCACACGGGCATTGGTTCAAGTCCCAGCTGCTCCACTTCTGATCCAAATCTCTGCTATGGCCTGGGAAAGCAGTAGAAGATGGTCCAAGTGCTTGGGCCCCTGCACCCATGTGGGAGACCCAGAAGAAGCTCCTGGCTCCTGGCTTCGCATCAGCCCAGTCCCAGCCTTCGTGGCCAATTGGAGAGTGCACCAGCAGATGGAAGACCTCTCTCTCTGTCTCTACCTCTCTCTGTAACTCTTTCAAATAAATAAAATAAATCTTAAAAAAAAAAAAGAAAGAAAACTCCTTATAGCCATTCTTTTAAAATAGGTCTGCTAGAGACAAATTTGTTTGCTTTTCCTTCATCTAAGAATTGCATGAGCTCCCCTTGGTTCTTGAAGAATATTTTCACTAAGAATGGGATTTTGTGTTGACAGCCTTCTTCTTGCAGCACTTGGGAAATCTTGTGCCACCTCTTTCTGGCCACTATTACTTCTAATAAGAAATTACCGTCATCTGAATTGGTTTCCCATATATGTAAAGTATTGTTTCCTCTCACAGCTGTCAAGATTTCTCCCTTCATCTTAACTTTCAGAAGTATTTTTCCATGATATGTCTTGGTAAAGACTCATATCAGCTTATCTTGTTTAGAGTGCACTCAGTTTCTTGAATCTGCAGCTTTAAATCTCTTGCCAACTTGGGGCAGTTTGCAGATACTATCTCTGTAAGGATTGTCCCAGTTCTGCCTCCTCTCTCCCCTCTACGGAGCACAGATGATAGAAACACTAGAATCTTAGTTGCTGGCCCATGAGTATCTGTTCACTTCTTTTCAGTCTATTTTCTCTCTTTTATTCAAGCTCAGTTTTCATATAATTGTATATTCCAATGCACAGATTCTTGACTCCAGTCTCTCTATCCTGCTACTAATCCATCCACTGAGCTTTTAATTTCGGTTATTGAATTTTTCAGTTCTACAGTTTCCACTTGATTCTTCTTTATAGACATTCTGCCTTTACTGAGACTGCATTTCTTTTTTTTTTAAGATTTTATTTATTTATTTGACAGGCAGTGTGGTGACTCTTCCTCGTCACCACTGGAAAATTAGGCAGGCTGCCTGCAGCTTGCCTTGGCTGAGGAGGGGAAGTGCGCCACCCGCCACTCAGACTCCCGAACCCCCACGGAACAATCAGGCGCAGTGGGGAGTCCAGTCAAAGCAGGATCTCACTTTATTGTAAGAGGGAAGTGTTTATATAGCTGCGGTACAGAGCGGGCAAGGGGTGGGGTGATGTGATGCAAAAGGGTTTTAGCCAATCCTATTATACCACCTCAGTAACTGCTAGGATTTCGAAACTTAGAGACAGGTCTTTAAACTTGAGGCAGGCTTCAGGAAGTTACTCTGGGCCTCTCTGGATCCAGCCTCCCCCACAAGGCAGAGTTACAGACAATGAGAGAAAGAGAAAGAGAGAGAGAGAGAGAGAGAGAGAGAGAGAGAAAGGTCTTCCCTCAGTTGGTTCACTCCCCAAGTGGCCAGAGCTGTGCCAATCTGAAACCAGGAGCCAGGTGCTTCCTCCTGGTCTCCCATGCAGGTTCAGGGGCCCAAGCACTTGGGCCATCCTCCACTGCACTCCTGGGCCACCGCAGAGAGCTGGACTGGAAGAGGAGCAACCAGGACTAGAACTGGTGCCCATATGGGATACTGGCGCTGCAGGCAGAGGATTAACCCAGTGTGCCACAGCACTGGCCCCAAGACTACATTTCTTTGATGAGATTTTTTTTTTCATTTGTTTCAAATACATTCATCATTGTTAGCTGAAGTATTTTTATGGTATCTCCTTTAAAATATTTTTAAATTTGTCATGTTGGTGATTCTTTTCGATCTTACTGAGTTTAATTAGTTCTTGTTATAATCCGTTATTTTAACTAAAACATGGACATTTGGGTAATATGCTATGTGACTTGGGTTCTTGTTTAACCCTTGTTTTAGTTGCCTTCTCTGATACCAGTCTGCTCTGTGAGTTGGAATCTTATTTAAGATGGGCTTGCTCTGACATCATTCTGGCAGGGGACTAGAAGGATGACACTTCATTATTTCAAGGTGGAAGTTCAAGTCTTTGTTTCCCACACAGCTTTCACCTGCACTAAGGTGGGGAGGGAGCTCTAACTCCCCTCCAAGCCTCCACCAATACCTCCCCAGGGGAGGGAGAGTGTGTACCTTCTTACTGACCTGTAGGTATGAAAGTTCAGGCTTCCCAGGTCATCCCATTAATACCAGGGAGGGAAAAGTATTTGTTACCACCAAGCAAGGATGGGATTCGTAGAGCAATCCTCAGCGTTCTCTGACACTGCCCCATCTGAGATGGGCTGGGGTGCAGTGCCCTTTACAGCTGAGGCTCTGTGCTCATCCCTTGCTAGCGTGGGTGGGGAAAGAACCATGTTTCTTCCTCTGGTATCTGGATAGAGCAGAACAGGTCTTGTCCTTCTCAGTTGTACCTCCCCTATCCTTTGCCTCTGGATGCAGCTCTTTTGGCCTGTGCCAATGAGTGTTGACAGAACACTGGCTTCTTCATCCTCAGTTCTGGGGTATGTGAAACAAAAACAAAACCCAGGACCTCACCACCACGTTGTTCCATGAGTACTGCACTCCCTTGGTGGTTTTCTCTTCTGCACTCCACAGATCAGAATCTTACGCTTATTTTGTATATCTGAGGTTGCTTCAAAAAGTGTATGGAAATGCAATTATAGTGTGCTTATTTTGTGCAAAAATTGTTTTTAATTCATGCATACAAGGAATCTTTAAAGAGTTCAAGGTAGGTGCATATTATGGAAAATTAAGCAGGGTGGTCATTGGCACACCAAGTCACTGCTTGAAATGCCTGTAATGTATATCAGAGGGCCTTGTTCAAGTCCAGGTTCCTCTGCTTTCAACACAGCTTTCTACTAATGAGCACCCTAGGAGGCAGCTGGTGATGGATCAAGTAGGTGGATCCCCACCGTTTATGTAGGAAACCCAAACTGAGTTCTGGTTTTTGGCTTTGGCCTAGCCTGGCTGGGCTGTTGTGTCCATTCTGGGGAAATGAAACCTTGGATAGAAGATCTCTCTCCATCTGTGTGTGCATGTGTGTGTGTGTGTGTGCACACGTGCACACATGTGCACACGTGCATGTCTGCCTTTGAAATAAAAAACTTAAATTTTTTAAAATCAAACCATGTAAAGCTTTGTTTTAAATTTTAAAGTATCCTTGAATTATTGAGGGATTCTTACTGCACTTACCGGGGCAGGAAAGGAAAACATCTACTCCATCTTTCTGGAAATAGAAGTCCCTGCTTTAGTGTGTGCGGACTGGGTTTGCTTTGGTTTGGTTCCTGATTTGTGCTATGATCTGCGTGTTTTGCCACCGGCATAGGAAGCCCTCCTGGAACTTTCTGGTGATGATTTCTGTAAGCCAGCAGGAGCTTGTCTGGAAATACTAAAGCCAAAAGACAGCCTTTTCCACATTCACTCCATTCATGCATCACACAATGAGATCACATTCACACATTACCCAGATGCTTACTGAATGCTGCCTATATGCCAGCCGCTGTCCTTGGTCAACAATGAATAAGATGTTGCCCATGCCCTTACGAATACTGGTCGCGTAGGCCAGAGAAGCAAAGTGACATTTTAATATATTGTAGTAA